>NW_027466081.1:1012500-1577500 GCF_046127955.1 Nelusetta ayraudi
GCACACGCGCGCAACACCCACACACACAGCCCGAGTCACATGTGCTCTCACTCAAAGGAGAGCTGAGCTCTGCACCCACTCACCCTGACACCCACACAGCCACCCACGCACTCACGTACGCTGCCAAATAGCTCTCACTCTCTTACCCTCCCACCGCCCCCTCGCTCGCTCGCCCACTAGCGCGCGCGCACGCACGCACGCGCACGCACTTCACACGATGCGGCCGGGCATGTGCCCGATCTGGTTTCCTCTCTTTTGCTTTGCTTTTTTTTTTTCTTCTTCTTTTTTCTCGCTCGCGAGCGACCCGTGCTGATAAAACAAACACAAATACACGATAATCACATTCCGCGCATTTCTCTCCCGCCGGTGGGAAGTTTCAACCAAGTTCTCTCCGCAGAGAAGTTGGTTGGGGTGGGGGTGGGTGGCGCGCGCTTGCACGTGCACATGCGAGAGAGAGAGAGAGAGAGAGAGAGAGAGAGAGAGAGAGAGAGAGAGAGAGAGAGGAAAAAAAGGAAGAAAATGAGGGAGAGAGGGAACAAAGAGATCTGGGGCAGACTCTCACACATTCCTCAGCCCTGCCAATATCCCTACCACTATACTAGAGTATCGCAGCTTAACGTGGGCGCGTGCGCGCGCACACACACATACACAGGCAAGAAAAAAAACAAAAAAAAAAAACCAACCCTGAATAGATCTCCTCATTAGAACAACATCATGTGGAATGAGCAACAGGCATTTTCTGGGTCTTTTCTTAAAACATAAAAAATTAAAAAAAAAAAAAAAATAGAATCCGGACAACACACAACTTCCACTGACAGCAAAAACAAATGAAATGAAATGAAAAAAAAAACCCCAAAAAAACAGCAATGCATGGTGTTGAAATGCAAGAGAACGCAAGTTGAAAGAAGGGGAAAGATGAGAAAAGAGCACAAAAAAAACTTCACCTCCTCTGAATATTCTGCAAAGAGCAACAAAAAGGTCGTCCTACCTTCAGCAAAGACCCATTTGTTTGTTTTTGGTTTTTGTTTTGTTTCGGTTTTGTTTGTTTGTTTGTTTGTTTTTCTCTCGTTGGTAGAAAAGAGACACAGGGAGACAAAAGCATTGAGTTGGAGTGCGAGATTTGCGAGCGCTAAGACACTCGCGTTGAAAGAGCGGAGGGAGAAGCGGGACCTACCTGAGCACATGGCCCTCATGGCACGCACACTTCCTCAGTCAACACGCTTTGTTTCTCCTCCTCCTCCTCCTCTCGGGCTGCCGCTGCGTGCCTCTCCTCCATCTGCCTCTTCTTGTCTTCCTCCCCTCTCTCTCCCTCTCTCTAGCTCTCTCTCTCTCTCTCTCCCTCGCTCTCTCTCCCCTCCCCTCCTGCGGTCTGAGTGCCCTGTCTCTCCAAGCTCCCTTTAAACTTTTTTTTTTTTTCTCTCAGCTTTTTTGTTTCTGGAAAGAGGTAGGACCAAAAAAAATGAGAGAGAGAGAGAGAGAGCGAGAGAGAGAGAGAGAGAGAGAGAGAGAGAGAGAGAGAGAGCGAGAGAGAGACCCTCGTTCGGCACCTCACGCACTGGAGTCGCCCTTTCTTTGATTTGCAACGCATGGACACTGCATGTGTGTGTGTGTGTGTGTGTGTGTGTGTGTGTGTGTGTGTGCGCGCGCGCGAGCGCGCGCGTCCGTGTTGGTGTGTCTGTTGTTACATTACTTTCACACAATTACGCAGGAAGCGTTGCGTTAGAGATGATCAGCCGCCACTTAAGACCTGAGAAACGAAGGCAATCAGACACACAGCATCAAATTTCCAACCAATCAGAAAAAAGGTCAATTTAACTGTGATTGGACGTCATTTCAGGAAACGTAATTATACCTGTGTTCTTTCTTTTCCCCAAGGTGAAACCAATCCATCTGTCTACTGTACAATTATTTCCGGTAATAAACTCAACGGCTTCGCATATCTGCCCGAATGAATCCCGACGTTAAAGTTAGCGCTATCATTACAGATTACGGTTGTAGCGTTGCCACGATAGTGGATTTCAGACTTCGATACAATATTTGGAAAAGTATTGATTTTTTTTCCAATACGATTTTCAATACTAGCAACCGAGGGAGCTTCGTCGATGTAGTATCGATACATATAGATACTACGGAGAAGTCATTGTCGTACCGTTTTTACTTTTCAGTATCGAAAAAAATATCGATATATCGATATTTTCCGACAACACTCCTCTCTTGTTAACGTTATTTTCGTACAATCGCGCAAATTGCGCAGCGTTGGACACGATATGAGAGGAACGCTTCCCATCTGAGTTCTCTCAAAATGTATGCTGAGTACAAAATATATTTCATCAATAACGACATTGTGCGTGAAATGCTGCCCGTTTCTCAGGCAGAGTCAGTCTGGAAAAAGGGAATCTGTATTGAGGGCTTTGAAAAAAAATTAGGTTAACACAGCATTCAGAGATGAACATATTGCTTTGCTTATCATTTGATGATAGGCCTGTATTCATCCTTTGAAGGGTCGTCTCGGGATTTTAGTGGCGTTCAATACAACAGCACGGGGGCTGTCGATGAAAAGAGCTCAGAGCCGACAGCTCCCATCCTGCACATCACGTCCCAAAAACATTCAGCTGGGGAAAGAGGCTGCGATTTTAGATCAATATTGGAAAAAAAAATAAAACATGTTACGTGAACTTCCTGACCGCCTTTCACCTTGTCGCGCTTTGTTCCACGAAAAAATACCCAACCCAAAAAACGGACACGTTACTCTGTCCGCAGCATACCCGATAAAACACCCGTCGTTCTTCAGACGAGACGTTCGTCATCAAGTGTTTTTTTTTTTTTTTTTTCTTTGCGATCTATCGTCGCGAGCCGCGCTCAAAAATGCTTCACCCCCATCTGAGAGCTGAGCGAGGGCGCCGTGTTGTTTTTGTCGCGTGCGATCCGGGAGAAACAAAGCAAACAGCGCACTTGACATTTGTTTGCGTTAGGTTTAAACCATTTGGGAGTCGCTGACAGGTGGAATTTTTGTAATCTGCCACGAGTCCGACCTGCGAAACCAAATTGAATCAGACACACAGGATCGGATTTCCGAACCAATCAGACGAAAGGTCAATGGGATTGTGATTGGACGTAATTTCAGGCAGCCCAACTAAACCTCTATTCTTTACTTCCACAATGTAAAACCAATCCATCTACCCATTGTAAAATTATTTCAAAGGCTTTACGTAGACCTGCCTCTATTATCCCCACGTTAAAGTTAGCGCTAGCATCAACGGTGTCTTGTGATTGTCATGGTTAAATGCAGCCATTCCCTCATTTCCACACCTGAAATGAGTGTTGGTTTGGTTTCGGAGCATAGTCACAAATCTTTCCCCTCTACTCCCCCTACAAGATTTTGCCGCACACCTTTGAAAAAAAAAAACAAAAACATGCTAATCAAGGAAGCTTTATAACCCTGTGGGAAAAAAAACAGAGTAATAGTCCGCCCTGGGAACCGGCGGGCGCAGGTTCCCCCGCCGTGAATGCACAGAACGATGGGAAAACAGGCACGCGTGTTGACGTTGCAATCAGAAATTCCAAACGTGGTTGAAGCAGGAGCAGCGGCGGCGGCGGCGGCGGCGGCAAGTCAAACGCAGCTCAGAGGGCCGGCTGAGGGAACGAATGTTGTCCATAATCTGTCGTTGTCTTTTCCATCAAACCCCCTCCCCCGCCCACCACCACCACCACCACCACCATCACCACCCAACATTATCCTGTGTTTCCACCGGCTCCATAATATTATGGAAGGGAAGTGGAAGGGGCTCGGCGGGCTCTTGCACAGTACGTGGAGGAGCAGCGGACGCCCTCCTGAGCAGTGTTGTTGGGATTACTCCATAAAAGTAGTCCAACTACTGATTACTGATTACTCCTTAAAAAGTAATCTAATTTACTTCTTTCACGACTTTGTTTCATAAGTAATCGATTACTAATTACTAATTACTTTAGTTAAAAAAAAAAAACCCACACACATAATGTACAACGAACCACAATATTCTTTGATTTAGACGAGATGAACTCAAAATAATGTTTGTGTTTCCAGCTATCAAACGCAATCGCTGTTTTTTTCTTTTGCCGCCGCCATGCTTGTTTCGGTGCGTCGTCGCATAGCAGTGACGTTGCACGCACGGCTGCATCATCAATCTGCGACATCATTGTTTTCGGTTTCTTTTTCTTAAATTTCAAGCATTTTGTGGATGATAAGATATTTTCAGCTTGCAAGATATTTCAGAAAAAGTAATGGAATCGTGTAATTATGATGTAGTTACCAGTTTTGTCACAGTAATCCAGTTACATTACTCCATTACTAAAAAAGAAATAGTTTAGTTACAGTAGTGCATTACTTAGTAATAGATTACACGCCAACACTGCTCCTGAGTCTACCTGATGTACATTTGGACCGGGGTTGGGGGGAAAAAAAAAGGAGGCAGAGTTTTCTTTCCGTCTCGCCCCGTCGTCGCACATGGCGCGTTGCCTCAAGCCGAAGAAAACTTCCTCCGCCGTCCTCGTCACTCGGTAACACCGACGCACCAGCCGTCCCCCTGCCAGCTGCGGCGCCTCACATTCTCTCCGTCAGCCGTCAGAACTCCAGGTGAAGGTGGAGAGAAAGAGCAGGTAGAATTCATTTCGGTTTATGTCTTTTTTTTTCTTTGCTTCAACACACACAAACATTTATTTTCATTAGAATCAAACGTGCATATACTGAATCACCTGAGCTCAGATTGCCAGACAGGAGCGCCACTCTGACGCAGGAATCGGAGGATGACCGCCACCGTCAGGGGATAGTCGGGGGATTGAGAGCGAGATGGAGAAGGTGCTTCAATGAGACGAGGTCAACATCAGGAATAATAATAATAATAATAATAATAAAGGGCTATTTGTTTCCTGACTGTGCTGGTATTGACTGCGAGGCGTGCCACAAAGGGAAGGAAAAATGCGGAGAGAAAAACCTTGACGCTGCAGGTCTTAATGCTCAATCGGATATTTTTTTTTTTATTTACTGAAATGAGATTTTTTTTTATTCATTTATTTTTTTTTTGCCGCGCTCGTTCACACTAATGATTTAAATGTGACTTCGCGCGGCTGCTGCTCATGTCAGCGTGCGTTCGTCAGGGTGTTTTTATTTTTCATTTTTTTGGACCGTTGTCCAGTCAGAGCCGACGGAACCACGAGCAAACAGTGGTGCTAATAATGCTGATTTAATGCCCTGCCCGCTTGCTGGCTCCATCACTGTTGTCCGTGGCAACGTTTGAATGATGAATTATGACGATTGAGTGTCATGAAAGCCACAATTGACATTCGGCAAGAAAGACTTGAAGAAGAGATTTGGGCCACTCGGCCTGCAAGTGGCGAATGTAACTGAAGTTACTCATGTACACATACATACACGACATACTGCATTTTGTATTGGTAATATTATATGAGGGTTTTTTTCTGGTCAGTATAAATATATATATATATATATATATACATATATATGTTTTCGTTTCTATGTAATTTCCCAGTGTGTGCTTTTGCACATTATGTAAGCTTTTCTTTTTTGATGCGATTGTGTGTTTTCGGAGTTTTATCTGATGAACGCGGCAGCAGCGGCAGCCCATCCTGGACCAGCGTCAAAACCCCAAAAAATACACGGCCTATTACCCAATTTAACCACAAGGCACGCTGCACATGTTTGAAACCCACGTCCGCCCCGCCGATCCGGGGCGTGATGAGCACGAATCTGCACTGTTTCGCCGCTTTCCGAGCCGCAGATTAGAACGTGTTTGGGAACAGCCTTCCCACTGCAGTGCCCACGTCCTCGTCCATGCCTCCACTTCGGCTGGCCAGCTGTGTGTGCGCGCGTGTGCACGCGAGTGGGTGCTTGCGCCCCGTGTGTTTGTGTGTGTGTGTGGGTGTGTGGGAGTGTAAGAGTGAAGGAGGACCACTCTGCGTAGGCTGAACAGTGCCCGGGCTTTTCTCTGCTGTGGTGTTAATAGGCCTTTTTCTCCCCTCTGCGGGACACAGAGAGCTGTCATTTACATGGAGGTAATGGAGTGATGTAGAAGTGGTTGGAATCTGCGTAGGCGAACGATGATGAGGGCCTCGCACCTCTCTCTCTCTCTCCCTCTCTCTCTCTCTCTCTCTCTACTTCTCGCTTAGTCTCCTTCACTCATTTTTTCCCTTCTTGCATTACTCATCAGAGGGTTGTTGTGATTTGCTGCTGGCGGGCAGAATAACTCCCAAGAAATGAATATTAAAAGTCCTTGAAGAGCCTCTGATTGAAACATTCCATTTGAAAGGCCTTTTTTTTTTTTCCTTCTTTCAAGAAAGGTGACCAACACACACACACACACACACACACACACACACATGCACGCACGAGAACCCGGAAAAATAGATGTAAGATATTCTCCGCAACAGGCGAGAGGAAGTCGGTTCGCTCCGTCGTTTTAATTTGGCGACGGCGGCCGTCGCCGTCTCGCTTGGCAGCCGACGCCGTGTCAGCGTCGGAGCCGGAGCGGCGTCCAAGCGCATCGGAGGGACGAATTCGCTCGGCGGGAGACAAAAGCAGCCTGCACGATATGGGGAGGCAGCCGTCCAGCCAAGCTGCCACCGTCCTCTCAGTCGTTGGACTTATCGGGAGGAGCGGCGAAACATTTCATCCAATCGCGGGTGCGTCTCCGCTCCGGGCGTGTTAATGCGATGGAACTGATTCCTTTAATGCGCGAGGCAATAAAGTCTATGCTACCGTCAAGTATTTCTTACACAGGGTCTTTCCGCTTGAAAGTGCACCGCCAGATGAAAAATACAAATCACTCCTTATTTTTAAAAGGTCGTTTTGTCGTGGCCTTTCCGCTACAACAGGGTTTTGGGCTGGTGGGGCCACAATGGGTCCCAAAATTGGACGGAGGGGGCTGGAGCAGCAGCAGCAGATGGATGGAGTGTTTTGGGGACCCACCTCACAAGAGAAAAAAAAAAAATAGTATCATGGGCTGTGTCGAATACATGTCGCTTTATTGTCAATACAAAAAGAACAAAAGCGTAGTTAGGGCAAAATCGGTGTCTTTGAAGCCCCACCGTGTTTCGGCCTTTATCGAAGTGACTCTTGAAACACCGGAAAAATGGATGAAATACAGCTATTTCATCACTTACTTAACCATCAAAGCAGCTCTGGGTAACTTTCGGTGGAAATGGCGAAGTGACGAAGTAAACACGCTGCAGCGCTAGCTTATCGATGGGGGGGGGGGGGAATACAAATAGTCGTCTCGCTGGAGCGCTCGTATGTGTTGAGGAAAAACGCCAATATGTAATGCAAAACAGGCATTGACAATAACGTCGTAGCAAACGGTCAAACACTTTTATTACTTCGTCTTTCATCGAGGTGAATTGTTGGGTTCCATTCCGTCATTTTATAATCTCATGTATTGATCCTATTAATCCTTTATCTATCGCTTTACTGAGTTTGGAATCATAATTTTATGGTCGAAGAGTTACCTAGAGCTGCTTCAATATAATTTCTTCAAAATTCGGCGGGCCGGATTAAAAAGCTTATAACGGGCCGCATGTGGCCCCCGGGCCGTAGTTTCCCCACGCCTGCCACTGCGGTTCAAAAGTTTGGGGCCATCGCCTCATTTCTGCGTTGATCTCCATTATGAGCAGCTTCATGAACTAATCTACTGGAATGTTCTAAGAACATCACCGGTGCAGGAGAACCAGTCAGGATGTGCTGAAGACATTATGGGATGGCTTTGACAGTTGTTGCACTGAATGTCTGATTGAATGTGATTCTATAGAATGAATATCAAGTGTGCAATACCCGGCCATCATTACAGAGGTTGAGTGATTTCAATTTGCTAAAAAAAAACAAACAAATAACAACAACATGTAAATCAAAGCTTTCTATTATAATCACACTTAGTTGTGTTGTGCTAAACCACCGAAGAGGCGATGAAGCATCATGGTTTAAATTTCAGGCTGTCTAAAACAGTCAACGGTGAGCGCGTTCACACAGAGTCTTGTACGCTTGGAATTCCCTCAATCACTTTTAATTAGACACTGGAAGTGGTTTTCATTAAACACTAGAATGTTCCCCGTCATGACGGTGGCAGAGCATTCGAGATCATTATTTCACAAAACTAGTCATAATGGAGTTTGATGCAGAAATGAGTCAGTGACCCCCAAACCGTTGAGCGCTGGTGTATATTTATTTATTACAAAAACTTTTCTTTCTTTTTTTTTTTGTTTGGCAGGATTGTTCTCCTCTTCAGGCCAAGAAGAAGAAGAAAAAAAAAAAAAAAGCCTCAAAGGGACAAAAAAAAAAAAAAAAAAAAATTCTTGCAGCCTGGTTCAGTTTCTGACCCAGTAACAACTGGGCTTTATTTAGTAAAAGTTTTCTGACTTTTTGGCAGCCGTGGTTCAGAAGCTGGGGAGGTTGCCATCGATCGGGAGATCACTCGCAACAATCCTCGACACCTGCACTTGCGCGAGTGTAAAGATACCGAACCCCATCCCGCCTCTGAAGGCGCCGTGTGTGGGGGCGTGTTTGATCGTCGCCTGCATCACTTTGTAAACGTGGGTTGATTTTTTCACCCCCCCGCCCCCCCCAAAAAAAAATGTTTTGGTGAAAAGTGTTGCTCTTCTTTTTTTTTTTTTGTTGTTTTTTTAAACGCATGAAGTAGCATCGATCCGTCGAATCGTTTCAATCTGCTCAAACGCTTCAAAAGTGCCTGGACGGGTTCTTCTCTGCGCGGTGAGGACCCGGCGGGGGACTTTTTTTTCTTCAGCCGCGTTGGGAAGGGAGTGCACAAGGGGAAAGTTTGGGATGAGCACCGCCGCCGTCGGTGACGCAGAAACACTTTCGTTTGATGAATTTCCCTCTAATTTTTCGCGTTCTTTTTCGTGTCGGCGGATCTTATTCAAAAGGGAAAAACACATGAAAGAGAAAAATCCCCCGAAACCATCGAACACGTAATGCGTCGCCAAAGCCGGCAAATTCTAATCAAGTTATTTTGTATCCCGTTTTGATTTCTCAGAATTTGAACCCCCCCCCCCCCCCAAAAAAAAAGGAAATCCACTTACTGTAAATGTTTTGGCTTTACAATAAATTCAAATATTTATCTGATGTTAAAACTCTTCCACGCTTCCAAAGAGGGACGAAATTAGCATGTCGCCCCTCTCTGCATTTCTGCACGGCCCAAGTTTTGACAAGGTCCGTTTGGTGTTTTTTTTTTTGTTGTGTCTTGTTTCTGAACTTACTTACCGACTTACTAGCAAGTTATCTGAATATTACTAAGTAGCACTTCTTGGTAAGTTATGTAGGGGTGGATAATCCCCTCCCCCTGCAGGGCAAAAATAGTTCCGTCTGCCCAGCCAGCGCACGGTGGCAGGAAACACTAGCCTCAGACTTCCTGCTCGTACCCCTCCCACACCCAAGGACACACACACACACAGACAGACGCACACACACACACACACACCTTGTCATATGTAATGTTTATGCGACGGCCAGCAAACACAGGCAGCTGCGCAGTAAACAAAGCGATGGATCGTACACAAAGAAATCACCAACTGAAATAGATTTCCCGTGAAAAGTCATGGTTTTTACTGAAAGGGTGAGCTGATAGTGAGACTGATGGTGACTCACTGTCACATTCTTTAGGTGTTTGGACCGACCGAAGCGACACATTTTAAGAGGTGGCGTAGAGTCGGCCGCAATGGCCACCAAGGACTCAGAAAAAGACACATACGCGTGTGTGTGTGTGTGTGTGTGTGCGCGTGTGCGCGTGTGCGCGTGTGTGTGCGCATGCGCGCGTGCGCGTCACTTTGTGATTTCCCTTTTATTGGAAAGTCCCTGCTGGTATTTCAGTGAACGCGGTGACACACGACATGCGTCCCAGTCAAGATACGACACCTCTCACTCTGAGTTGGAAACTTTCTCACTTGCTTCCCCTTAAATCATGTAATTGATCCTTTTCATCTTTCGTTTACATATGTCGAACTGTGCTGCCTTCAGGCGCCCAGAGGATCAACAGCTTTTAATGGCATTATTCATTCAGAATTCATATTGCTCTCATATCGATTTGCGATATTTTGTGAAAGTCTTGGAGTCTTGGAGACGTGATGATCAACGAATTGATTAGAACAATGGTTTGGACGGAATAGCTAAAGACTTCATTGAAACCTGAAAGACAAATTTGGGGGATTTTTAAGCGTCACAGCAATTGTCACTCCCCTCATTGTGGGTATGATGAGCTGATTGGCCGAGAGGGATCAGCCGGGACCCGTTCGAAAAAATTGCACAGCTCGTTGAGCTGCGTCTAAAATTCAAATTTTATCCAACCTTGTGAAGTCATTTTTTGATAATTATTGAGAACTCATGAGCTTGATAAGTGCCTTCACATGGAAGAGTATCATTCATAATAATATATAACTCAGAGAGTTTGTTATTTCAGGAGAGTCTGGCAAACTGGTGGCCCTTCATATGGCTCAGGCTCAGCTCCCAGTGCCAAAAAGGTTGGTGACCCCTGTACTGGGAAACATTAAGACCACAACGCCTTGATTGCCTCCCTCTATGAAAACCTTATCTCCTTGAGTTTAGTGGAAGACGAAAACCCAGCTGGCGCTCTGTAGTTTGGCTAATTAAAATTGGCCGGTTTTCCCTCCCGTTGTCATTGACCATTTTTAAAGTGCAGCGTAATGTTTTGACGTGTCACAGGATTATTATTAGAGCTTACTAATAGAGAAAGCCAGCCAGTAATAAAAAAAAAATGACTGACCAGAGCTTCATGGTTTAAAAAAAAAATGAAGTCAACAATGAAGTCACTTGTTTCTGCACTTCTCCCGTCAATGGCTGCATCGGTTTCTAGTTGACGAGGTCAGTTTCAGCGTCCGGATGCAGATCGGATTCGTTGTAGGACGATCTAAACCGAGTCGCACCCCAAACTCAAGGCTAACTGAGAAAACTTGCTATTTCAGTAGCGTGTCGCAAACGGGTTGCCTTTCATGAGACTCAGCACCCATGCGGTAGGTTCGGGAAGGTTGCGGACCCCCTTGGTCTAAACAGTGTTTCTGGTGAACTTGACCCTTCTCTCGGCGCGGAGCCACAATCGTGCCAACTTTACTTTCCAGACGCCCAGTTTCACCAGATGTCCCACCAACCGGCTTCTTCTTTCAAGCTACTCTGGCCGTGCACAGCTAGCTTAAAGGTCCAGTGTGTAAAATTTGGCTTGATTTCTCATACTGGTTGAAGCGTAACATACTGCACAGAAATACTTTAATACAAGTGTATACTCGTAGTTGAATAAAAGTAATTTTGGTTTTGCTGAACTTAGAACGGTTCTCATTCGTATAAGAATATACAGGGTCGAGACTAGCGGTGGGCTAACTTTTTGACTGCTGGGCCACAGTGGGTTGTAATATTTGACAGAGGGAGCCGGAGCAGCAGCAGATGGAAAGAGTGTTTTGGTGACTCATCTCATAGGAGTTCAAGTACATCATGGGATATGTAGATATATTGTCAATTTAAAATGATGTACGTAAAATTATGACGTACTTCTGTTCAGTATCATTTCTTCAAGTTTGATGGGCCGGATTAAAAAGCCTAACCGGCCGCTTGCGGTCCCTGCCACACAATGCCTGGACGAGCTCCTTGTTAGCCGCCATCTTGCACCGCCATGTTTTGAAGGAGGCTCGCCTGACAGTGGCCCTGAATACGAAACACGCTGTCAGGTGGTCACAAAAAAAAAAAAAAAAAAAAAAAAAAGCCTTGCAGTGTCTGTGACTGTGTTTCTCTGCGCCAACGTCCACGACGGTTTCCTGTTTCCCTTTTTCCGAGACGGAACGACGCGCCTCCTCCTCCGCCTCCTCCTCCTCCTCCTCCCCCTCCTCCCCCATCTGCTTAACCTCGCCAGTCACCTGCGTCGCTAATGGACGGAGGAGCCCCTGCGTCAGCGAGCGCAGCGGGGGCCGAGCACTCCTGGGAAGAGCTCTCGCTCTCCCAGGAAGAGGAGCACCTTGCGCGTCAGCTCCGCCCCGTCCTCCCCCTCTCGCTGCACTCACACCTACATCTTCCACCCTTGTCCTTTTCTGTCTCGCTGCTCTCTTCCTCCTCCTCCTCCTCCTCCTCCTCCCCCACCTCCTCTCGTTTCTCTATCGTCCTCCCCACTTTTCCGCTCGCATCAAAGAGGCCACAAGCGCCGCGTGGACGCGGAGGATGCGTGCGTCTTTGAGATTGTGCAAATTTAACTGAGAGAGAGAGAGAGAGAGAGAGAGAGAGAGAGAGAGAGATTGCCTGGTGTCCATTTGAATTCTCCTTCGCTTTTCTTTTTCCCCATTACATAACATTATGCAATCCATCCCTCTGTGGGCACTTTGACCCATCGCACTGAGCAAACCAAACTTTAATTCCAGCTTCTTTGGAGCCTGTCCTGAACCGACGAGCTGCTCCGACAGTCAACTCAATTAATTTCGTTTTCTAAATGGAATATTTGAGGCAAACGTTTGATATTCTTTGAAATATGACGATTGAATGAAGAAAAATAATAAATGGATTGTAAAAGAAAACAATACAACTGCAGTGGTTTAAATTGCATGCAGGTCATTGAGGTGATCTGCTTTTTGGGGGTGGAAAGACTCACATCATCTGCAAAGAACGCAAAGGGACGTTTATTTAAACTCTGATCTAGGATCTGGGAAAGAATCTGATTTGGTTTCATTATGAAGACAATGACCTGTTATCTTTCCGACCTAGATGCCAGATTGGCATTGACATATGAAAATATTTTACACACACAACACACAACTCTTTACTTACTTATTCATGATTATCCATATTTATTGATGCATGTACCTCTTTTTTTCTCTTTTCCCTTATCCATTTGGTTCATTATTTGATGCTGCTCTAATGCCTGCTTTGTTAATGCCACAGTATTGCATTTTGTTGCTCTCTCTGTCCCTCTTTGCCCCCTCGCCAATCACCTGGGTCCCCTTTCTATTCTCCCTGTGCCTCCCCTCAGTCCGGTCTTGTCCCGGATGATGTTAATATAAAATAGTAAAACCACTCAACGGGTCGTTCCTGAACTCACCTGGGTGGTTCACACTCTCGGGCCACAAGCTTTGGGAATAAATCTGTCAGCCATCGTTAAGTCATTTGGAGCCATTTCTGCTCGTCTTGATGGCGTTGTGACAGGACAAAGGGGGTGAGAAAAAAAGGAATATTATCCATCATGAGGACTGAGATGTGATGACATCAGATTGTTTAGACAAGTGAGGGTCTGCAGCCCTACCCCCCCCCCAAAAAAAAAAAAATCAAACAGGGGTTGTTTAATAATGGCCGCGCTTGCCCGGCTATTGACTGATTTGCAAGGTCTCCGCTGGGCTTATCTCTGAGGGAAGGTTGCGAAGAATCCTCTCCCATATGAAACTAACACGTCTCCGCTGTCAGCCACGCCCACCGTCTGCGCCCAGTCCAGTCATTCCCGGGGGGGTGGGGGGGGGGGCAAGTGCTCTCGATGTTTTTTTTTTTTTGGGGGGTGGGGGGGGATTCCAAACATGTCGAACGCGTTTCGCCGACTCGACGCGAGAGCTCGCCGGGCCGCTCCTCCTGAAAGCAAACATAATGAAAATTGTAGGTTTTGTAGCCACAGTGAAAAGAAAGAGTGGAGGGGTGGGGTGGGAAGGGGGAGGGGGGTGGAGGGGGTGGAGGAAGAGCGCTGTTTGGTTTCCAAGCAACAGTTAGCGCAGGGTGCAGCGAGAGCTGCAGGGTGGGTTCCTGAGTTCCCATGTTTCTGCCTTCGTCTCCACATTCTCTTCCTGAGGAATTTGACCCGCGTGACCTTTCGGAATATGTCTGGATTTACCCTCCCCACTGACACACACACGCGCGCACGCACGCACGCACGCACACACACACACACACACACACACACACACACTCAGTGCACTGTAATCGAAAAGCCTTTGAGAGCAAATCTCGCTGCTTCCCCCCGCCTGCCTGCCTGCCTGCCTTTTTTTTTTTTTTTTTTTTTTTCGTGCATCTTCAGTGCAGAGGTGTCCTCGGCCACAAAGCCATCATCCGGCGGCGCGCACGAGGTGTGTGCGGTGATTTCTTTTTCTTTTTAAATTTTTTATTTTTTTTTGCCTGATTTGTTGCGCACAACATCCGCGAATTTGGCTGGATGTCGGGGATAAAAATAAAGAAAAGAAAAGAGTAACAAAGACCCGACACTTCGCAAAGTCTGGTAGAAATCCGCCCGGAGAAAAAGGAAGAGCAGGCAGATCGAAGACAATAGAAACATACGTACGATATCAAAATGCTTACATATAATTTCAGCACTTCTTCATATGATGGGGGAAAAAAAAAAAATCACGGGTCAACCAATGCGTTCAGAACAGGGAAAAATTGAGCGTTTCTGAGACTCGTTTTTTTTTGTAAATGTGAACATGCAAATCTGTTGCTGTTTTTCTAAATCTCCAAGATAAAAAAAAATAAAAATGAAAAATCGACCAGTGTGTGTGTGTGTGTGTGTGTGTGTGTGTGTGTGAGACGGGGAAAAAAATACGAGGAGCTATAGTATGGTCGCTGGCGCATAATTGCGACAGGGTGAAACATGGGGGGATGATCAGACAGAAGGCCATCTGAGAGCGCAATACACACTCCATCTGGACACACATTGACTGTGAAAAAGAGCGTGAAAGGAGAAGAACACAAACACACACACACACATACACACACGCGCGCGCGCGCACACGCACCACAGAAGGTGAGACTGAAATGTTGAATCTCAAAAACAACCTTAAAAAAATAAATAAATAAAATTCCCCCGAAATCCCACAACTTGTCATTAAGCTGGTATAAACTATTGTTTCATTTGTTCCTTTATTCCATTGTTTGATCTTTTGGTCTTGTGTGGAACGTCACGTGTAAAGAGGACCTAGATGCAGACATTGACAGTTATGACGGCTTTATCCAAGACAAGAATCCACAGCTGATGGGTAAATATTCAAGAAAACAGGCAGAGAACAATGGCAGGAGGTGTTACTGTACGTTCGCTCCTTCAAGGGGAACCTGGCAAAGAAACATCCCAAGACCACGTCGGTCTGGAGGATGGCGACAGAATCAAGCTCAGAGAAAATTTGGAAAAATTTGACAATATAATTTTTTTTTTTTTTTTTTTTTACTCCTTTGTGTTGTGTTTTCCGCGTTAAAGCGTTACTTCGGAGTCTGTCCCTTTTGTGAGTTGGCTTCACTGGATCCTCTGTGAGGCTCCTTCGTGCTCTCGATGCTGTCAAGCTCGAGGTCGTCACATTCAAACGAGCTGCAGTGACGACGTCAATAAATCTTAAATCCTCCGCCTCTCTGACAGAAAATAGCCACGTTTAGAGAAATATTAGGCATTAAAAATGAGACAAATCTTTCCTCCGGAGCAAAGGGTCATGAAATCAAAATTCAGTCCGTGCAATTTGTAAGTCTCTGACTTAATCTGTGTGTGTGTGTGTGTGTGTGTGTGTGTGTGTGTGTGTGTGCGTGCGCGCGCGCTTGCGTGTGTGTGATATTAAAAGAAATTTCAGTATGCAAATGGGAAAATTACGACACACAAGTTCATCAGTTTAATTCATGACAGTGTTTTGGCTTATTTTCATTATGCATTCAGCTCCAGGCTCCTGTGAACAAGCTAACAGCATGGGTTTTACTTAGAATTGTTAAAACACAAGAACAGGCATCGACTCATACTGGTTGAAAACCTAAACTGGACCCTTTGTATGTAGAATGACCGCGTGGCTATACTCTGTTTTATTTAGATGTTTAGTTTCAAATTAGGGAGAAAAAAAAAAAATGAAAATAGGTGTTATTCTAACAGGTGTTTATTACTTAGAATTGCACTTTGTAACATTTATAAATACTGTATATGAGCGAATGAGACTGATTCAGAGATCTGTCTTAATTCACACGAGTGCCAGTTGAGGTTCGGCTGGAATTACAAGTTAGGAGCTGCCCCTGACTCTTCCAAACCACAGAAAGAGGAACAATTCAGTTTGTTTGAATTGCGCGTTTCATTTCAATTCCTATAATGTCCATTTCCAGATTTAAAAACAATGATTTCGGTGGTCTGCCTCCAACAATAAACAGGGTTTGTGCGGTCAAAGAACTCCCGGTTTGAGTCGTACCGCCCTTCCAAAGCAAGTGATTCTCTCGCTCAGCCCGAAGACGCTGTTTTAACTCTTCCTCCCTCCCACCTGTTCCCTCCGCGGCTCCGCCTTTTGACAGCTCCCTCCCTTGCGATTGGCTAGCCCATCTCACCGCTAGCGCTAGCTAGCAGGGAAGATGGCTACTAGGTCTCGCGCGGTGACCCTTTGCCCACATTTAAAAATAACGTCTGCAGAGGCGTTACTACGATAATCAGCTCGGCTTCCGACACAGAAAGCGGCGCAAATTCCAAAAGGCAAGAAAAATGCACAAGTTGTAATTTTTCATACTCGGTGTGTTGGCGTGCCAGTAACGCAAAAAGAAACAACACAAACACAATGTAAAAAGACATGCTAAAGAGCCGAAAGTCAGTTTCTTATGATACCACGAATATAAACAATATATATATATTTTTTCTGTGTTGCTATAATGTTGGATTAAATTTTTTTTGGAATATTAAGGAACCTGCGGAGTCTTGTTCACTTCAATAGATTGTTTGCTTCCATTGATTAGAATCACGCATAGGAAGTAAAAAGCAGCAATGCCAGAAGTCTGGACATAGACATAACTTGGAAATCTATTTTGTGACGGTTCCATTTTATTGTTTTTTTAAACTGTTCTTTCATTTTGTTTATACGTCTGTTACTTGTGCTGCTGCTGCTCGTATTGGCAATGATTCATGGCAAAAGAGACGTTAATAATCTCACACAGACAATCCAACATATGCGCCCCATGAAATGAATACTTGTCGATCAGTAGCAGAAACGTAAGGCAATGAAACAGAGAGTAAAGAAGCGTATTTGTACTGGTAAGTTATTAGTTTAGGTCAATATGTAAATCTTTGTATCGATTTATTTAACGTAAGAAAGCGCAAGTTTGCCTGAAGGAGCTCTCTCCCCCTGACTGCAAACAAGGGGAGATGGAGGCTTTTGTTCCATCCCCCTCAGTCGACTTCTGCTATTGTTTTGCCTCAGTGAACAATGCCGAGCACTTGATGAAAACACTCGTCGGTCTGTTTGTTGGACTGAGTTGAAATAACGCAATTCGCTCACATAGCGAGAGCTTGTTAGCCTGGTGCTTGAGCGGAAAATCACTTCCTGCCCTTCATCTGCATTTCGCGCGGCACCAACGTAAGGGAGGCGACCTCGGTTGCGGGCAAACTATTCTGAAATAACAATAAACCGACATAAACAGCGCGCCGCCTGCTCCTGCAGGCAGAGGAAGCTGCCTTGAAGGCGCCAGCCTCGGACATATTTCCAGCTCCAGTGTATTTCAGGGGTTAGCTTGCGCTAGTGAGCTAGCCAAAACCCACGCTCACGTCCGAAAATCTCGAAAAATGTTCAAGCACGCTCGCAATGCCACTGCAGAGGTGTTGAGAGATTTGACCTGTGCCCTTATAATTAGCGCTCGACGTGAACCGTGTGTTACATAAGTGAGCAGCGAGTGCGAGTCACAACCACCTACGGATGCCAGAGCAGTCACGACTAATGCGGATGTTGCCCATCCATCCGTCCGTCCGTCCATCCACTCAGCCAGACTAATGCAGACTTCACCTTAGCCTCTGCCTACCAGCCCACCCCCTCCACACACACACACACACACACACACAGACCCAAATACACACACTCACAGCAGGCTCACATGGGCATAGAAAACTTTGCATGTGCATCACTGTGGGAAAAAAAAAAAAAAAAAGAAATCCCACACACATTTCCAGGGCGCATGTGTTCGCTTCCATCAGTGTGTCAGAAGAAACAATCCAAAATGATAATAATTATAATAATAAGTGTTATTGTGTGATATCATACTTCCACATTAGGTTTGGGGGATGGTTCAGTGGGATGAAGGGATGGAGGTGACGGACGCACAGGAAGGAGAAAGTCGTCTGCCGCCAGATGAGAAGCGGCCGCGCTAAATGTTTCTGCTTTGTGCTGCACATGAAATGATCAGCCTCACCTCGGTTTACAACCCCTCCGCCCCCAAAGAGCCACTTCCTCGTCGATGTGTTTTTTCCCTGTCTCAAGGAAGAAAAAAAAAAGGGGGGGGGCGGGGGGGGGGGGATGGTTATTTCGCCATAAACCAGCGGCAGCCTCTGGGACCCCTCAGCACCCTCGGGCTGCGAGGAGCCTGTAGCTGAGAATAGAAGGCAAGATCCTACTCACCATCTGATGTGCTCATGCAGCTCTGTCTGCAGGGAGAGAGATGAACCCTGATGAATAAATATGAAGATAACCTGCACCTCTGCTGCACTTTCTCTCTTCCCATTCCCCATATGGTTCTTCTGAAGGGAGGGATGGGAGAGGAGGGGGAAAAGGAAAAAAAAGTCTTGCACTTTCAAAAGGAAGCCTCTGGGCACTGCGTTTGTCTATATGCCCGCGTGCATGTGCTGGGTTTGTGTTTTCTGCGTATGTGTGTTTGTTTGTGTGTGTGTGTGTGCACGCGCGCGCGCGCCAAAGCGCCGCTCTTTGTGTGTCACCATCTGAATGTGTGCATAGACGATGGTTGCTGTTGCCGATGCGTGGGTGAGTGAGTGCTGGGGGAGGGCATTGTGTGGGAGTGTTCAGTAGCTTCTTGAGAGAGCCTCCAGTCGCATGTATTGGAGAATCTTTTGTTTTTATTCTCCGGCTCCCTATTCAGGCGGCGGCGGTAATCACACATAGCGGCGCGGTCCGACGCTAAGAGCCGCTGCCCTTGGATGAGCAGTACAGTAGCCCTCAAAGATTCCCTTTCAACCGGTCATCCCGCCTCGACCTTCCGACGCAATAATGAGCCGTTTTCGTGCGGTAATTTATTTGCATTCGGATTCCGGCAGGGCGCATTTAACTTAACGCTGCTTGCAATGCAAAAACAAAAAACAAAAAACAAAAAAAAAAAAAAGCAAAACAAAAATTTGCAAATAGGACTAAAAAAAAAAAAAAAATGGTATCCTATCCACAGGATGATCTCGTCAAAATGACGCCTTCTTCTGTGCAAATGAGCCTCATTAGAAATGGTGCCTCATCCGCCGGGGCTCTCCACTCACTTCCACACGCGGTTTGACAGACACGAACGCCAGCTGCAAAAACCCAGACGGTAGCTCTGGTGCAGTCGGAGCCTGACGCTCCTTTCCTGATAGGCAATCAGCTGGATCTTCAATTCTGGGCAAGAGCTCACTGGAAACCAATGCAAAGGTGTTGGGACTGGTGAGATGTGCTGCGTCCTCCCAGTTTCGAGTGAGTAGACGTGCAGCAGCGTTTTGCATAGCTGTAGAGTCCGAAGAGAAGAATTTGGACAGGCTGACAATAAGGAATTACAGTAATCGAGTTTGGAAGTGGCAAAGGCGTTAATAATATTTTCTGCATTTTCAAAAGACGAAGACTAAAAAGTATTTTTGCGACGGCGTTGCATCTGTGCCACCGTAGCGGCGTATCCACAAAGTTTTTTATTTTGACCAACTGTAATGGCTTGCTGGCGCAAAACTACCCACAAATTCAGCAACTTGAGTCTTGGGTGCAAATTGTGATTGTATCCTCACTGCAATGTTACATGAAGCATCTGACCGCGCCCGAAACACCACCACCTGGTATTTGCAGGCGGTGTTTATGTCTTTGTGAATAAAGCATTATTTTTATTCAGACGTATTTGCATAGAAGACGGTGTTATTTTGCTGGAAATGTATGCAAAAGAACAATTAAAATACAGTATATTCAAATGAGCCTGGGGCAGTCAAGTTCTACTTGTTCTACTTGTAGTCAGGCAAATTTGACCTAAACCAATTTAAGGTTTTATCTTTAATGCCGACAACATCCTCGAGTCTCCTCCGAAGAATTGTGCGGTTGACTGCATCAAATGCGGCATTGAGGTCTAAAACAGTTAGAAGACCTCTGTCCCATGTCATCAGCAGTTAATTGCCAACCTTTAACAGTGCAATCTCAGCGTTGTGATTATTCCTTATCTTCCTAGCATCTTAGACAGGAACAGTGAGAACACTTGTGTGTAGGTTTTTTTTTTTTTTAATCCTTTATTTTGAAGTCCAACTTGCTGACAAAAAACTCCCTGGGTGAATACTAGTGCTGGTCAGAAATTGAAAATAATTAAAATGATAAAGCAGCATCGCTGATCAGAGACGGTTTGTTAGCGCTAAACCCTGAGGGCCAGAACCACAAAGTGATTGCCGGGCTTTTGCAGCAGAATAGTCGTGCAAACAGGAGCAGAAAATGCGTTCTATACGCGGGCCGCGCATAAAGGTGAAAAGCGGTGGAAAATGCAATGAGGCGCAGGTAGTGGCAGGGCTGTGTCGGGGGCAATTGAATTTATTTTAATTGATCATTTCGGGCAAAATGACATCCTCGTCTATGCAAATATGCCTCATTAGAGACAGCATGTCATCCACAAATACTTTGGCCTGACTTCCACACCTGCCAAAGGAGCTGATTAGGTGAGGATGATGTGAGAAAGAGAAATATAGAAACACACAACATATTTTAGAAATACATTATGTCACGAGCCAATACACACATATGTATACATATACAGTTTATATAGACTGTGTTTTTCGATCATGACAGTAGTCATACTACCATGAGACGGGGGCATCAGATTCCCAACAATCAGAGAAACGGAAATTGTACGAAACTGCTGGTTGCCGGGATCGTTCTCGCCACACAGCCAACCACGCGTGTTTACCAAACCGCAATTTGCGCTCGTGACTCCTCAGGTGCCGTGTGCCTGGGCGTTTTTGTGCTTGCATAAGATTAGGGCAAAAACCTTTGTGGATGCGACCTCCCCGCATTCCATTCAACGCATACTCTATATCTATACTCTATAAATCTGTTTTTTTGTCATTCATTTAGCAATTTGTTGGTGCAAGGAAAAGTAAAATTGGCTGAAATCTCAATGTGGCTGACTTCCTGTTGGCAATGATGAAAAGCAGCAAAAAAAAAAAAGAATCCGATGTCAGTGTGGCGTATAGAACACTGGCATGCCTGTGAGTTCTACTCCTTGAGATATTAAAGACAATAGAAAGACAGATAGGATTCACAACATTGTACTCCAACTTTACTATAGGGAATGCACCACGTTTAAGTGACAGGACAGAAAAGGCTTCGTTGGGATTCGGTAGGCGAGGGGAGGCAACCAGTAGGTAGCTGCTTGAAATGCAGTCTGTGATGTTTGAACTGTCACTACTTGCCACCCTGCCCCTAAAACTATCTGAGGCCCTGTTTGCACTTGGTCATTTCATGGGTTTTTCGCATTCCGATCGGCATAAAACACACAAAGTAACCAAGTGCAAACAGTCCAAATCCGTTTTGTCATCCGAATACCCAAACTACCTCCCCGAGGTGGTTTGGGTATTCGCTACGCATAAAATCGCATTCGTCACGGACGTGCGAACAGAATGCGAGCTCAGTCCACATTAAGGACCGCCTACTCCACTCACCTCTCCCGTGTACGTACTTGGTCGGCGCCCCACTTGCCTGCGTCGTCATTATAAAGTTACAAACAAGAAGCCAAAACAAATCATTTTTGTTAGACTCGTTTATTAGCATGCTAATAAATTTCATTCCGCATTTGCGTATTTTGTCAGCGGAGCAGCGGTCGCAGTTTCCCCACATATGAGATTAAATGTGCGACGTTGCATCCGAAAATTTGCCAGCCACTGTTGATCCGAAAATGAAGTCGTCGCCACTCTGTCCCACCAGTCGTTACTCCTCGTTCGGATCCATACGAGCTGCGGTAGAATTAAAACCAGTGACTTGATATAGTCCGCAAACAGGAAGTTGATTCTTATTCGTTTTCAGGTGAAACTAGCCGTAGTTTTGCGCTTTACTGCCCCCAGTGGTTAAAAATGCACTAATGCGGTCACAAGTGGCACGCTCGAGACGCATGTTAATGCCATGTGCGAACAGATGCTTCAAGATGCGTACTTGTGATACGATCCCCCAAAACAGTTACAAGTGCAAACAGGGCCTGAGTTGACCCATGCCCCCCCACCCCCACCCCCTGAGCTGTAATACATGCATAAACTATGAACCAAGCTGTTGAGTTTTTCCCTGAAGTTAACACTGAAACTACTTTATGTGTCTGCGGCTTAAGGAAGGCCGCTGTGTGTGTGTGTGTGTGTGTGTGTGTGTGTGTGTGTGTGTGTGTGTGTGTGTGTGTAATGAATCTGAAAAGCAGTTTATAATTGACAGAATGGAGGGACAGAGAGAGGCAGAAACACAGCTTCCCAATATTATTGTATGCTGAGCCTTCAGCGGAGCTGTTAACCACCAAACACAAAACACGCCATTCTATTCAAAAGCCTCTTTCTGTATAAGTCTGACCCTTTGGTGGCCTATATTTCTTTATGTAGAAGGGATGGCTTCAGGAGGTCAAAGTAAAAATGAAAGTCTCAACAAAACTTGCAAAGGGAAAATGAAAATTGAAGCCACCGAGATGCTGTAAAAACATGTTCTTTTAGAGCCAGATATTGGTCGGATGATCCCGAGGTCTTTGAAACGGCGCGGCCTCATGACTGCGTAGGTAGCGCGGCTTAGCAGCATTGAAGGCGGCTGAATGATGTATTAACTTTTGTGAATGCTGCGAATCTTCCATCGACGGGGCCTTTGCACTGGCAGCTCCTTTCTCCGCAGTTTAGCTACTGGTCTCCCAAGTTGCTGTTGTCTGCCTATCCCCAAGTCATTCGTGCCTATATGCGGTGCATGGACACGACAGGGTTCTGCTTTGCGCCCATGATGATGCAGGTTGAGTCAGCTGTGCTGTTGTAAGCGTGTTAGAAGAGTTTAGACGGTAAGACGAGAGACTCAGGGGGTCATTTACCCACAACCAGACAATGGATAAAGTTTCCAATGAATCAGGCCGTAGAGTTACATAATTCAGTGAGACTGTGCTACTGTGGAAAGTATTGATTTCTGACATGCAAGTTCAAAGTATTAGTTCAATAAATTGTGTCATCATGTGGCATCATCGGGTGGCCAAAGGACACATTTGGAGAAATGTCTCAGTAGATCTGAGCTGCTCTAACTGACCGCTGGGGAAGACTGCAGGAGGGTCCAACTAATTTGAGTAGCTGCAGAAGACATTCAACAACACTGGTTCTCTCAAGAACAGGAAGAAGAAATTATCAGCAGCCTGCATTGTAGACAACTGCAGCGCCACAATGAATGACCATCCAAAATACAACCAAATCCATCCAGAACCATCTGCTAACATAAAATAGGTTCGACGAAAAGATGGAAGGTAAACCTGGTCAATTTGGAAGCATTTCATATGTTATCCCATTCTAATAACTGATTCTGTATTCCAGTTTACGCTATTGCTCTGGATTACAATCATTGACTTTATATGAAGATAACTACTGTTATTGTTATGACTGAGTTATTCAAATAATCAGATCAGAAATGGATAGTTTCATGATGCCTGGTTGATGTTCAGCAAGTGGGTAGTTTATATGGGTTCTATATAGTTATGTGGGTAATATACATGTATATGTAATGCACAAACATAATTTACAGATATCAGGGGACTGTGTATGAAGATATACACGATTTATAATTGAATCTGTCTATGTGGCACATGATTATTATATAATTAAGGGGGTAGGAGTAAGTACTTACTTCCTACTCCTTTATGAACGCTTTTGAGAGGATCAATGATCGCATTTTTTATTATTATTGTTTTTTCTATATATATATATACTGTGGCTTTCATTAATTGTGTTATTTTGTTTTCTTTGTAAGTTCAAAATAAAGATTTTCATTCATTCATTCATTCAAGATGGACAGAGTCATTTTGATGTCACCCATCAGTTGACCCGCTCTGAAGCCTAGAGGTTGCTTTCAAGGTCAGCGACATCTTGAATGTCTATTTTCTTTTTGAATCCGTTAGACTCCTCATTAGAGTGTGTGCGTTCTGGTGGAGAGGCACAACCCCAATTAATTGTCATTTTACTTACTAATTAAGTCAAATCGTACAAAAATGTAAATTGGACTCAATATATGTATTTATTATTATTTGTTTTTATAGCTGCTTTTTGTTTTGACAGCCTTTTTTTTTTTTTTTTTTTTAGCCTTTTTGCAACCATGTTTTGCTGCCCCCGTTGGCCAAAAGGTGCAAGCTGAAGTTGTAGCAGATGAACATCCTTTTTTTTTTGGGGGGGGGGATGAACTGTTTGCCTTGAAGTCTGAATTTTGACCATGTGTTTTTCAGTTTTTGTGTGTCGAGTTTCAACAGAAGCTTCACAGTTTCGGGTGAAAAAAAGTGTTTTGCACAAGGGAGAAACTGTAAGAGAAAAACAAAATGGACCCAAAGCGAAGACAGAAATAAAGTGCGGTTCTGTATCTGTTTAATGTAGCTTTATGGGGTCTTCACGTGTATGTTTCTATTTATGGATTCAACACACACCTTGGGTCAGAAGAGCCCAGGTGTGAATGTCATCAGAAAGTCCTGACAAGATGTTTTTCTTGGACTGATGAGGCTTCATTAAGTGAGGGGACAGGCGGCATCACTGCCTTCATGACGAGGGTGATGAGGCCTGACTGAAGGTGCTTTTCCACCAAATGTAACAGGAACTTTTAGTCCCCGGGTAGTTTGCTGCTGGGGACTAAAATGTTCCTGCTGGCCCACGGCGGTCTGTTTCCTCCACAGCCGGAGGTCCAGACAGATTCTAAGATCTAATCTACTCATGTAGCGGATCTCAGTCCCTTAGATAATATCAGATTTTATTGTGAATTTTGTCATCAAGTGAAAATAAAACACATAATTTATTTCATCATCATCACACAGCATTGTTGGTGTAAAATGGCAACTCTCACATTTCTATATGACAATGAGTCGGCTTCTTTTTCTCTTATAAAAATAACTAAATCAATTAGTTTGCTAATTAATTTTCACAGTGCATCTCATGGCATTTCTGCTGCCCACCCAGAACTAGCACCACATTTGATTTAATTTGATAAATAATCTTAATTAATTTATTTTATTATATTTTGGAAATTCTATAGCTTTACGTTTAATGATAAACTGCCATGGCTGTCCTACCTAATTATAAAACCATGTCATGACTTGTGAACCGTGTACGAAGGAGGTCGACCAAAATAGCAAAAATGGGCAAAATGGCAATCAGTGTGATTTACGCTCGAAAGTTGCAAGTGGTTAGTGCTGCCTGTTGGCAGACTAGAGCTCATGGTAATAATATATTGAAATTGAAAATTTAAAAGAATATCATTTTGAGATACTAACGTAAAAAAAAAAAGTGTTTTCCAGTTAAAAACCAGATCACCATCAGTGAGATTTGAAACTGAGCATCATTTGTTTCTGTGTGTGTGTGTGTGTGTGTGTGTGTGTGTGTGTGTGTGTGTGTGATTTGCTGTTGTTATGGGTCCATGAATCTGGAATAAACTGAATAACACCAAATATAAAAATAAGAAATCATCATGGGGAACTCATTTTGCCTAAAAGAAAGCTCTACATTAGATTCCACATTTGTATGTGTTTTTTTTAAACCGAAGATTACGAAGGCAGACATATAAGCACTGTGTTATGTTTGATGAGTGCATATGGGAACTTAAAATGGAACATTATATGTATCACTATCTTGCAATGGAATCATATTTGGAAATGTGCATGTCACATTTTGTTCTCGATTTTCAAACGTTCACATAAAAACCCTCCTACTTCCAGATAATTGTTTTGGCATGGCACTCATTATGACAGCGCTTCCAAGATGGACTATAGGAGTGGCAGTGGGTGGTAAGAGGGTGTAGAGTGTTGTTTGAAAAGTGGCCCAGCCGGTGGGAGTCAGTTGACTGGGACAGCAAAGGAGGGGGAGACGAGAGAGTGGTCTCCGAACACTTGAAGCAGGAGCCATGTTGCGGAAACATTTCTGTCCTTTACGGGCAAAAGCTCCACCTAATCAACAGAAAAGAGTGAATTTCTCCACCTTTTGAGGGGCTTGCCCATGTGTGAGGGATGGGAGTGCTGAAAGCTCCCCCATCCCACTCAAGATACATCATCAGTGTGTTTTTTTTTCCCCCCTCATCTCATTATTCTAAGTGAGGATTCATTACATGTAGACAACATGTAGAAAACTTCAGCCGTAGAGTGACGTTCTAGTGCACAGATGACAAGAGACGTTAAAGGAGTCATATTTGGCATGATTCATGATTTTTATACTGGTGAAAGCTTAACATACTCCTCAAAAATGCATGAATAAAAATGTATACTTTCATTAGGTTTTCCTAGCATATGTATATATATATATATATATATATATATATATATACATATATATATATATATATATATATATATATATATATATATATATATATATATATATATATATATATATATATATACATGTATATATATACTAGACCAGGACTATATATACACACATGTATATATACTGTAATATATATAGGTAGCTTTATATATGTATATATGTATGTATATATATGTATATATGTATGTATATGTATACACATATGTGTGTGTGTGTGTCGATGACATGCTGTTTTTACTGAGGTATATTTGCATAGACGAGGATATACTTAATATATATATATATATATATATATATATATATATATATATATATATATATATATATATATATATATATATACATATACATGTATCGTCATCTTATTAAAATAATGGCCTAAGTCATTTTTTGACGAAAATTTGTTTTTGGCTTAGATCATCTCTGATAGTGCTGGCCAACTCTTTTTGTGTTTTCCCAAAACTTGAGAGAAAAAAAAAAAGACTAAGGCCATTATTTTGATAGGGTGACGATATGTAGCAATAAGGGTCTTGCTTCCAGTTAGTTACCATCTTACCATTTCTTGAGGAAGTGTTGTATTTAAAGATGGGCCCTAAATATGGAGCGCGCAGTGCAAATGTCACACACTGGACCTTTAAGCAGAAAGAGGATGATGAAGCTACAGTATGAGTCTGGGCTTGAGGCTTGTGTGGGTCCTTTGATATGAAGTGATGATATGTGCCGCTCTTTATGCGGCCCGTTAGACGCATCTGTGAGTGAAAAGTTTGGCAAAAGGGTATGTCCCATTCTTGGGCGATGTGTCAGAGTGTGTGTGTATGTGTGTGTGTGTGTGTGTGTGTGTGTGTGTGCGCGCGCACATACTGTAGATTCCTGGTGTACAGCCTGCATGTGGGAGCACAAACAAAGCACCTGGCTGAGAGGTGAGTCACAGTCACAGGTAATCGCTCTGACATTTAATTCTAATAAAGCACTGAGAAGATAATGGCACCTACTGGCATTAAATGGCATACACGCGCGCGCATGCAAAATACAGTCGCACAAAACACACCCGTGCACGAGTGAAAAAGCCTTCCGCAACACTTACCGCTGCAAAAAAAAAACAACAAAAAAACCCAACCTGCGTTTAAGACCCTGACTCACGCACATTACACAGCAGAGGATGCGGAGGAGGGAGACGCGTTGCGAGGCTCCAGACAGGACGACAGTCAAAAGGACTCAGCCAGCCAGCCAGCCAGCCAGGATGGAGGGGGTGAAGAGGTGACCAATGCGAGAGATGCTGATTAGTGAAGTTAGAAGAACTCAGGCGCAGGCAGTGGCAGATATTACTATATTTCTTGTAAAAATATTGATACATGTGCTTGCCAGACTCCTCACCCGTAGAATCACCTCCCAGTTTGAGTGTGGATGGGGACGGACGCTCTCCGGAAAACTTTGTTTTTGCTTAGCTTTGCTTGATAAGAGTCTGGCCTCATGCAGCTTTGACCTTCTGACCACGACCAATATTATATTGTCATATCATTCGTACGGATGCCCGGACATCGATATCAGTGTCGGGTATTGGTACCGATACCGGGTTTGAGTACCCTACTTGTAACTCGCACGATGCGTGCTGATACCACAACACCGATACCAGTTGTATATGTATGTATATGACAATTTTGTTCAATATGTGTTTGTGCTTGCAGTGAAACTTGTGACATTCGCCCCATATTCTAGTACAGGTATGGGCAAACTATGGTCCGGGGGCCATATGCGGCCCATTAGGCTTTTTAATCCGGCCCGCCGAACTTGAGGTAATTGTAGAAATAGTCAGTAAGTAACAAAATAGCTGTATTTCATCCATTTTTAAGTGTTTTTGAGAGTCATTTCAATAAAGAGCTAAATACCATGGGGCTTCAAAGACACCGATTTTGTTGTAACTCTGCTTTTGTTCAGTTCCGATTGACATGAACGCACGTGCTTTCAACATATCCCGTGATATATTTTCCTTCCCATGAGGTGGGTGACCGAAACACTCCATCCATCTGCTCCTGCTCCAGCCCCTCTGTCACATTTTAGAGCCCATTGTGGCCCAGCAGTCAAAGAGTTTGCCCACCCCTGGTCTAGAAAAGCCTACTGATGGATGGTTGTTCAAACAGGAACACCTGTTTGGGGGGGAGAGAAAAAAAATCTAAGTAATTCTATAATGTGTAATGGCTTTATTATTAGATACTTGGTATCTGTATCGTGAGAACTGAAAAAAAAAAAAGCGCTCGTACTCTAGTTGCTCTGTAAAATTGGTATCGGTGGATCCCTAATTATGAATATTACCTAAGGCAGATATCGTTGGCCACACCTTCCTTTACCCTCTATAATTATCTATTCATTAGCAAAAAAAAAAACCTCCTCTACCACTCCCAAAATAACATCAGCAATGTGATGTTGCTCAGAAGAAAACGAGAATTTAAAAAAAAAAAAAAAAAAAAAACGTTAAGGGGGATTTAGTGATGAGGGTCACGTCTGCCTGGAAACGCCCCTGAACGTGTAATGGGAACGGGGGAACTCTGAGTTAGCGGTAGATGTGAGTGCGAGCGGTTGTTTGTCTTTCTATGACAAAACATTAGAGAGAGAGAAAAAAAATCCCTCCGTCTACTTTTTGTTGCAGATGTTTGTGTGGTGGAAAGGTCTGGGGAATGAATGGCACACAGGGAAGTCTCGACCTGCCAAATATGTAAATAAATACAATCACTTTTGAAATGAAAAAAAAAAAATGGCTTTACTTTGGAAAGAAACGAGAACGTTATCGCATCTGCTGTTTGAGTTTTAGGAGAGAGTGGGTGGTTGTTTTTTTATTTTTTTTACTTTTTTTTTTTACGAAGTGACACATTTTCAGTCGGAGCATCGGTGTTATTTCATACGTTCCAAAAAAAAGAGGTGAAAGATAATTGCAGTGAGTGAAGTGGGACTTTCTCAGCGTCTGCGTATTGCACTGAAATTGAATGTGCGATTACAATGCAGGTGTGCACGTGTGTGTGGTGAGTGCGTGCGAGCGCGCGCGGGCGGGCGGGGGTTGGGGGGAGGTTGCTCATCAGCATGTTTAAGGTCACATCTGATGTCAACGTGCTTTCCCACAGTTTATGGGTTAACTGCTGATTGTGATTGTGGTTTGGCGTCTGACTCATCGGACACAAATTTGCGCGTGCTTGCGTGTGTGTGTGTGTGTGTGTGTGTGTTTCTGTCTGTCTGTCTGTGTGTGTGCTTAAGAGTGATGCTATCACAGTGACCAAATAACGCGGGGCTCTGCGGCCCTGCCAGGCCCTCCGTCACAAGCGGGCAGGTTAAATGCTACGACGCCGCCGCCGGCTCGCCCTTCACACAGCAGCATGGCAACATCTCATTCCTGAGTTTGCATCGCATCTCGGGTTTTTTTCTTCCTCTCTGCGCCCACACACACACACACACACACACACACGCGCGCACACACACACACACACACACACACAACAGAAAATGCAAAGTACAAAAGCCCTCATTTATAACCCCCTCTCGCAGTTTTGATGTTTCTGACACACTGTAAAAGGAAAGCGGCCGTGTGGTTTTTGGGAAATTCTGCCTTTGAAAATGTCTCCTCGCTCTTTTGTTCTCTTCCCCTCCAATTACAAGCCTTCCAAGAACGTTCACTGTTTGCTGATTGTCAGCCGGGGCGGAGATGACAATAACTTTGCGCACGGCTCGCCCCGTGTATCGAAATCACGGACGATATTTGAGAGAGAGAGAGAGAGAGAGAGAGAGAGAGATAAATATAAAAGGAAGGGGAACTGCAGGTTAGATAAAGGAGTGAACTGCAGGGCACCGCTGCAGTGCCGGAGACCTTGAAAATCTACTTGTTGCTCTGGTAACAGCAAGAAAGGATTCCTGGTACTATCAGTGCGTTGTTATAATAATAATAATAATAATAATAATAATAATAATAATAATAATAATAATAATAATGACACATTTAAATGCTATACTTGCTCACCACTTTGTCTCACAGCCACATCGAGTTTTGAATTTATTTATTTTTTTCCCCCCATTTGTTAGTCACACTATTCCATATCCCACCTTTTCATTCTAATGCACTTCCGCCCCTTTCAGCACCTCATTACTTTTTACGCGTCTAATAGGGGTTTGCCCCCATTAGTGCGCGTTTCCCGCTCGCGCCGCGCGCCCTTTATTTCATTTCATGTTGTTCGATTGTGTCCCCGCTGTCTGAGCGCACCCCCCCCCCCCCCCTCGTGTCTCCCGCGTGAAACGTGTTTGCTATTCATCGCACTCGAAAAAGCGACAGTCCCTTTTCACCAGGTTGTCACGCCCTCCTCATTGTGCGCCGCTTTGTAGCGACCCCCCCCCCCCCCAAAAAAAAAAAAAAAACATTAAAAAAAGAAAAGTGACTGTCACTTCACCCTCTCTTTTTTTCATAAACAATGTTTCAAATTTTTTACTTTGCGCTGAATGTTTTTTTTTCCCCCTTCTTTTTTTTTTTTTCCACGTCTGTCAAAGCTGTAGTGGAGGTGAAACCCATTAGAAAAACGTGTCGGCGGACAAGAGGAGAGAGACGGAGCGGAGGTGGTGGTGGCGGCGGTGGTGGTGGAGCGACTGCGGCGCTCGACGAGTGGGCTGCCGTGCATTCTTTTAGCCTTATTCACTGCGGGAGCGTAGGCTGCTAATTCTTGTTTGCATTCAGCAGGTTTACCTAAAACGGGGTGTGGGAGGGGGGCGGCGGCGGCGGCGGCGGCGGGAGGGGGGTGTTTTATTACATGCTGTCTTTGAAATCGATGACTAATTGCGCGTCTTTTTTCTCTCTTTTTTTTCCTTCCCCTCCCTTCTCTCTCTTTCTCTCTCTCTCTCCATCTCTTCTCACATCTGTCACTCCTGCGTCTCCCTCAGCTCCGGTTCCCCCGGCGTTTACCCGACACAGACCGCTTGTGGAACCTTAATTTGGAGGGTTGGGGACTTCCCCTAATGCGAAGTATCACTTCCTGTTGAACTACCCGACTTAAGTCGCGTTGCAAGTATCCTCAAATTTAAAAAAAAAGAAGAAAAAAAAAAAGAAGAAGAGAAGAGAAGCAGCACAGGACCTTGCACACTCCCATGGGATGGCAACATGACAGAAGAAAATGAGAGTAATTGAAAAGAGGGCAGGGGAGAGAGAGAGAGAGAAAAAAAAAAACCAAGGGAGAGAAAGGAGTGCATTCTCCTGACATGAGTCACCCGTGAGTAAAATCTTTGTAATTTAAGCCACACATGGCGAGGAAGAAGCAAAAGCCAGCGAGCGCGAGATTAAAAGGAGAAACGAGGTCCGACACTGAGATTTTTCCATCACAAAAATCTCCCCCCCCCCCCTGCAATAGCAGAAGCGGCGTCAGACACGGCTTGCCAGACACATTGAGAGACAAGGTTGCAGTAGCGGCGGCAATAGCGCCGTGCTATTGGCTTTATTTGCTTGAAAGGTTGGCGCGAGCGGAGCCTATAGAGAGTCATCGTGTTCAGGCAACTCCAAGGTTGACTTCATTAAAGCCTGGTTTTTCACTCGTTTGATTATCAGTCGATCCGGGCGAGGCTGCTGTTATCACACCGGTAATTTGTTTCCTTTGCTGCAAATGAACGATGAGTGGTGACATTGCTGTGGTTGTGCGCAATCCCGATCAAGAAGAACATCGCACCAGTGTCGGCGAGATTACTTTGCAAATGTAACCGGTAACAGTGACAAGTTACCCTCTTGAAAATGTAATGGTAGTGTAACTGTTTACAACTGTTACATACTGTTAACTGTTTCAATTGTATTTTGCGCTGTGAATGTAACTAATTGCGCTGGATTACATCTTGGTAACTTTTCCAGCAGTGCTCAAAACAACAACGACAGCAGGAACATCAACAACAGAAATAACAGGTAACGGGTAACAAAAATGAACACGAGGTCAAACCACAGGACCTGTTTTTAGTGAGAGAACACTCTGAGATGCAAAATCAGGGCAGCATAACCTGTCTTTTAAATTTAGCAAAATGAATCACATTTTTTGCCTAGTTATGCCTGCTAAATCAACCATGTAATATTCAATTTACCACTTAACAAACACCATTGAAAATGCAGCTGTCTACATTTTGCACATTTTTCAAATGTGTGCATGTATCTCTTTCTGGCCATTTTTTCTGAAATTTCGAACTTCTTCGAACGGGAGAACCAATCAGAAGCATCCGATCTAGTTATATAGTAGATAGTATCAGTGTCTGTGGAGGTAAACAGAAACAGCGCTCGAGAAAAGCATGCAAAGCAACAAAAATGGAAAATTCGAAAACATGACACCTAATTTTATTTGTAAAAAAATAAAATAAAATTGTGTACTTAAAATTGCAGTCATGAATAATCCCACAAGTAAGTAATTTGATTACACATGTTCCCAGTAATGTAACTGATTACAATTGCATCTCTTTTGCAACTGAATCACGTAACAACGTTACATGTAACTTGTTACTCCCCATTCATATAGTTTAAAATGAAATCACAGCTTTGTTACAAGGTTCAGCAGGTTTTTGGTTTGGTGGAAATCCACGGAGACTGATGGCACATTCTTGGCGACGGGGGGGACTCCTGGCCGAGGGCTCAGCCACCAGGCAGAGACGATCCAGCGGGTTCCCAAACGCTGGACGCTGGATCACGTGCAGATAACGGGACCGAGCTTACGGCTGCGTTCACGCCAAATCTGCCGGCGCTGTGTTGAGAGCCGGCAGGGTTTGCCGGTTGCCGAGACACGTGATTGGAAGGTGCCGCGAGATCCGTGGCAACTGGCGACGTCGAATCGAATCGAGATTGAATTTTTTTTAAGTCCGGTCTCTGGACGTTCGACCGCTGTGTGGTTCGAACCTTCCAGGAAAACCTTCAGAGCCACTGATGAACCTCATGCTTTTATCCGTCCATCCGTTTTCAATACCCGCTTCCTCCCGCACTCAGGAGTGCACGCCCGTCGATTTTTGGACAAATTTGCCTCCAGTGACTTTGTATTTATGGAACCAGTAATGACACGTGCGCATCAAATGTGGTAGTAATGAACGTTGACAAGACTCAGCCCAGTTTATTATTGTTTTTTATTATCAGTTCTTAGTGGTGTACAGCACTGCAACAGTGTCATTCATGGGAAACGGCATCGTTGCTATCACTTTAGAAATACTTTAGAAACGGTACCAGACTAAAAATGTTTGACACGTCACCTTTTTTGTCTTCGTGAAAGACTCCAAAGAGATTGAATAACCTGTAAGTGGCTTTTCTATTTGTCCGCATTTATTATTATTTTTTTTTCCCCCACACATTCTCACATGCACCAAGTAGTGACTGTTGTGTTGACCTTGTTGTGTTGTCAGTGGGTGTGTTCCATCACTATTGCTTTTGTTGAAATCACGGCTGGTGTGACTGGGCTTTTCATTTGCTTTAGGCTTTCTCTGGTGGGTCCCGACCCAAAAGGGGGATTATATATATATATGTGTGTATTTGTATATATTAGGGCTGTCAGCATTAACACATTTATCGCGATTAATTAAATGCTAGCCATATGCTACGTGTTATATGTACAGTATACATATTTAAACATATATGTATACTGTATATATACAGTATACATATATAAACATATATATGTATCCTGTCTATATACAGTGCCTGCTTTAGGACTCTTGCCTGCTTTAGGACTCCTTGTTGTGTGGATGCAGTTTTTTGCACAATACATGCATTTGTGACATACCGCATCCCAGTGGACTTCCTTTTAATACGCCCCCCCCCCCACGACGCACATGCTCCCCTCTCTCAAGTCAAAAAAAACGGATGTCTCAGCAAGGTGATATTCCCATTTTGCCACACAAACTTTTCCCACCTTGCAGCAAGGCTAAATTCGGACAGCAGACCACGAAGAGCGCATGCATGTTGACCCGAACCCCAAATCTGTTTTACCAATATAACAGACTGAGAGTCGCTCACTGCTCCCTCCACTCGGCTCTGCATGTGCGAAACCTACACCTGCTACGCTTGACAGGTGGTGTTTCAACAAAAAAAAAAGAGAGAGAGAGAGAGAGAGAGAAGAAAAAGATTTTTTGTTTTTCTTCCTCTGCAGAAGCAAAACAGACGCATGTTGTGACTCACAGCAGTGTGATGATCAGTCAGCGTGGCCTGCGCTCCCGCGCACGCTGGGTTGCCTTCATGACCGCCAATGTGCTGCTTGGTGCCTGCAGAGATGGCAAAAATATTGAAAATTCGACGCACAAAATCCAAAACTAAATGTCAACGGTATACACAGCACCTGATACCTTCATATTGGAAATATCAATGTATGAAATCTTTGATTGGCAGCTTACAGTAGAAGCTTGGATGTATTTAGTGTCCACTAGAATGCTGCTTGGATGGTTTGATTAATACGTTCCGCAGGCGGGAGCATTTGCAGCATTTATGTCATATCAACGTGTCGTTGAGCAGACTCAGATCCCTAAAAAAAAAAGAAAAGCTGGACAGCTCAGCAGAACGTTAGAATGTGATTTGATTTTTTTTTTTTTTTTCCCCCTCTTCAATTGTTCGAACAAATGGCACCACAAACGCTGCCATGCTGTGGGTCTGGCTGCCAGAACTGTGAGCACACTGACAGATTAGACTGTCAGAAACAATTCAAGGCTGAAACATCTCGCAGCGAGCGCAGGGGCTCTGACAAACCCTCATTAAGCTAATCAGCCGTATTAAATTCAAAGCATTATTTAAGCAGCGATTATTTCAGGTGGGTTTCATCGAATATTCCCAGGTGAAAAAAAAAAACTGGCCCCCAGAGGGGGGGGGGAGGGGCAGGGGGGTTTCGGAAAAAAGAAAAAGAAAAAAAGCAAAAAGCAAACCGTGAACGATGCTGACAAACACGGCGTCTGCTCCGCTAAGGCGCGCTAGCGTTAATCCCACGCGGGGCCGCACAATGTCGGTGAAATCCAACACGCAACTTTCACGGGCTGGCGGGGTAATGGAAGCGTGGTTAGTGCGAGGGAGCGCCGTGTTATTGGAACCGATGCCTCGCAGGAAGGAAAGAGAAGCGGGATGATACACCTTCGGGAGCGGTGAAATACACCTCCGACTTCCTGGAAGTGGCCTTTGAGCTGCGCTTGGTCGGGATGGGGGGGCTTCCCGCACTGGCTAACAATGCAGCGCCGAACTGACACTCTGGAGGGGCTGCAGGGCTTTCGTTTCGGACCCCAACCCCCAGCCAGGTGGGACGTCGATGCTTTGTTACTGTACTCAAGCAGATGAATCAGGTGTCTGTACTGTACTTGACGGCTTTTTTTTTTTTACTTTCGCTACTTACATTTGTACACAAATATCTGTAATTTGCAGTTCTTACATTTGAAAAAGCATGCCCATTGCTTTACTCACATCACATTACTACGTTAACGCACTCATTCATATATATTATAGTTTTTCTTGCTCGAAGTGGAGCCATTTGAACTCTGCCGTCGTGTAGTTCAATTTTAAACGGAATCATATTTTAGAGCTTGGCTTTGGGGTCACTGTTTGGTTTTCAGTGCAGTAGAAATTCACATTGGTTGTTGTTATTGAAAGCGTAAACATCCAGTAATGGCTGGCAGGTCAGAACTTTGACTGATTACAGTTTGGTTTTGCTGCAGTTGAAAGAGGAGGGGGGGAAAAAACAAAAAGCAGAATTTTGCGAAAAGTTGTTAAAAATGATCCAGATGCTCGTGAAGCACTCGAACCCCTGACCTCAGGTCAGTTCAGTTCAGCTGAATCTGTCACAACCTTTGTTGGTTTTTGCAAAATTTTAAATTTATTGTGTAATTAATGGCAAAAATTCATCTTGCAAGTACATTTCAGAACCTGCACTTTCCTACCTAAGTAAAGAGGTTGAATCAGTACTTTCACTTTGACCAGAGTAGTATTTTAGCACAAGTACAAGTACTTTGACTCCAGTACAGAATGTGAATACTTTTGCCACCTCTGCTCACCTGACACGGGTAGTGTTGCGGCCGGGGTTTTAGACCCGACGAGGGAAATCCCTAATATGGAAATGAGACACCTGCGTCAACGCAGGACTGGAAGTGCGGCGAAAGGTCATCTGCCCCCAGTGGCCGACAGCACACGGTGCCCTTGCAGTTTGCCCCCCATGCGCCGCTGTGGCTCTCGTTGTCATCATTGCCCAACCGTTCCCCTCGGCGCGTTTTCCAAGTCAGCCGCAGGTCACGCCACCGGCGCGCTCCCTGGCTGAAGTTCACCGCCGGGCCTCGACTGGCTCGCTACAGTAGCGGCGCCCGGAGTCGGCGGAACCTCTTTGATCCGCCGCCGGTGAACTGTATCAAAGGACAACGGGGCGATAAAGCGCCACGTTGGAAAGTTCCTCCCCCCTTTTCCCCCCCGGTCTGCTGGTCTTCCTCTTATCACTGTGGCCTACATCACACGGCGCTGTGTAAACAAGCCCATGGCCGGCACTTTACAATACTGCACGCGGTATGCAGAGTACGTACCGATGAAACGGCAACGCTCTCGGATGTCAACTTTGGCCTTTAGGAAATCGCGTGAAGTGTAAATGGGCGGCGCTGAGACGCCGCTCTGTACCTGGAGGTGTTCAAATCCTGTTCAAGGTCACTCATTTATTAAAGCTGCTGTAGCTTCAAGCAGGGATTTTGTAAACCTATCAACAAATGCGTTGTTTCATTCATTATTTTAATTTTTGTTATACATTTCGTAACCCGCGCTTCCTTACTTTCACTTGAGTCCGGGACTTGAATCCGTATTTTGACTTTTGCCAGAGTACTTTTTTCACTCCAGTATCCACACTTTTACTTAAGTATTTTTAAGTGAGCTTTTTAAGTACAGAATGCGACTACTTTACCACCTCCGCTTAACTTTTACAAGTGCCTACAGTGCTTTACAATGGCATGTCATCCATCCAATGCTGATTGGACCATTAGGGGTCTCATGTGACCAAACAGGAACCGCTGTTTGATAAAAGACAAAGCAATGTAATTGAAATGGGTTTACTGGCGAGCTGCTATTTTTTCCATCTAGTTTTACAACAAGGTTTCACAAAGTTGTGCGTTTGAAGAAGGCTCCTCTTCTCATGAATCAATATTACCACGTGACGGGCGCTCTGCCATTACATAAGCACGGGACACTCTTCTTCTGGGCTCCAGACATCGACTCTCTCTCATTGGCTAAGTTGACGGCGCAACAACACGACCCCAGGGGGGGAGGGAGCGCCAGGCGGCGGTTTGACCTAAAGGTTGCCTTGTGTCATCTCTGACATCAAAGCGCCTCGATGACATCACCCCGGCGGCACGGTGGTCAGACGCCACGGTATTGACCCGAGCTACATAACCTTGACGCACTTGAGGCCAAAATAACAGCCGTGTCGAGAGTGGCCGAGAGTGCTGTGTCACACCCGGCCAAAGCATGACTCGGCAGTCTGCGGAAATCTCTGTCCGATTAAATAGTCTGTTAAATGATGTGTGTGTCTGTGGATAGCTATCTATCTATCTATTTATCTATCTATCTATCTATCTATTTATCTATCTATCTATTTATCTATCTAGCTATCTATCTATCTCTCCAGCTAGCTAGCTAGCTAGCTGGAGAGATAGATTGATAGCTAGCTAGCTGGAGAGATAGATAGATAAATAGATAGATAGATAGATGATAGATTGTTAGCTAGCTAGCTATCTATAGAGATAAATAGATAGATAGATAGATTGTTAGCTAGCTAGCTAGCTGGCTAGATAGATAAATAGATAGAAATGACAAGAGGAACTGCACGCTTTCTCGTGAAAGACCAGGATGATTTAATTTTAACTGGATGAAGATTTTTATGTCGAGGCTGTTCAAGGTTGGGCCTTGAAAGCCCGTGTCTTTCTGAAAGGCCTTTACAGAAGCACAAGGTCTCTCTCTCCGCCGCAGGTTTTTTTTTTTTTTGTGCCGCACAGAAAAGCAGGGAAGGAAAGAGGAAAAGCTCCGGCTTTCTCCTCGAACAGAAAGTCACATTTTTCTAAATGAAAGGCCTTTCGCAACAAGGCTGCAATCATGTTGCTCTGAAAAGGTTGTCTGCCCTTTGGCCTCAGATATCTCTTATAGATAAGCAAGAGAAGGAAAGTGCAGGAACCAAATGAGAGAAAAGGTCCATTGACATCACCTTCCCCTCGCTTCTGTCGCCGCGTCTCACCTTTTCTTGCCAATTCGGAACCTCTACCTCCCTTTGCCCCCCCACTCGCCCCCACCCCACCCCCCGCCCCCCGCCCCCATTCTTTCTGGGCCGCGTCGGCGTTATCAGTCAAGCCATCCGGCAATCCATCCATCTCAGGTATTTGAGCAGGAATTAGCTGTTAATGCGAAAGCATTGTTTCCCACGCTGAACATTGAAGGGTTAACAGAGTCGCGTAGGAGTAGTTTCGATCCGTCAGGTAGGTCAGGTTTCTCTTAACATGACTGCATACCTGCGAGAAACTGTGTGTGTGTGTGTGTGTGTGTGTGCATGTGTGCGCATGCCTTTTAAATTGTCGTCAAATCGTCTCCGTCTTGCGCCGCGGTGCCAATTCGCAACAAAAGTGCATATTTCCCTTTTTGCACCTGGGGCCTTCGTCAAGCAGTGCTCCAACAACGAGACACTGAGTGCATTTTGTGCGCATGTGTGCGTGTCAATGGTGCCGATAAAGGGGAGGACAGAGCTGGAGAAACGCTACGTCAAAGCATGTCGTTCACATTTCATTTTAAGGTGACACTTTTGCCTATTCTTTCCCGACCACTAAAGCCAACTGTCATCTCTTCACAACCGCAGGGACCCTGCCTGGAGGGATCATTTTCACCAATTTATGAGCTGACAGCTTCTTTCTTGCGACCATCGGCAACGTCTCCGGCTTTGCAAACAACTGATTTGTTTTCTCCCATTTGAGGTTAAAACACTGAACTGTTTTTTCTTTGCTTCCTTGACTCTTAATCCTCCTCCGTGGATTTACAATCAAGCGTAATCTGTGCGGGAATGTGACCTATGAGGTTTAATGAGCAGTATAAAAGGTGATAGGACTTGTTATCAAGAGATTCATTCATTCATTCGTCCTTTCATTCATTCACTCCAGCACACGGGATATGATAGACGTGCCTGGCTCTGAGGCAGGGCGGGATATCTGCTGCGTCTATGTGACATCACAAGCACCTATTCAGTCATATACACCGCACCTCCGCCTTGTAGCAACGCTTTGCTCAAGGTTACCTCCTGTTTCAAGGACATGAAAAAAAACTGGGTAGACCATCCTCTAGCTAGCCAGTTCTTCTATATATTATAATACCATCTTATTCATGTGAGGGATGTCAAGTCAAGCCAAGTCAAAGTTTTTTTATAGAGCACTTTTAACACCACCTCGGATGAACAAAGTGCTGTACAGTTAAAAAAAAAAAAGAAAAGAAAAAAGAAAGGCATAATGATGCACAAATACACAGGAATACAACAATAAAAAATAATAAAATACAACTACTGAACAGCAAAGTAGTAAAACAGTAGAAGAAGATTAGAAAAGGACAAAAAAAAAGATTTAAAAAAGAATTATTGGACATTTTGGGTGTAATATTATCGTGCTGTTGAAGTTCATCTTTATACAGTAGGCACGTTGGCTAGCCAAAGCCTGGTAATCCCATAGATGATGATGATGATGATGATGATGATGATGATTATGATGATTATGATGGATGGTCTTTTGTTTCGGCATTTTAAAAAGCCGTGCAGGAAACAGAGCACCGACGGCTGAGTTTGCCTCCTCTCTCCTTCCTGTGCCTACTTGTTCACCCGCCCACTCGCAGGCGTGTGCGCACATACACCCACGTGCGCACGAAAACGTGGCGACTTGAAGGCGCAGTGTCACACTTAGAGAGCTGCAGAGCCCGGGAAGTTCAGAAACGGTTGCTAGCTAAGCAGCAACAGGCTAACAGACTTGTTGAGGAAGCGATTATACCCGCGCAACTTGTACACAATGCATGATTCTAATCCAACGCTGAGTTAAAGGAATCGTGAACGTAAACATTTTCGCAGTGCGCGAACGCACAGAAGCGCCCCATGCGCGCACGCGCACGCGCACACACACACACACACACACACACACACACACACACACACACCTTTCTTAATCCCTATCATGGCGGGTGGCTGTGCAAGCGGATGCCGTTTAAACAGAGCGGGCCCTTGATGTGGGGCCTCCAGGACAGGGGTTTGTGTGTGTGTGTGTGTGTGTGTGTGCATGCTTAGATGTGTGTGTGTGTGCGTGTGTGCACGTCTCCCCCCTGGATGTGCATGTGTGCTTCTCCGAGTCTTCTGGCCATGGGAACAATGGTCCTTTAGAATGTGAGGTTACTGGTGCACTGACCCCTGGCAAATAAGAGCCATGTTCTGGCATTCCAGGCCTGATTGGCACTTTGAGCCCGCAGAGAGCTCAAAGGAGACACAGGAAATGTGACCAGTGTAATTGGTTATATATTAGCGGAGCATTCTCCCCCGTTTAAATGATGGAACATTCCTGAGTGACACTTAGGTGGACGGTGCCGGGATTCCGCCAGTTTTTTGGGCTGGAGAGGGTAAAGGACAACCAAGCGGGTAATGAGAAGATGATTGAAGTGGAGAAAGATGAGTTGAAAAAGGGGGTGAAAAGCATAGCGGACTAAAACATTTTTTCGAGAAAGGAATTGAAGGACATAGTGTAATAAAATCATCCAAACAATGGAGGAAATATCAGGGTACCACCATCAGGATGTACCCCAGAGTCATCCTACATCATGATGCTTTATCTCCCTGAACCACGGTGAGTACTATATCTGTCCACATATCTGTGTGGACATGGGGACATAATCAGTAGCTTGACCTTTGAACTCGGGTGCATGGTAGCACTTCATTGGGGCTTTATTCTTCACAACAACCTCGCGAGTGTTCATGTTGTCGTTTCAACAGTAGCTACATACAAGGAAATGGGGGGGTGGGGGGGGCGGTCGGGGTGGGAGGAGGAGGTCATATGACAGCAGCCGCGGATAATTCTATTTACTCAATAGAATTCACCCAGGCCGGGGCGCGCCAGTTGGATTTCATTACCGCAGATTGAGCTAGCTAGCAGTAGCAGCACACGAGTCCCTCGTGGGTATGAGGGCCTTGACGACGATTGACAAGCATTTAATGCTGCGAGAATTATAGACTGGAAGTCTGAGCGGAATACAGGTTGCAGTGTGACGATGCACTGTGGATTGCATGGATGCCTGGTGAGTCTCTTGTGGTAATCTTGGGTGGAAAATTAAATTGAATCATTAAGACAAATCTATTGGATTTTATTCGGTTAGCCCATGTTTGCAACAATGTGAGGGCTTTACATTCTGTAAAAGACAAAAATATTAGATTATTATTATTATTATTATTATTATTACACTGTAAATGTTCTGCAATGCATAAATACAGTAAGCAGGGAATCACATGTAAATCAGCTATTTGAACAATTTATATGATAATAAGCATGCCTGGATGAGATGCCAGCATCCTCATGGGACAGGGACTCCTGCTACTGTACAGGAGGAGAATTCCGAGTAGCTTCCTCGGCCGACACGAAGAAGAAGAGTGGAAGGTCAAGAAGGTTGTGGGTTCCATCCCCTGGCCTGGGGCCTCTCTGTGTGGAGTTTGCATGTTCTCTATGTGCCCTCGTGGTTCCTCTCCAGCTACCCAGGGTTTCCTCCCACAGTTAAAAAAAAAAAAAAACCCTGCATGTGACACGAATTTGGGAGATTCTAAATTGGCCGAGTGCGACTGGTTGTTTGTCTTTCGACGTGGCCCTTGCGATCAACGAGCGACTCGTGCTTGCACGGCGACCACCGATGGCAGCAACGAGCCTTGGACACATTACTATACACATTAACACGCAATGTGTGAACGTATCATAAAAGACATATTTTCATAGTGAGTACACTTGACCTGTGACAATTTCTTGGAAATGCAGAAAACATTATTTCGATATGTTACACACTTGAACTTAACACATTTTTATAACCTCCAGAGCCGCCCGTCATCCGCTGTCAGCGTCATCTGTTACCGTTGTCAAATCTGGAGCAAAAGTTCCGACGCTCAGCTGAATGTGAACTTGCCTGCCTGCAAAAACAAGCTCATTTTAAACCGGTCCAACATATTGTTCCTGTCCTCATCCAAACCATGACTCTTATCCCAACAATTTGATATATCTGCTCATACTGTGCACACATGCTCTTACTTTCCCTAAATTTTTGTGTGTGCGTTTTTGTGTGTGTGTGTGTGTGTGTGTGTGTGTGTGCGTGTGTGCGTGCGTGCGTGTGTGTAAATAGGAGAGAGGGCGAGTTGATTCATATCCTGAGCTGTTATCCATGAGAACCAAGAAAGCATGCCTTTGCATTCCACGCTGAGATGAACGCCAGGGTTGAAAGGAAGAGACAGGCATGTCCGCGGACGTCAGTGACTCACTGTCAGACCACACTGAATCACCCGGCTGCATTCAAAGAAGTCGCCACAGTTGGCACCGCGAGAGGCTTCCCGCCGCCCGGATAATTTACATGACTTCATCCTGCCGTCAAAGCCAAAGAGGCCGCGTTCTCAATGGCGGGTTGGAGTTGTGGTGGTGGTGGGAGGGGGGTGAGGTGGGGTGGGGTGGGGGGGGTTGTTGACAGTATTGATCTGGCTCAGGCCCGAGGAGAATCTTCGGGATAGCGAGATCGGTCCTGGTGATTGGCCGGGCCGAGGCGAGGAGCGTCCACAGCGATTGGGGGGGGGGGTGATTCGCACAAACGCACCCGGCAGCCACAAACAAACAGTGGACGAAAACACACAGGGCCAACGGAGACGCAGGGATTACACAGGCATTTAACAAGCGCTCTGCGCAGGTCAAAGTGGACCGCAGGCCCCTCGGGAGTGCGGGAGGGGCGGCGGAGAGCAAATGCAAGGCAAGACACTGAATTTAAACAATGAGTTCAACGACAGGCAGTTCTTACCTTTACCTTCTCCCAGAGGCGGGGCCGTGCATTTCACGCCGAGGTCGTCAGTGACGTCATATTTGGTCCAACCAAAATGAATGCGCCTCAATTTGACGTCTTAATACTCATCGTGGTGGCAACTGGATCTCTGGGTTGAGTTCAGTCTTAGTGGCTCTCAGGGTTCATCCAATCACAGGACGCGTGCGTGTGAAGTTCAGCGTAAAAAGCCAGCTGGCTAATCTTGGCATCACAGACTCGCAGTCTGATTGGCTATCGCAACTAACTGCCGTTGTAGGTACAAGATCTGTCGCTGACGGACCACCGCTGCCTTCGCTCCTCTACAGGTTTGCTTACGTGCTTGCCTGCAGATCCGCTCACCTGACGAAAGGCCGATCAAGACGAATTAAAGGTTGCCGGTTTAAAGGCGTCAAAAAAAAAAAAAACCAATCTTTTCCCAATAATCTATTCCGTCTCGTCATGGCTTTAGCACAGATGAAGGACGAAGGATAGGATCTGTTCAATGTTTCTGGACCGCGCTACAGAATGTCGGAGCAGCAGCTGCGAGTCAAACACTGAGTGCCAAGAATATGAAAATCTTTTAGAAACCCTGAAAGAGATTTCATATTTTGAGATTTGTTGAGGAAGGTGAAATAGGACCGCTGTCTGAATTGTATTGCTAATTGCTTTTATCTACTTTTGTCAAATATCCCACCTGATGGAAGCTACTGAAAAAGAAGGAAATAGTATATTTGCCTCGGTATAAATGTGTTTTGTTTACATAAAAAGCCTGCCATCACAGCATGGAGGGACGGTGGGGGGGAGGGGGGGGGGGGGGGGATAAACGGGGCGGAACTAAACAGGAAAAACAAACCCCGCTGCTTAATGAAGACGTGCACAAACAAGAGACCGGCAATTTGAGGTTTGAGCTGTTTAGCAAAAAAAAAAATGATAATAATAATAATAATATTTTGCTTTTGTCTCAGCAAATGACTTGCGTAGCCACGTAGGAGCGTCGCTAATTAGGATGTTTAGCAAAGAGATTGGAAACAGCGAGAAATGCACACGAGACCCTCATTGTCGCGAAGACATCCTCTCTGTTAATTACCGTGTCCGGGGTTTTGGGAGGTCTTCCAGGCTTCCGGCAAGTGACTGGGTCACGTTAGGACAAGGCCCATTACAGGAGCAATAGCTCCCCCTAGCGCCTTTTTATTCGTAAAATAGCATTCTTAAATCTGTAATCGGCTGGTCCTCCTTTGGTGAGAGAGAGAGAGAGAGAAAAAAAAAAAAAAAAAAAAGGTGGCCGGAACCAATAACTGTCACCATGACAACAGATAGAGGACCTGCTTTGCACTTTGTCCCGGAAACCCACAAAACAAAACAATAACCCACAAGCCGCAATAAAACAAGTGATTTAAAGTGATTTATTTATTTATTTATTTTTGTTGTTCCTTCTGCATGAGTGACAAATAATGCCACGATGTCACGATCAAATTAGCAAATGACATTTTAATTTGAGGAAACTAAGCGCCTATACCGAGACAAGGTCTCTTAATGTTTTATATCGCATGTTTTCTGATGTTGTCGAGGACAAAGAGCTGGACGCGGTGGGATGGAAGTACAGTTGTGTGTTGGAGAGGTGGCTGGTGAGAGAGGACAGAAGGTCGCCCTGCACCGACGCATTGCAGTTTAATTCGCTCGTTCGATCATTTGCACTCACACTCCGCCCTGCTGGTCTTTCTCGAGACGACTCACCCACATGGTCAATCCAGAGGTAAACCAGGCAGTGCCGATTGCAGCCACTAGATGGGGGTGTCGCACCTCTTAAATAGTCCCCAAACCACGCCTGACACGGTCAGGTAAGCGCATATTTATGTGATAATGAAACAAAGTGAATGACTAAGGCTAAGCACTGTGACCATCCACCCTCGACGCGTGCACCAATTCAATTCAATTCTAGTCAACGGCCACTTGAAGTTGGGAATGTTATTGACATTCTTATTGTACAGTGAACACAAGCAAAGCTTGATACACCACATCAAAAATAATGTTTTAAAAAAAACAACCAATAACCTGTCTTGATTTCATGTTGAAATGTGAACATCCTGATGAAGCAGACTGCTTTGATACAAGCTCTCATCAAACCAAATCACTGAGTTGTCTTGGATCATCAGGCACTTTTGTTGGTGATTACTGCAATTAATCAACCTGCCAGAGAACATTTTAAGCAATGAGTACAGGAAAAAAAATAAATAAAAGTTTGTTTTGTTCTACGAAGGTCAAATCAAGATCAACTGTAATTCATATTATGCGTCTCAGATACATTTTTGAAATTTCACCCAAAAGCTAAATATTCCAAGTCATCCCTGTGCAGTCTGTGTATTTGATTGGTCTAAACACTGTACATATTTACGAGTGCACATATAACACACGTAACTTTTAAAAATCCCAAATACATATTAGAATTTAGCCGACGTTTCCCATTTTATTGTCAACACGTTGTGATCCCAAAGCCTGCGCATTCCTGTGGCCTTGGTGTATGAAAAGAAAACAGTCTTCCAAAACCGACTGCTTCCTTTCTTTGGCACGCACATGCTTTAACTTTACTGCAGCACATCAGGTGTGTGTGGGCGTCAACCTCTCTCAACTATTTCGAGAGCATAAACAGCTGACCAGATGTTTTAGTCAGCAAATGTAAAAGGCCTCAATTATGCTCAGTGTGCAGCAAAGGGAGGTTGAACAAGTGCTCCAATGTGGGTGTTTTGTTTGTTTTGGTTTTTTTTTTCCCCCGCCATATCACCAACAGATACATCCTTTTTATGTGGGCATATGTTTGCATTTATACATAAAAATGAATAAAAAATGAAAGGCAGAAAAATATTCTTGGAAATGGGGGGGGGGGGGGTCCAGGTTCAGTCGTAACTCATCGCATACAGTTAAAACCTCGCTCTCCCTCCCATACCTCGGCAGATCGGAGACCCTGTTACTCACTCTGTCCGTCACCTTCAGGCAACTTTTTTTGTATTTGCATCTCTGTTCTGCATTTCATTTTCATTTTCAGCTTCAGTTTGATTATCTCCAACTCATCCCACCCCTGCCTCCAGTCCAGTCCAGTCCAGTCCAGTCCAGTCCAGTCATCCTATCTGTCAGAGCCACGTCCCGCACCCACGGATAGCTGTCCGGTTTGTATTTTAGCTTTTATTGCTGCACCAACCCTACAACCTCTCTCGTTTCTGTTTTCTGCACCCTAAGAAGCCCGCATTCAGAAAGCTGACAGAGTGTGCATCATAATTAACGAAAACTCATTCGTGCTTGATTTATTTGCAAACCCAATTTGAAACTATCATGATGTACATTTTACATTTCTGCAACTTGCCACCAGGGGGACATCCAGATGTTTTACCTTAGCTGTTTGACAGACATCCGGTCACTGTTTTCAATTGTGTGTCTTGAAGATTGAAAACGGTGAGTTTTGTTGATTTCACCTTAATGACTTTTAAAGAGCGGTTTTAGTGTGTATTTCTTCAACTGTTTACACAACCAAGGCAGTTCCACAGACTCCCACAGGGGGGGATGCAGAGGATTCTTTTCCGCTGCTAACTATTAGTTTGGCCTTGGCTTGGAGTGTTTTGCCGAGTTAGGCTAATTAATAACAACAGACGGCGAGGCCAAACATAACAGAATTATGTCAATGATGAAGAGGCAGAAAGGAAGTTGATATTGTACTTATAATCCAGTGCTTTTTAAGATGAGATTTTTCCAATTAACCAGAGAGACTTTTCTGAGCAAATCCCAGAGATGATGAAGTAATTAAAAAATACATAAAGAGGAACTGCCCGACCGCACAGGGCAACGCTGACTAGCCTCTCAAAGCAGTCTACCGCAGTGAGCACACTTGAGCTCTTTACTCAGTCAAAAACAAATAACACTTGCTGCACTGCTTCATCAGTGGAGACAGACAGTCCTCCAGCCTGCTTTGGGGTCCACTTGTTTATCGCAAAAATGCCGCTTTTTCAAATCAATGACTCTCAAGAGCTGTGCCTCGTTACTGAGCACCATGACTGTCTAAGTTGTGACAACGGAGTCTGCATAGAACTTAATATGGCACATGAGTGAGTGCATCAGGTCATGCATCGTCCTTGGTGTCAAAATGATGTCCGAGTGCCCGCTTCCCGTCCTGCCCCCATCTGCTTAAAGGTCCAGTGTGTAAAATTTGGCTTGATTTATGATTTTTATATTGGTAAAAGCTTTACTCACATCCCATAAATACAAACTTGCGGTACAGTATAAGTAATATGGTTTTCTTAGTCTTCGAAAGGTGCTCTTGTATTCATAAAAAAATATATAAATAAAGCAAGCAGGAAGCCCACCTTGACAGTGGCCCTAAATATTAAACGTACAGTCAGGTGGGCTTCCTTAAAAAAAAAAAAACGTACACACTTGACTTTTAAGTTCAAAAGAAGCTGGATCCACAATGCAGACTGAACAAAGATAGATTCATTTAACTAAAATTGTTTAAAGGTTCAACAAAGGGAGTCCGTCCAAAAACCGGAGGGCTGGAGAACAGCAGCTGATCAGGCTGCAGCAGAGATGCTGTCGAAGGAGTGATGCTCTCAGAGTGGGTGATTACACCAGGTTCCAATACTGGTTGTAGGTGAGCGGAAGGCAATCAGATGTGTCAGTGGCAGGTTAGTCATGGAAGCCTACCAGGCCAGCTGCCAGACAGGGTAGACAGAAGACAACAAACAGGAAGGGAGGAGGGGAAAACAGAGAAAAACACAACTGCAGAACCCAACACTATCTTGTGTTCTGTGTCTGACCCATCAAATAGGTGCTGAAATATACTGAATATAGTATTTAGGACACTGTCAGGCTTCCCATAAAACATGGCAGTGCAAGATGGCAGCTAAATAGGAGTAAGACCCTTATTGCTTTGCGTATATTCTTACACATATGAGTTCATTCTCAGGGTAGGAAAACCAAATGACTTTTATTATACTGCGAGTATACACTTGTATTAATGTATTTATGGGCCGTGAGTTAAGCTTTTACCAATATAAAAATCATAAATCAAGCCAGATTTTACACCCTGGACCTTTAAATCTTGTCTATGACTGGTTCTGAATATGAACAAAACAGTGTCCCACTAGGTGAACTGAATGATGAACTGAAAACAATATCCACAGTAATGAATATTGTGTGGAAAATTTTTATCAGAGGAGTAGGACTTCTTCAGATTAAGTGTAAAGCAAAGAATAGTGCAAAATGCAAGTGAAAATATTATTTATTTATTTATCTATTTACGTTACTTCTATTCATTATACATCAGTCTCTGCTTTACAAGGCTGCCTAGACTGAGATGTAGAACACATTACAGCACAGGGTCCACAGTAGCACTGCCTTGAGCCCGCTGTAATTGTAAGGTCATTCTCGTGGGTCCAGCATGTGGAATGACATCATGGAATTTACAGAGAGGGGAGTATGTTAACTGATTTGGTCTTGACGTTGGGGGGGCTGGAAACCAGTTCCCGAGTGACTCAGCCGGGGGACATGCCTCCGATTGCATGATGTCTGCTACATGCTGATGTCTCTCTACAGTGGAAAGGAGGGAACCCGTTACTCACATTACCCTTATAGACATTCATTCACTGCCGTGTCACGTGTGCACCGAAACCGCAGCGGAGCGTGGTAAGATAAACAGTTGTTTCGGGAACACAGCTGCTTTCACAGTGGGGGGGGGGGGAATAACCCTTCAGTAATACATTGCAAAATGGAAAAGATACACGTGTGTGGCAGTGACACTTCTGGACGAGGTTCATTTTACTAGAAGTCAGCCGCATTCCTCAGTTGCTTCAATCCAGAAGAGCTCTGGGATAGGATACTCAGACATTTCATTTCATGATTTCTATCTATCCATTTATCTATCTATCTATCTATCTATCTATCTATCTATCTATCTATCTATCTTGCACTGCTATATCCCAAAGGAAGACTGGTGTGGACAATCCAGTTCGCCTGACAGTGCGTTTTGTATTCGCTCGTGCGATTGTGCTCCCATGCCACTGTAGTTCACTGGCAAGCTGGGGAGAGGAAGGTTGAGCAAGTGAACACAGCAATCTAAAATGTGACCACTAGATGGTAGAAATTTACACACTGTACTTTTGAAAAAAAGAGCCATGTACAGTGTCAGTTGTAACACAGACAAGGTGCTCTATCTATCTATCTATCTATCTATCTATCTATCTATCTATCTATCTATCGCTTCATGTTCTGTGTATTTCCTGTTTCATTTTAAAGTCTGTTTATTCTGTTGTCGGCGTCTTTAGTTTTACTTCCTGCGTTTAGTGCTTAAGGTCTGTCACCTGGGTCTCGTTGTCAGCCCTGCCTTTGATTGTTCTCACCTGTGTTCCCCTGCCCCAGTGTGTGAATAGTCCTTGTCTCCCTTTGTCTTTGTGGGATCGTTGTCTTCTGTTGAGGTTTCTGGCGTGCTGTTCTTGGTTTTGCCCAAGTGGTCTAAGGTCTGTTCTTGTTTTTTTCTTAGTTTCTGGTTGCGATTTTCCTTTTGTACCGGCCTTGTCTTTTTGTATTAAGTCTCCCAGTGTGTTTTTGTCATTAGTTACCCTCATGGACACCCTTTGTTTAGTTTTGTTATAGTTTAAAATAAACCATTTTTCTCTGCAAAAATCTGAGTGGTCCGCATCTTGACGTCTGTCTATCCATCTATCCCTCAACCACTCGTGAGTAACCACACTGAGATACTTGAACTCCTCCACCTGAAGTGAAAACAGACAACGTGAGGACTAACAGACGGCAGTCAGGTTCTCAGTTATTCCAGACACAGTTTGTACGTCCCTCTCTTTCGCTGTCATGTCTGACAGGGCCATTAATGGAGCAGCAGACTACTGCAGCCTCGCCACTTCTCCACAGGCTTCCTGTCCTGAGGGCCTCTGTGCATCATTAAAGATCCCCTCAGTCTCTTATTTTCCGGACCAGCGAGGGGCTGGCGTGCAACTTCACTGAGACGTGAGTCACACAGAAACGTCCCTGGGAAAATATCCAGAGCCGACTGGAAGGCTGCTGCACTAAGAGCAGATCATTTATCCCTTGATGATGATAATTTTTCTCCTCGTTCTTATTTTTGATTACTTGAAATATGTTTGCCTCGATCAACCCGAATGTTGTCTGACTCTAATTTTTACTTTTCGTCAACCCTTTGACTGTTGATTTCAGAGCCCCCTTTGGATTTAGCCATTTGAGGAATGTTTTGCACAGTGTGTTCTATCACTCTAACCAGGCTGTCACTACCTGAATCGAAATGTTTTGTTGAAGAAAATTTCCCTGGTGTGTTTTGCAGTGGCAACCAATTTCTCAGATTGCACTGCAGAAGCTCCTGGGCTTGTTTCTCCGAGAGATACTAAAAGAAGAAAATGAAAAAATTCAATGGGATTGAGCATCAACACAGCCAATGAAAGAAACATCTGCCTTTTAACCTTTTTTTTTCTCAAGCAATATTTTGATTTCTGTTTCATTACGTGGTCAAAACCTGATTCTGAATATTTATTGATTCTCTACTGATAAAGTTTGTATACACCATTTCAGAGTTTGGAATAATCTTAAAGTATTGATTTTATACATTCACGAAAAAAACATTATTATTAAGTCATGGCAAATGTATCTTTGTATTAAATCTGACTTGCATTGTGAGTTTACAAGTTCCAAATGTCGTTTTGTGTAGCGTTTGGATGTGAAAGGGGAGATCCCCACCCCATTCAGCTGTGCAATTGTGTGGAAAAAGTCTGTGTTGGTGTTGTAGAAGACTTTGTACTGACTGGAACTGTCACTGTTCCAGTCACAGTGCTGTTGTCTCTGTGTCAAATGTCAACATTAGCCCAACACAGACTGTCTGCCTCTCTGCCCCACAATGGGAATGTTGCATCAGCAACAGAGACGCGGCAAAGTGTTTCAAGTCGGAACACATGCATAGGTAATTATTAAACCGGGAGGTGCAAGAGATTAACATAAGAGTCCATTTTCTGGCGCTCGGCATGGGAAATGTTTTCACAGAGGTATACCACAGCATTATTAGCTGCGTTTCCATGACAGTTTTTCGCAAAATAAAAGCGATATTTCTCAAATTTTGACAAAGTGCAATTGCAATTTGCAGGCGTTTCCATTGAACGGTGTGAAGCACATAAGCCATAATTTTCGTCCAGTCTCGTGCTGCGAGACCCCACATAAAAATATTCCGTCTCCCCTCTGTCTAAATGTAATGTGCCATTTTCACTTGGCGTGAACTGGTCACGTGACTACGTACGTCACGTCCGCTGACGTATAAATGCTAAAAAAAAAGTGCTTCCATGACACTTTTGCGTTATACCTCTATACCGATACGTCCAAAACCACCTCATGAGAGCGTAAAAACCTTTTAGTGATATTTCAGAAGTTTTTCAATATATATTTAGGTATTTGGGCTTTGCGCAATTCTTAGGTAGGCTAAAGCTATAGACTGTCTCCAATTATCATCGTTCCTTCAAGGTTTGTCTCATTCTTTTAGTTTTTGTAAAAAAAAAAAAAAAAAACGTCCTTTGATGTCTTTTTGTTATGAGGCTTTCTCTTTTGCCTCAAAAAAGGGTTGTCTCAGCAATTCAGCTGTGATTTTCCGACATTATATATATATATATGTATATATATATATATATATATATATATATATACATATATATATATATATGTATATATATATATATGTATATATATTTACATAGATATAGATAGTGTATATAGTCCTCTTTACACTTGAGTCTTGCCTATTTACCATTGATGCTCCATTTCTCAGCCCGCTCTGTGTCTCTGCCACAAGAAATCAGTGCTGTAGTAGTTAAAAACTTTGTCTGTAAAACTGTAATTATTTGTTAATTTCTTGTTTGCAATATGAATCTAAATGGGTTTGTACAGTATGCATTAAGTTATTAACATTAGCATTACTATTTCACAGGGCCCTGGTATCCAGCTGTTTATGTTCAATTGTTTTGACTGTTTGTTGCACAGTCCCACATAGAATATTTTCCACCAACCGCCACTGTGTTTTAGTGATGCAACTGCAACATACCACCACCCTCGAGTATGGAAAAGGATATCAGCGGACTGAAAGAACTGTCGCTGCTCCTGCCTCTCTTACTGGTTACCTCCAGGGGAAAGTCAGCCCCTTGCAGGCAGTGACGCGAGCGCAACACGAGCACTGACCAACAAAGTTCAACTCACACCGTCTGGACTACACTGCCAAGTGAGATGACGTGAGCGCACCAAGCAACCCAACCCAACCCAACACCCCTGGGAGGTACGACGTCACAACGACGGCGATGGGCTGCCACGAGCTCAGCGAAGTGATCCAGTTGTGTCTACCAGTAAATGAACTTAAAGGTCCAGGATGTACACTTTGGCTTGATTTATGATTTTTATATTAGTAAAAGCTTAACATACTGCCCATAAATACATTAATAAAAGTGTATTGCAGTACAGTAAAAGTCCTTTGGTTTTCCTACCCTTAGAACTGTTCTCACAAGAATGTACGTAGAGCAAGACGGGTCTATGGCTTCCTTAAATACCAGGCCTCCTTAAAAAGTTTACACACTGGACCTTTAAGACTGATAGATTTCTGTGTAACACAAATGGAGAAGGCTCCGCCAACCGTTACCAATGAGGAGTGTGAAAAATCTTCAGCAAGAAGACACATGCACACATCTGTATCTCCCACTCGAGGCGTGGTGGGTTTTGACAACAGAGGGGCGGGAATGTGAAGGTGGTGGAGGTGACGGGCGTGTCCTTCAACAACAAACTGCAGTGGAGTGGCCAACAGCGGAGGCAAACAAACTGATGAGGCAAGACCGGCTCGGCAGACAGAGACACGTGAGGCGGCGGGAACACTGAGCAAACTGTTATGGGTTCTGAATAACCCGCAGCGCCCTCTCCACCACATACTAGACAGACAGTGGAGTGTCTCCTCCCAGACGCTCAGGCAGCTCCATTGTCTGACAGACCGTTACAGGGAACACTTCCTACCACCAGCCGCAAAACTGCTCAAGGCCTCTGCTCTGACGTGGCAGATGGCAGTTGAGGTTCTGCAGTTTATATTTGTAATTGTTTAAACGTTTTTTTTTTTTGTTGTTCCCAGTTAAGAGTCCTTAAGGGACCTCTAGGAACTTAGAAAAGACCTTCATCGGGTCCCCTGGCACAACAACTTCAATCATCACCCGTTGATAATAATTCTCATTGCATATTTTCAATTTGTCTAACGCCTTTTAAAAACGGAAAACAAGCAGCGGCTGTAAATTACAGAGCGATGAGTCACATCAGGTTCAGAAAGTCTTTGTTTTCCGGGAGAGGAAACCTCACAAGGTTGAAAACAGACCAGTGACACACAGCACAAAAACCATCGATGGTTACTCAACTTTGGCTTTACTTTCTACACAACTAGTAGTAGTTATGGGGAAAACAGTGTTAAAGTTGATATGGGAGTCTAACCAAGCACACATTCTGTGAGGGACAGATACCACACTAGGTAATTAAGTACTTGATGAGTGTGTAGGGCTGAGAATAGGACAGTGCAGTATAATAATAATAATAGAACAAGACATCACTGAAATAGAAGAATATCCTGTTGTTTCTTATGTTATTACATTGAGCAACTATGCTTATTTAAAAAGTCCTCATTTAGAAATACATTTTCAAATATAGTGCAGTTCTGCTTCATGTAGTTACAGAAGATGAAAAACGTTCCCCCCCCCCCCCTTTTTTTTTGGAATTTCATCTCAGTGTAGAAAGCTGTGGCTTTTAGTCAAAGTTCCTGCCCACCTTACAGTATGTGAGCGAACAGGAGTTAGAGCTCAGTGCCGCTCAGCAGATCAGAAGGTGTTTTGATGTTCGCCATTTAGCTGTGGAGGCTCCTGGCATCGAGTTGAAGCCATGTGAGGTCTGAGACAGTCAACATACTAAATCCTTCTCAAAGTAAACACTGTGCCAGGGCCTCAGCACACTGTGCACTGGACAGGATGTTACAGTCATAATACCCCAGACCATTTCCTCTGATGCGGGGACGTTGGGGAGTGACCGGGAGCTACAGGCCGTTTCAGGCATTCCTCTTTGTTTGTTTGTATTTGATACTTAAATGGCCTTTTTTTTTTTTTTTTTTTTTTCATAAAATGTTTAAATAAATACAGGAAAAAGCTGTCCAACAAGCTGGAGAAAACATCTCAAGATTGCGCGTTTCAGCTAATAAAACATTCTCCGCTTGTGTGTGTTTGGTTACTTGAGGTTTTTCACACATCAACAGTTGTTGCCATATATAAATGTTCCGCTTTCGGAGCTGCGCGCAGCACTTTCTCCTTTACAAACACATGCTGTTTATCCTGTACAAAGATTTTATTTTGGCCGTTGGCTCCACTCCGCCTCTTTATGTCAACTCTGTAGGCTCTGCAATGCAGAGTGACGCAGGGATGAAGTCAACAGTATGTATGTATACCTGTGAGCATTATCATATCGGTTACGATTACGCGGGCCGACAACCAACTCTGACGACATGTGTTTATGATTGCATGACACGATGTAGCTGTTCAGGTACATTTTATAGATCAGAATCTATAAGCCTGGCTCATTAGCCGACGTGGCACTTGGGGTTATTTGTGCCAGTAGCTGTGCATGAAGGGAATGTTATTCTAAAGCCTGGCTGTGGAATGCACTGTTCAAACACTATAGACCCACCCACACACTGTACCGCACTTCCTCCTCGCGCTGATTGAAAACATAAGAGCTGCATTTAAAAAAAAAACAAAAAACGAAGTCTTCTGAACGTGGATCCGAAAGTGTTCGTTACAATAGCGCCTTGTAGTTTGTGTCAAGACAGTGAGCGGGCGTGGAGGGGCTTGTTGAGACCGTGCCGCAGAATGAACGTTCACGCTCCAAGTCGTAGCTGCGAACGCGTTCTGCTTCTGGCCCTGTGGGTTCTCTGGGTTACTGGTTCCAGTCATGCTTCCTTCCTCATTAGATAGTTGGGATAGGGTTCAGCACCCTTGTGACGCTGAGTGCAATATCCTCTATGCTTTTAGAATTTCAATCAAGGTTTTTTGAAATACTTAAGTGATCACACTTATGTGACCACTCAAAAGAATTCAACATATATCTTGCAGAATTCTCATTAACGTACTAATTTTGTTGGAGAGATCTCTCTCTCTCTCTCTCTCTTTCTCTCTCTCTCTCTCTCTCCTTCTCTCTCTCCCTCTCTCTCTCTCTCTCTCTCTCTCTCTCTCTCTCACTAAGGTTTTTGATTTGTGTACATGAGAGTTAAGTCGCACTCCAAAGTACTGCAGGACAAGAGGCTGTATTTAAACAGCTATTCATTTTGGCCTTACTTTGTCCAAGGAAGACAAACAAATCCAATACGTAGTATTTTCAAAAGCAGAATTCCGAGAGAATAATGCATTGCCTTCCCGAGAGTGAATACGTTAGAGTATCAGGTGACGCTGTGTTGAAAATAACGGCTGTTTGAGTATTACAAGGTAATGGCCTACACAAGTCCAAACATAGAAAAGGAAACGATTAGATGGAAATCAAATAGAGGGAAACGTCCTCCTCAGGCCAATTATCCAAATATTCTACGAGCTTAGACATATAACTTTTTGTAATTAGAGATGCCTATCAACTTCAAGCATTATCAGCCAATGAAAACATCCTCTGTCCGGCCAGCATCTGAATTTTTGTTTTTTTTCTTAAAGCTGCATCACAGCCAGGTTTCATTATCGTCTCCACATGTTCTCATTTATTTCACTACAACTTCTCTTCATAAAACGGGAGTCTCCAAGTCATTATCAAGCCATATATTATCCAGTTACAACTACACTTCTGTGTACAGAACGGACTCATGTCTTATCTACACATTTAATACTGCAGGTTATTCATACTTGCAACATATTTTGCATTCCTTGCTTCCTTCCTTTTTTTTCAAATAAGCTTTTTTGTAGCCTTGTTTTATGTATCTCTCTTTCTTTCTTTCTATCTATCTATCTATCTATCTATCTATCTATCTTGGTCAAATGATTTCCGTGTCTTCTTATTACTCACTGGTGCCATCCGACTTGCTTAAGTTAAGAATTACCAGCTTTTTAGGCTTAAAGCCCAATCCTAAGCAGTATACTGTAGATGCATCAAAAAGCAACATGGGAAAATGGAACCAAGCCTATAATGTGCACCAACTGACATTTTTATGGCTAAATAGCTATGGACACTGCTTGAATTCACTAAAACAGTAGATAAGTAAAGGAAAGGTAAAAGGGTCCCCTGGCAAGACTTGATACAGGACAGAGGTCCTTTTCCTGTTTGAAACTTGAGACACAGGAATGGGGGATTGTGAATAGGGAAGCATTTCAAAGAAGTAGGACAAGACACAAGGTTTTATGTTTTCAGGTTACGTTACACCCCTAAGGGCTTAACACATTTGCACCTTGTACGGTGATCATGTGACGTATAACTGACACACACAAAGGTGAGGTCGAACTGACTGTGGGCATTGCCTAAATGTGAACAGTTACTTAAAAACAGTTTCCAAGATCTAAGGGAGATACATCAGAACCAACACTTTGATGATTCAAAATTCTAACCATCTTGCCAAGTGAAACAGGAAATGCTGAATATGTGGTATATTTAGTTAGACTTGATTAAAATGTTTTCCTGAAAAACACTGAATTATCTTATTGAACCTTTAAAACGAACAAATCATTAAAAAAAAAAAAAAAAAAAAAAACTTCAGGGGGAATCCCCAAAAAGTTAGTACATGGGTCGAAAAGAAAGTCGACCGAAAACGCAGCTCAGATCAAACAAGCAAAAGAAGCACACAATGTATGTGCTGTTTTGGGCAGAGCAAATAGAAGAAGTAGGATCTGAAAGTGCCACATGTTCAGGTCATTAGCTGAGGAGCCCTGGGCTGGGCAGCCCCATGTGGGGACTTAGTCATATCTTAACCCCTCGCACCACAGCCTTTCTGTGGTGTTTCACCACTATGAAAGGGTCCCTATTGACATGATGAATGACCTGAGATTCTAGGAGCAGCCGTGTGGTCAATCCAGTCACTGCTACGGGGTTAGTGATCCAAACCTGAGTCACACATGAACATTGTCATGCTGATATACGCCTACAGGCACATAGTGGTCGTAAGAGACACTTCCGGACTTCTTGGCTGAACTCTTTTTGGAGGAATGCTTTCCCTTGTCTAAGGGAAGAGGTCGTCTGCCGCCTTTGTCAATCGAATGAAAATCCTAACAGTTTGTACTTGTGCCTTTTGATATTCTGTGTACATTTTTAAAGGGATTGTTAGAGCTGCCAGTCACTTTGTCTCCTGCAACACAAAGCAAGGTCTTCTATTAGCTACAAGTTCTCATCCACTGCTTTCAATGTGGTTGATCACAAAGTTCTTCTGAAGCTATGAGAAGACGTTATTGGCATTGAGGATCGAGCCCTAAATTGTATTTTAGTTCATATTCATCTGACCGTTTTCAGTTTGTTCACGTGACCTATAGATCTTCATAACATGAAAGGGTTAGCTACGGCTGTGGCTATGACTCAGCATGGACTAATACTGTGAATCTTTATATGTCTCTTCTGAGAAATATGAGAAAACATAACAAACGTTTTCATCGTTATGCAGACTGATATAGATGTGGACCACTCCACAGCACCACTTCAAGTTTTTAGTCCAGTTGGTGTACGATGTTCTGCCAAGCCCTGCCAACCTGTTCATCTGGGGCCTGGTGGACTCCCCAGCTTGCCAACTCTGCCAGGTAAGGGGATCACTCGAGCACGTCCTCAGCTGCTGCTTAAAGGCGTTGGGGGATGGAAGGTATCGCTGGCGCCATGACCAAGTGCTGCGGGGCAATAGCAAAGAACATCTGCACTGGCATCAATACCAGCAAGCGACGAAACCCCACCATGCACACCATCATCTTTATTCCATCAGGCGAGAAGCCTCAGCCCCTACACCAACAAAGATGTGTCCAAGTTGCACCACTGGGTGTATAACCCAGTTTTATATGTCAATTAAACTGGATTCATTTGACCGATTAACTTCAGACTTACTTCTACTGCAGACTACAGACATTAGGACATGAGGATGGATGGATGGATGGGTGGGCGAAAGTTGTTTATGATCAGGATCTGTCCTTTAGATCCCATGTTAAGATTGTCGACAAAGATTTTTCATGCTTTGGGGACTTTTACATTAAACTGCTGTAACTCTTTATTATCAGGATGTCCAAATTGAACCTCTGCTATGCAGAACTATTAATGACCCATAAAGTTTCTGAAAGTTGATCATAACACAGAAGTTTAATTTAGTACGGTAAGTAAATTAATAAGTAAGTAAGCAAGTAAGTAAGTTATTTATCTCCTTTATCCTGTCCCCTGTGTTTATTTCAGCATAGAATGAAAACTTTTGTTTTTCACAAAGCTCATAGGTAGGAATAATGTATTTTCATTTACGCTGCTATTGGCCTAGACTGCTGAGGGAGCTTCTTTTTCTCTCCTGTTGAAGGACATTTGAAGCAACTCCCACATTCCTTCTGTTTCTAGTCTCTACCTGAACTCTTCTTATCGTCTATTTATTCACACAATGTATGCGCACTCGCAAGCGCCTGCAAGATACTGCCGCAGTCCTTGTGTCTTTCCATGGCAACTTTGGTCACAAGACTATCAGAAGTCAAGTGAGCCCAGTCCTGAAAGTCTCTGGTGCCAGGAACCCCTCCTCAGTAGCTGGGTTCCCTTTTTCATGATGATATGATTGGATAAAAACTCTACCATAATATACAACCATACATTACAATATGGAAGCAGCACAGCCAGGTGGATATAATATGACATGAACAGAACAGAATAAGAAGAATACTTTTATTTAGATATTTACAAAAAAATACTTTTCAATAAATACAAATGTAAAAGAAACAATATACATCAGATAGCGGGGCCACTAACGCCTAACTGACACAACTACTACACCTGCATCGGCCTGCGGGGCAGGGCGGAACTGTGGGATCTACAGGCAGGCAGGTCAGTGGGAGGTCAAGCTCAAGGAAACAGCTGATCAGGCAACAAGACTTCTGAGGAGGACTACAGGCAGCAGTCGAACCAGGTCAAGGTAGCAAACTTCCCAGTAAGATCTGACAGCTCGCAGAAACACATACTGTCCACCAACCTGGGTCACAGTCAGGACCTTGGGCTTGTAAATGTTATTACATTATTATTACAATGTTATTACAAAGATCTTTTTTTCCTTACATTTTTTGTCAGTTTCACCACTCTATTATTCTCCAGTAAGCAGTCCTATGACAAAAGATGACAAACATGCAACCTTCTTCCACCTTTAAAGGAAGCCTACAAGAGAATTTGACACTGATTTGTCTGAACCCACAAGCTACAAGGGCAGCAAGCTCTTCAGCACTAGAAGAAAGGCATCTATATAGAGAAAAAAGCATAAAGTTAGAAATAAACAAAAAGCTACTGAAAATGGCAGCGCAAAGTTGGAGTTTATAACAGGAAAGTGGCATAGAGGAGTATGTGTGTGTGAACATGTAACAAACAGCTGTATTATTTTGTCTAATTCTTCAGTACAAAAACAGAAAAGTAATAAGCGAAAGGTATTTAAGGCTACAAGAACTATTCAGATTTTTTTGGAAAATTTTGGTGGAAATTCTTTCCTGATTGTTGAAATTCCTCTTTTTTTGTTTCTTGTATTTTCTATCTGGTTTTACTCGTCTTTCTTTTCTTCATACGCACACGCAGACACACATTGACAACCACACATGCACTCAAGACATGTTCCTCATGTGCAAAAGCCATAGTAGGTTGAGGGTTAGCAGACAGCAAAACAGGATAGAAAACTGATCTGATGAGCTTGGCACAAAAAAATAAACCACCTGCTGCACTCAAGAAAAATCACATGGACTTCATCCTCTGGAGTATTGCTCTGTTAAATGGTTATTTTATCTGTGCTGACCTCAACTCGGTGATGACATATGAAAACGATTAGTTAAACCTTTGTGGGTGGATCAAGTCACAGTCTCTACTTCCAGGAAATGTTTGAAACATGTATGATGCCATCTTATAACGTCCAACAAAGGTGATTTCAGACTACAGTGTTTGGTCCGTCCATAAATTGTTTATTTTAAAGGCCCTAAAACTGTCTCCTCAGAGTAGTAATTCAGGAAAGAAGAAAAGGCTCTAATTGAAATTTTAGTTGCAGTGTTTGGAGTTGAGAGAGAGAGAGAGAGAGAGCAAGCATGACTTCATTTACAGATTAGCCGCGTTGCAATGGGCCAGGAAGAAATAAAGAACGAGATGCTTAGTTTATCACTTTATACATGATGCACGGTGAAATTTGTTCCCTAACCCGTTCTCTGTGGAGAAGCTGGAGGCAGCTGCTGAGCTGAGCCTTCGTAACTTCATAACTGCACTTGGTGCAAGGCACAAACTGGATATATTGTCTAGAACAGCGTTTCTCAACTGGTGGGTCATGACCCACTTTTGGGTCGCGAAGCTATTTGGATTGGGTCGCGATTTTGTGGGCAGTTTCCCCCCTTTTTAAAAAATGCATTTTAAAATATATGTATTTATAGAGAAAATGTTGGACATTTGTTTTGCAGGACACGAAATTCAATTCAATAATTGGAATAATTTATTTACTCGACATGATAAAAAAGTGGGCTAGCTTTTTTTATTTTTTTGTGGAACAAATTTGAGTGCTGTGGAATAAACTTGGGTCACGACTTCATGAAAAGGAACGGGTCTCCAGTCATTCTTCATCTCCAGTCATCCGTCGCTCTACCTCAAGACATAAGAGCTTCTAAAAGATTCCTAGAGGACATTCTGAGGACCAACTGAGCCCAGAGATCCATTCATCCGCGCACGTTCAAGCGCCGCGCACGTACGAAGTTCAGTCTCTCACGGAGCTGTCAGCCCTCTGATAAAACAGAGGTGTCGTTTAAAGGTCAAAGGGTTGGGTCAAAGGTCAGACTTATGACACGCTGCGTCAACAGGACTTCATTAGGGTCAGGATGCCACTGTTGAATGAGAGACACTCTTCTGGGCTCTCGTGTCCCGCGTCCTCAGAGTGGCTCCGCGGTCGTTGGCGCAGGGAGCAGCGGGCGGGTCGAGACTCCTTCAAAACTCCACGCCGTCAGAGGTGGCACGCGACACAGACCCCTTGAAGAATTCAAACCAGACACATCTGCAATAAATGTCGGGGAGGGGGGGGGGTGAAAAAGAAAAACAGAAAATAGGCTGTCTTGGGTGAAAGAGAGGGCGGGTGAAAACATGGCCACGTCCAGTGAGCTCAGGCTGTCTACAAAAATGATGCATGTCCCAAGATGCTGTTGATCTTTTCAATACCAACTGTTTGATGGGACATGTGAGATTCATCAAAAACTGTCGGCGCTCGAGATGTTTCAGACTCAACATGCTTGCCCGTGATGCCTTTGAACAAAACATGTGAGACGCAGATGGCCGGGGGGATCACAGACATAAAAGAGTGTGATTTTTGTAGCGGAAGGGTGGCGCAGGAGAGGCTAAGCTAATTCTAGGCTGTGGCAGTTCCTCAGTGACACTGACAGCCAGTGTTGTTGGGATTACACCATAAAAGTAATCCAACTACTGATTAAAAAGTAATCTAATTTCTTCTTTAACTACTTAGTTTCATAAATAATCAATTGCTAATTACTTTAGTTAAAAAAAAAAAACATAAAGTAACACAGTTGAGAACGTCTTGTTTCCTGCACACAACGTACAATGAACCACAATATTCTATAATTTCGACGAGACAAACGAAAAAATAATGTTTGTATTTCTAGCTACAAATGCAAGCACTGTTCTTTCCTGTTGTCTTTCTAAATTTCAGACATTTTGTGGATGATAAGACGTTTTCAGCTTGCAAAATATTTTGGAAAAGTAATGGAATACTTACTTGATAAAGTAATTTGCCAGAGTAATCCCGTTACATTACTCTGTTCGTAAAAAAAAAAAAAAAAAAAGTAGTTTAATGACACTAGTGGATTACTTAGTAATAGATTACTCGCCAGCACTGTTGACGGCAATGAAAAGTCCAGATTGTTGATCCAGCTTTTTGGAAGGCGACAAGCCGAATTAGCAAAAACATAGCAACTAAAAATACATCGGCGGGGATGTCTCCACGCAGCCAGACCTTATCTTCAGTCACTCTGCAAGTCCCCTTTTCACTTTGAGAGAAACAGTAATCGGCTGACATGAAGCTAAGGACAAGCAGATGTGGGGGATCCTAAGTGTGGTCTGCTCTGCTTTTAGAGACACACATCTGCGGTCCCATGCAGTGTGACGTGCCCTGGAAAAATAGATTGTGTTTTGATCTTCAAAAAAAAAAAAAAAAAAAAAAAAAAGACACGGTGGTCATTTATGGGATCTTCTGAGTCCTGTTTGGCTCTCTGCCTGACTGGGTCATTCGGTCAGCGTTGGACACATAAAGGAAATAACGTAACTGTACCTACACATGTATACACAGAGTCAGACAAAATAGTGCATACACACATCAGGAAAAGAAAAAAAACTTGCATAAATATTTAAAATCTTCTACATTCATCAATGTGACCCATCAACGATGACACTTCATTTTTTTCCCCAAATTTAAATGATGAGAGTTAAGCAGCTGATTTTGTGCGGCAGTCTTGTGTCTGAAGTGGTGGGCAGAGCAGTGCGGTCATTTTGTGCGCAGTCAAGATAATTACAGAGTAACATGTGGAAGGCGGTGCTTTATGTGATGAAGTCTCACTCGGCAAGGTCAACAGAGCTCTGGCTCCTCATTGGTTTCAAAGCTAATGCGCTAAAGTCACGGGGCACATGTGCCGACTTTGGGGGTGGAAAAAAGTGAAGCTCTGGGTTCAATTCTCACCATCCACAAAAAAAAAAAAAAAAAAATGTCTTCATTTCAAACAGCAGGTGATGAAAACAGACACCCACTGTTTTCCACACATGAAGGGAGAAGCTGTTGTGAGCACTCACTCGCTCCTGCAACGGCACATACAAGCAGCTGGCACACACCTGGATCTGTGAGAGAGCGAGTGGTCGAATGTGAGTAGTGAGTAGTGCTGCACTGATGTGCAGGCTGAGGTTGCTGGACTGGAGAGATGGAGATGGGGTCTGGTTTCAGACTGACTCTGAGACTCTGAGACTTTTCTTGTTTCAGCATCACTCCGCTTACCCAGTATCACTTTTCACAACATCTGTCATTGGCAAAGTCAAACTAATTGTTTTTTTTTTTTTATTATCATTATTATTATTATTATTATTTATTCATTTATTAATTCATCTTCTATACCCGCTTATTCCTATTCAGGGTCACGGGGGTCTGCTGGAGCCTATCCCAGCTGTCTTAGGGCGAAGGCAGGGTGACACCCTGGACAAGTCAGCCCAAGCCAGTTCATCGCAGGGCCACATAGAGACAGACAACCATTCACACTCACATGCACACTTTAGAGTGTTCAATTGACCTCACGTGCATGTTTTTGGAGTGTGGGAGGAAGCCGGAGAGAACCCACGCAGACACAGGAAGAGCATGCAAGCTCCACACAGAAAGGTCCCGGGCCCGGAATTGAACCCACGACCTTCTTGCTGTGAGGCAGCAGCGCTAACCACTGCACGCACCACCGTGTCGCCCATTATTATTATTATTGTTATTATTATTATTATTATTATTATTATTATTACGTACAAGCAGCATCTGCCCGCCTCTGTCGGCTCCCAGTGGTGCGTGCATGAACGTGACGTTTCGTTTTCGCAGTAAAAGTGGATGTGGTTCAGACCCAGTGGTTTAGTTTTCTTTACTCGAGCCTTAATTATATATCCAGCTTGGAGGGTTTTTTTTTTTTTTTTTTTTTTGGAGGGAATGGAAACACTTGATTTGAGCTCTTTGAAATTGTGCCAGATAGAAAAGACACATTTTACTTTATCAGATGTGGGCGGAACATTTCCAGCTCTCATGTAATAAGACTGTAACTGGATTATCAGCCAAGTCCAGGCAAGAGTGAAAAATATAGAATAGCAGAGGTGGGAAGTAACAAAATGCAACTACTTTGTGACTGTACTTTAGTAGATTTTTCAGATATCTGTAACTTCTGATGACTTTTTACTTTCATTGTACTCAAGTATTATATTTTACTGTCTGTTTTTCCCCATTTTATTTTTATTCTATTGTATTATATTAGTGCTTTGATGGTTTTAAGCACCTCAGTACATTTCAGAACCAGTACTTTCTTGCTTTTACTTGAGTGAAGGAGTCCAATCAGTACCTAGGCGACCACGTCCATCGTAGCAAAAAAAAAAAAAAAAAAAGTTTCTTTTTACTTTCCTGCTTTATATTTTCTGAGAATGTTTTCTTTTCTCGTCATGTGACTCATTGAATCATTGAATCAGTGACTCGGTTTCATCCAGATGTTGACCTGATGTTTGATTGTGTGCTTTATGAATAAAGAGAGAAGCTTTGGAGTCCTCCTGGAGAAAGTGAACGGGGATGGCTTTTTAGGTAGGTGGGGGGGCGTTTCTCTGTCTGCCTTTTAAAGGAGGAACTTGACACTGAGTCTGAATATGGTCATTTCTCCTCCCGGTGATCTTTCCAACTCGGGGCGGGCAACGTGTCTGTGCACTTTCTCACAGATTTGCGAGCCACCGTGTTGTGTTTCACGGCGAGCGAGCTCCAACCCAACCCGGCGAAGGGACCCAATCGCTCCGTAACACTGGACTCTTTTTTTTTTTTTTTTTTTTTTGGTTGCCCCTCTTCCTTCCTTTGGAGACATGCTCGCTGCAGACTGACTGACCAGGACGGGCTGCCAGCTGCCCCCCTCTGCTGCCTTCTCCTCGACAGGAGTGCCGAGGCGGACCGAGGCGGACGAAGCTCAGATCGAGGGAGGGGAAGAGAAGAAGAAGAAGAAGAAGAAGAAGAAGAAGAAGAAGAAGAAGAAGAAGGGGGGCGGGGTGGGGGGGAGAGAAAAGAATCATCCGTGCAGACTCAGAGTGTTCTTTTGCATTCTGAGCAAAGTTGAGCCGTTCGTTCTGACGGCGGCCCCACCTTTCTTGCGCGTAGAGGATCGAGTCCCGGTCGGTTGATTATGTAGGTTGAATAGATGAAGTTAATAGGATGTAAACATCGGAAGGATGTGACGCGGTCCACAAACTTTCGACTCATATTTTAATGATCATTACAGAATCTGTCACACAAGTTGGAAGCGTTCTGATTGATTTATTTATTTCCCCCCCCTCCTCCTCCTCCTCCTGCTTCATTACCATCATCATCACCACCATCATCATCATCATTATCATTATCGCTCTCATTCTGGGATTATATCCTTAAACGGAAGTATTTAAATAAAGCTCTGGATGGAACTGCCCATGCGCTGAGGTACACATCTCTCTTCTCGTTTTTCCGTTGGTCCCCCCCCCCCCCTTCCCAAAACAGAGAAATGTTAGGATAAAGACATATATAAAACCTCACTCGCTGTCGTATGTCTCCAAGTGGATTTAACTGATTCGTCGCCAGGCTCCACCGCTGAATCCGCCCCGCCTGACCCCGCTGTAGCGCCAAGCCAGCATGCAGAGGTCTTTCCTCCTCGGCTTGGCCCTGCTGTGCCTGCTCACCTGGGACGGCCAAGCCGACCGGCACACTCACCTCAAGCGGGTCCGGCTGCACAGGCGCGCGAGGCAAGGACGGGTGCAGCCGAGCGCGGAGGACAAGGACAAGGAGCGGGTCGGCGGGCGCGTGCGCCCCGGCTTCAACTCCGCCATCTCCGTGCACGGCGCACAGAGAGAGGCCCCGAGGAGGTGGGCTGCGGCCGGCCAGGTCGGCCTGCCACCCCGGCCGGACATGCTGCAGGACGAGGGCGCCCCCGGCGCGAGGGCGAGGGTGGCCCGCATGCCCAGCAGCGCCGGCTCGCCCAACCTGCTGGCGAGCTTCGCGGGCAAGAACCGCGTCCTGGTGATCTCCGCGCCGCACGACTCCGACGGCTACTACCGCCTGATGATGTCCCTCCTCAAGCCGGACGTGTACTGCGAGCTGGCCGAGCGTCACGTCCACCAGATAGTCATGTTCCACCAGGAGGGCGAGATGGGAGGCAAGGTGAGGAGGATCAGCGCGGAGGGGAAGGTGATGGAGGAGCCCCTGGACACGGCGCTCATCCCCAGGCTCATGAGTTTCCTCAAACTGGAGAAGGGTGCGTATGTTTTGGTTTTGGTTTTCTTACAGAGGTGGCAAAGAGTATTCACATTCTGTACTTGAGTAAAAGTGCTGGTTCTTGTGTTTAAATTTTATTTTTTATTTTTTTTATTTTATTTTTTTAAATACGCTGCTGAAAGTAAAAGTGCTGATTCAACTCCCTTACTCAAGCAAGAAAGTAAAGGTTCTGAAATATGTTTATGTAAAAAGTAAAAAAAAAAAATATTTTTTTTTTTGCAATAAATGAAACAATACATTCATTGGTACATCCTATACACATTTAATAAGAATAACCTATTTTATTCTCTTCACATATATTTTTCTCTGGGCTGAAAATGTATAACTTTTATAAAATAGCTCAATGTTAAGCTACAACAACTATCATGATAAGAAGTTCATTTATTCCAACAGAATTTGTATCTTTTAAAGACTTTAAAATCAATAAAGTAACAAACATGTTTTCCAAATGTGAGGAGTCCAAAGTACAGATATGTGTGTACTGTCCTACTGTAGGAAGTAAAAAGTAATCAGAAAAAGAAATACTCAAGTAAAGTACAAATACCTAAAACGTCAAATACAACAACAAGTATTTGTACTTTGTTACTTCCCACATCTGGTATTGTAACGAGGAAGGTGATTTGAAAAAGTTGTTGGTGCTATCATATATTGATGCTGATTGGATGATGCAACCCATCAGGCATGGTGACCAGCAGGGTGAAAACTATGTCTCTGTTCCGTAGGCAAGTTTGGGATGGTTCTGTTGAAGAAGACTCTGCAGGTAGAAGAGAGGTACCCCTACCCCGTGCGGCTGGAAGCCATGTATGAAGTCATCGACCAGTCACCAATGAGGAAGCTGGAGAGGCTCCGACAAAAAGGTTTCGTTCAGAAGTGCAAGGGAGCAGGTGTGGAGGGCCAGGTGGAGGAAGGCACGTTAACAGGTTTGTGCAATTGTGCCGTATTTCCAGCCTGCGCATGTGCTTTCTGTCTTGAGTGACAGACCGCTCCTAAAAATAAAAAATCTCACAATTATGTTGATGATATGTTAACTTAGTGCTGGGAAAGTATTGCTTGAGGACACTTGTACTGTACAAATAGTTTTCCTCCATGCTTTTTAGGTGGAAACTAAGGTTTTTTTTTCGTCCCCCCCAAAAAAAATGAAGGATAAGTGAAAGCTTTTCCAGAAATGAGTCAGACCTAATTCTCAAATTTCAAAAGTCAAACTTTGACAAGGTACTGTAGTGGGAATCCTACGGTGACCGTTAAGGACAAATGCGGCGCGACTTCACGATACACAGAAGCTTGACTCATGCTCCAAATTGTGAAACGCACCCCAAACGATGGAATGCACATTTCCAAGAGGACCAGTATCAGTGATGATGGACTTGCCCAGAATTGCGCAGAATTCTGCTATGATACACATGCGGTTTTAGTCTGTTTGGATAAATAAAACCAGTGGCAGAATTGTGTGTTGGAGGCAGACATTGGAAAGAGGAAGTGGTAACTGAATTCTGCATCTTTACGTAGGATGTCTTGTTTAGTTCGATTGATCCCAAGTCCCAAACTAAAACCTCTCACGTACTGCAGCAGAGGCAGGTCCGTCACTGATAGTGATCCCCATGGGAACCCTTCCGTTGATCTTTTCCCTTTTCTCCTGTTATTGTGCGAGTAGAGACAGTAATGGAAAGAAAGCCTGGGAAAAAGATTCTAAGGAAGCCGACAACAACAACCACAACTGCTACCACCACTACCACCACGGCCGCCACCACGACTACACGGCCAACCACAACAACCACCACCACCACCAAGCCCACCACCACGACCACAACCAGAGCAACGACAACTACAACGAAAGCAACAACCACCACCACCACCACCACCAAAGCGACAACGACCAGACCCACGACAACCACCAGGAAAAGCACCACTACCACCACCCAGAGACAGACCAGAGTCCAGACCACAGCTCCATGGCTCCACACACCCAGGACCACAGCAGACCCCTACTACTACAACCGAAGAGAGCAGGACAGGTACCCGGCTAAAACCACCCCAGCCGGAGACAACCGGACCGACAAGGAGGGCAGAGACCCACACAGTCGGAAGCTCGTGCCGGCCACCCACAAACCCCACCGGAGCAAACCCACCAGGAAAAAGAACGGGGGAGAAAGGGTGAGTCAGCCAACACCAACAGAGTGTCATCAGCAAAGAGGATAATGCCTTGCGATACTGACAAAACACAGAATATGTTGAGTTAAGCGTCACAAAAAACACAAAAAAGTCAACTCAAGGAAACAGATCTGATGATGCAGCAGTTATTCATCCAGCATTTTACAACAAGTATTTTCTGTTGCCGCTGCTCTTCCAGACAGGTTCTTTTTTTTTTTTCTCGAACAAAATAGCAACTGCCATTCGAGGAACAACGCATTACTGTGTTTCTCAGTTTTAAAAGACATGACATCACATAGAGTTGGTTCCAGGCTGCATGACTACGAGCCATTCCGCCCCTATTAATGAACTATTAACTTGCTATGAACCATGCAAGCGTGGGTGAAAACAGCGTTTGGCTGTTGAGTTGCTTTTATAGGACTAGTTAATGGGAACAAACGGTGTTCTTATGATAATTGTTTTACCTCACACATTGACTTTGAAGACTATAAAAGCAGTCTATTGGCATTTTGAATTTGAGATACAATAAACCTGTTGTGTTCTTGAGGAACGTGAACGTCACTCCTGCACAGCTAATGGTAAAAAAATGCAAATGCAAAATCTCACTTTTCCTACTTAAAATGCATTGCAAAGGGCCTCACAAACCCTGTGCACTGATAAAATGAAGCTTAGCCAACAGCACGCTGGAGCGAGAGAGAGAGAGAGAGAGAGAGAGAGAGAGAGAGTCGCTGGTTCAGTACTCAGGCCTGCTGCCTTTCTGTTCTGGAGTTCCTGAGGAGATACTCCTGCCATGGCTTCTCCTCTTGGATTTTCTTCTTGGGTTCTTTAGTCGTTGTCTCTATGGGGCCTTGCAATGATCTAAGAATTATGAAACTTCAAATTACTGCTTGCTGATATACTGCAGGCACTTAATTGGCTCGCAGCACTCCGTGCCACCGTGATGATGAAGTTTCAAATGAGCTTTCAAATGAGTAGTCTTGTGGATACTCAAGAGTAGTAGCTGAAAGTTCGTTTTATTCATGCCTTCTTATTTAAGTTGCTCAGACCTCTTTGCTGCTTTTGCAAATCTCCACTTTGGCTCCTTCGTTGCCGCTGACTTTTTCATGCTGTTGTCACTGGTGCCTGCCAACTCACTCCCTTCATCAGTCTCTCTTTGTATGCAAAAAGAAGGACAGGAATGAGTTCTGTTCCCTGCTTTGCGCTTTCCACATATGCACGTGGAATGACTTGAAGACCTTGAATCTTGGGTTTGTCCTTTTTTTCACCATTTTTTTAAGCCTTGGTACTGTATGCACCACTTGACAAGGCCACAGATTCTCCGGGGAATGGTGTCTGCACTGAATTTAAAAATGTCAAACTAACTGTTCTCAACGGTGGCCATGTTTCCTGACATTGTATTAAGTTTTCAACTGTGGCATTCATGGGTTCAGAAAAAGAAACAATTTATGCCACTTTGTAGTAAGTATCCTTGTGTTTTTATCCTACCCAGGTCCTAACAAACGAATATGAAGACAAGTATGCACCCAGCAAACCAACCGCCAGCAATCCCGTGGAAACGGACACCTTCACTGAGATCAGTCCCACAAAGCGGGCAAAGAGCAAGCAAGATAAGGTGGACAAGAAGAAGAAGAAGAACGACAAGGTTGCCAAGAAAACAGAGAGAAGAGGGGGAAAGCCGGGGAAGGAGAGCAAAACGGCTGGCAAGAAAAATGCAAAGAAGATTTTGACCTTCCCCGAGAAAGAGGCGTATCCAAAGGCCACCAAGAAGCCAACACCGCCTCCAAAGAGTTCTCTGGCCACCTTCTTGGACTACTTTGAAAACAGGAGGCGCCTGCTGGTGAGAGCCTGATGAGACTAACTCCCATCCTGCTCACTCGAATCTCCTGCTTCAGACTGGTGGTTGAAAAGCACTTGACTTGTGAACTCCCGCGTGTGTCATTTCACAAGTATTTGCTCTTTCACATCACATTTGTTCCTTCATATCATTCAGAAGAAGAAGCAACTTGCATTGACTTACAAGTTGAAAAATGTTTCCTACATAAACCCCGAAAAGCCTTGCGACAACATTTAGTAGTTTGAGTTGTTTAAACTGTTTTATGAAGACTTATAGAGAGAGAGAGAGAGAGAGAGAGAGAGAGAGAGAGAGAGAGAGAGAAAACAGTCCCTCAGAAAAGCCCCCCCCTCTTTAAGACTCTCAGCTGTGTGTTTACATACCTTATATCTGTTTTTGCCTCCAGTATAGATTCTAATCACAATAGTGCTGCAGAGTCGTGGTTAGGATTTCACCGAGCAGATGGGAGTCAACGGCCCACGCTCAGCCTGCGCGTCCATGTATACATCAATTCTGAAGTATGCCTCCTTCTGTGTATGCGTAGTGGCTGCACATAAACAGCACTTGAACGGCCCCTCCTTCTGTCCCTGCAGCTGATCACGTCTCCTCGCGAGGAAAACAAGATGTACGTTCAACAGCGGGACGAGTACCTGGAGTCTGTTTGTGAGATGGCCATCAGGAAAGTCTCCATCATTACCATCTTTGGCTCTCTGACCAACTCCACCATGAAGATTGACCATTACCAGCTGGGTATGCGCCTCCTACTCCAGTGTTAGTTTACTGTCAGTCAAATCTTCTTGGGCGGTTGGTGGATGTGTGTGTCGAGCACGAAAATGAAAATTGCTCTCTTGCATTGACTTTCAATCGCATCCGTGCTAGCTCATGATTTAGCATTAGCTCTTCTTGCGGTTGTTTTCTACTCATTTCACCCTTGGCACCAATTGGAAGCCTTATGGGCTCATGTAACTTGAAGGTGTAAATATTCTGATGGGATGTGGATAAGGCTGAAAATTCAACCAATAACCCTTTAAGTTTTGCCATCTCCCATTTCTGTTCAAATGATGTCAACACAAGAGGGAAAACCGATTTAGCAAGCTAACAATCTGACATCCAATCCCTGGCCGGACGAGTACGTTATGAAATACAAAGCACTGTTTTTATGGTTTGAATTAAATGGGCTTTTTCAAATCCAAATTCCCCATTGCAAAACTTGGAAGCGGGTATGTACATTTTGCAAGACTACCCCTCTGTGATTCGAAATGCTTACTGTCTCTGTTGCATTCACTGACATTGACCGGCATACCTGCCACGTTTTAAGGCCCTGACCTCACTTGACCTTCTTTGCATGCGGTCGAAAACAGACGCCACAGCGCAGCGGTGACTTTTGCTCCAAGGGTAACATTTAAAAAGAAATTCCTCTCTTTGGCAAAGCCACACAGTCTTGTTTTCTTAACTCGGTTGCCATGTCTGATGCTAACCTCCATGTAGCCCCGTTGTGAGCACTAGTGGGGCAGTGATTCTGCATGGCAGCAAAACTCCAATCTCGACAGTCCCGTACGTTGGGAGACGTTTCATGTGTGGCCCGCACACAAAGCTTTTAGGTTTTTACGTCATGAGGTCAGCGCAAACACACTTTATGAGTCTGTCTCAACAACAAGGTTTTATCCAAATGGAATGCTGGAAACGGTGAAGGGATGACATCACACTCACCCTCACCAACGGCAGGGCTCAGTTACACTCTTGTTCCACTTACCAGAGGAAGAGGTCGGCGTGTGAGTTTTGTGCGAGTGTGAGAACGTACTGTATACAAACAACTGGGTCTTTCAGTGTTGCCCCCTCCCTCACTTGAGAGTGACCTCATGGTGCTTGAGCCCAAAATTGGCTTTTGGAACATGTTTCATTCTGCTTACTGCCTAAAGGTCGACTATGCTGTTACCAGAATTGTCAGCAGTTTCCTTTGAATTGAAATTCAATATTCATTCATTCATTTTCTATACCCGCTTAGTTCCCGAGCTGAGGGTGACGGGGGTCTGCTGGAGCCTATCCCAGCTGTCTTAGGGCGAAGGCAGGGTGACACCCTGGACAAGTCGCCAGTTCATCGCAGGGCCACATAGACACAAACAACCATTCACACTCACAAGCAGACCTACGGACAATTTAGAGTGTTCAATTGACCTCACATGCATGTTTTTGGAGTGTGGGAGGAAGCCGGAGAACCCGGCGCTAACCACTGCGCCACCGTGTCGCCCGTTACATGTTACAAGACCGTATGTCCAGAAGAAATGTGATCAAATGTTGTATCTTTGTCACTGATTCACTCAATTTTGTTACCCGTGCAAACACTGAATGACGAGTTTTCCCGTCACACAACCGATGAGACAAATTCTTTGTTGAATTTGTGAATGCGCACTGCAAGTGTCAGCCTTTCACGATTCCGTTTGTTTGTCCAGAAAATGACAAGCCAATGAAGGGTCTTCGGCAGGAGGACATGGTGAACCAGGATCTGATCACAGAGCTTCGGAAAGAGTTCAGCATGACCCACGACGACTTCTACATGGTCCTCACTGACACCGACATGAGAGTCAAGGTGGGGTCCTTCGCTTTTGCTCTCCTGTTCTATTTGATTCAAGATTGAGTTTCCAAACACTTCAATAACTGCCTGTCTAAACCAGAAAGTATAATCCCAGCCACATTGGCGTAGGTCAGTATTGAAACAAACACTGGATATGTTGAAAAACCAAACATTGGCTAGTTTTAATGTTTTAGTCCAGGCCTAGGGTGCAAAAGAAATATGAACTTCTTTTCTTCCCATCTGTCAATATTAAGTTCCATCACCACAGATATTGTCTTTGAATTAATGTGTTTAATCCCAAATGAATTAAATTGTTATATGAGGAATCAAAAAGTCTATGCTCTAAAAAAACACTAATTACAGACATTAGGACTTTTCAACCCCCGTTTAAATCTAATAATTTCCTCTACATTGACTCTAGAATTTATGTCAGTGTAAACATATACTGGTTCTACCGAAACCATTTATTTAGACGTGTTCAAACAAACAAATCTGTCACTTTTCATTTCTGGAGGTATCTCGCTTAAATACAAAAGCTGGTTTGACAGAAATTAGTCCTTCGAAAGGCGACATAGGTTTCAGTCACGCTGCTGAAACCCCGGTTTGAGTCAGCTGTAGCTATAGAGTGAACATGACAGCGGTTTCGCAGTGCAGTTGGCCAGGGGTTGGCGCCATAATATGGAACGCTGGAGGGTAATAGCAGCACAGAGTCAGGCTCTGTCGGGCACCGGTCCCTCGAGAACGGACAGGAAACGTTACCCTGAAATCAGCGTATAAACACAGAGCGAGAGAATACATCGGAGTCTGTCATAATTTCAAGTGCAGTAGAATTTGCCCAAAACGCATGAAATGAAACTCGCTAGAAGACGCCCGGTCGATTCCGAGAGGCAAACTCTCCCCGAACTTGGCGTAACTATCAAGTCAAAATAGCGATTTTGAAGGTTGCGGTTCGGTTTCGTCGGTCTCCGTCGTCTATTTGCAGGTTCACCAACACACATCAACCCAACACTTTCATCTTCCCTTTCTTGTTGGAGGTTGACTGGCCAGACCCTGTGATTGCCCAAGGCTCCCTTCACTGAGACACTATTTTAATTCACTCAACATGACACTTGCCCGACGTATGTGTGTGTGTGTGTGTGTGTGTGTGTGTGTGTGTGTGTGTGTGTGTGCGCGCGCGCGCGTTCATACGCATGCCAAGGTAAACCAGCCGGCTGTTTTCCGACAGATTCATCAAAGAGTGCAGTGTTCTCTCCTCTGCTGACAGAGGCAGAGACAGGGAAGCCTGTGGACACACAAGGATGTGGGTTGTGGGGGAGACAGAGTGTGGCGAGGTGTAAAAAGTGAGAGGGAGCTCTCCGACATTTTTGGCGTGACCCTATGGAGGTGTGAGAGGGCGACGCTGTGTCGTTTCCCGTTGCGCAAACCCGGCTGCTGACGTGCTTTCCGACCAGCAGTCGCTCAGAATGCTCGCAGTGTTGCGAAAGCCAGACCTGACCTGGTGACGCATTATCAGACTTTTACATAATCACTGGGAAAGGCTTCACAAAAGCGGCCAAATTGACTACACGTTGAATACGACTCTCAGTACGACATATTAAAAATACATTTTTTTCCCCCCCTCTTGTCAGCAAGCGTACGAAGTCCCCATCGCCATGAAGGCCGTGTTCGACTACATCGACACCTTCTCGTCGCGCATTCGGGAGATGGAGCAACAGAAGCGAGACGGCGTCGTCTGTAAGAAGGAGGACAAGCCCCGTTCGTTGGAGAACTTCCTCTCCAGGTAAAACCACTGCCAAGGTTTTCCATTCCCGGCCGGGATAGGGACGCGTTTGGACTGGCCGCTGTTTGCTGTTTGTGAGCATATTTCAATAAAAACAACAGGTTCCGCTGCCGTGCACAGGCATGGTATCATGCTGAGTTGTGCCTGGACATTTCTACAAAGGCCGGCTATGGAAGTGCCAAAGGTGGGCACACAGCGCTCGATTGCTCGAGTGACTGTCTTTAAATGTCTTTAAATCAACCTGTTAAAGCGATATTTTTAAATAACAAGTGGTACAGAGCAGAGAAAGAAAAAAAACAATATGTGTATCTGCACAGAAATCTTTGGCAAGTGCAGACTGCGTTTCTTTTTTTCTTTTTTTTGAGGTCAAGAGTCGTAGTATTGACTGACTCTTTGCTGTGACCATTTGGGAATAGTTGGGGAACTTGATGATCCTGTGAAGGATGGTGGTGATGGATAAGCAAGGGGAGCACAAAATGCTACAGAAGGGAGTCATACCTAAAAAAAAATAAATAAGTGCAACAATGGTGGAGAGCACCAAGCTTTAAAGTAGAAATATATGTACGACCCTATAAACTTAGGTTGGAGCTATTATAGTTCAAGGTTCAGGGTTCAAGGTTTCTTTATTTGCACCTGGCGGTAAATTTGATGTGCAGAAAGTAAACTTGGCAATGCTAGTTTAGAAAAAAATAGAATTCACCATACAGCATCATCAGACAATCTAAGAACAGAATGACAAAGAAGAGCAACACATACAAGACTGTATACAATGACATTAAAAAAAAAAAAAAAAAAGTGCTTCAGCAACTTAAGGTTCGGTCTCAACAAGAATCTTCACCTGCTGTTTCTTTTACTGTTAAATCTAACTGAGCTGTATATCACCTAAGGTAATGTGACACACACACACATACACACACACAAGTAGCAATACAGTATCGGGTCCAAAGAGGACCGATCCTACAGTAAGGTTTCCAGCAAGACCTGTAGACATATTCAGACGACCTTAGCTGTGTAAATCCACACAGGTGTGTTGGAACGCTTCACTCCAAATAGAGATTATTTTGATAGCCGTTAACATGGAAAAAAAAAAAGTACGCAGACAGAAAATGCAACCCCCTTAATTTGCTGTTTGTGTCAGTGTTTTTGCGGCCAAGACACCATTAGCCGGAGCTGTCAGGGTGGTCCAGACATCTGCTGCTCGGCTCGGCTTGGCTAGCCTGTCATTGATATAAGGGGCGAGGTGGAGTCACGAGTCCGGCATCCTGTTCGCTTTTTATCCATCGCTATTAAAAGCGACAAACTGCGCCGGGCCTCGACCACCATGATTTCCTTCGATGTGTAAACCAGAGCTGAATTTCCTCTCCCGGCCATTAACCAGCCGAGGTTTTCCGAGGCTTCCGACAACTAATTCCGGGTTGCAGTCAGTCACCCCCTGACAGAAATAGAATGGAGACATGCTAGCGTATGAGCATAGGTTCTTAAAACAGAATTTTCACTGGTGCGCCAAAGTGCCACTTAGCCTTCTGCCATTTTTTTTCTGCTATTATAGGTTTCGCTGGAGGCGGCGCCTCTTCATCATCTCAGCCCCCAACGATGAGGAGTGGGCCTACCAGCAGCAGCTCTACTCCCTGACCAGCCAGGCCTGCAACCTCGGTCAGTATATTTGACAGCTCACTCGCACACTTGAGAACAAGGCATTTAATTGATTCAAAGGTTAAGTGTGTAATATTTGGAGATACTGAGGAAGAAACTGCGACATCAAGTGGTTACATTTTAGATTGCAGCATCTTTCACTCTCCCTCCCCCTCCTGAGCTTGCCAGTGAACTACACCCAAACCTGGATACCTCGTCTCCCTATTTCTTCGTTGATTTATTTGAAGATGGTAGTAGTCACCCTAAATACGAAACGCACTGCCAGGCAGCTGGATTGTCCACACCAGGCTTCCTTAGAAATATGGCGGTGCAAGATGGCAGCTAACTGGGAGCAAGACCCTTGATCTATGGATACTCTTTCATTCATATATATATATATATGTATGTGTGTATATATATATATACATATATATATATATATATATATATATATATATATATATATATATATATATATATACATATATATATGTATACATATATATATATATATATTTATATATATATGAGAACCCTCCTAAGGGGAGGGAAACCAAATTACTTTTATTGTACTGCGGTTATACAGTTTTATTTATGTATTTATGGGTAGTATATTAACTTTTTACCATTATAAAAATCATAAATCAAGCCAAATATTACACACTTAACCTTGAATGAAGTGGATGTGGAAACATCGTAGCGTTTCATGGAGGAAGTAAGCCGTGCAAAGACTCATTGGCGCTGAGGCGGGAATATTCATGTGACCATGTATGCTGATGAGCTTCCGCAGTTCAGCCGAGCAGCTGTGGAGCTCTGCTGAAGAAATCCGACATGGACGCGCACTGCTGAAAATATTTGGCTGCTCGGCCGCTAAATGTTTGATCAGCAGCTGGTTTGGTAACCAAATCCATGTGCACTTAGTCCTGAGAGGCCAGGTTTGTGGAAAAAGGCAGCAGATTTCCTGAGGAAAAACAACTTCACCTCAAAACAAGGGACCTCATTGGAGGATTTCGACCGATATGTATGGTTGTGTTGATACCCGTGGCTTTTTTTATGATTGTGGTGAGGCAAACCTGAAAAAACAACGTTTTCGTGCGTTCTCCCAAGCTCCCATTTTTCATGACGAGTGTGCATTCAATCAGGTCCATGAGGAAATTCTTTGGATTTTCAGCTGCAACTGTTCTTCATTCGCTCTCTGTGTGTCTTTGCAAACTGAACCTTCCCCTACCGATGCAGGCAGAAACGGACCAACACAACAATATTCTTGTAAAGTGACGCTTTAAAACAGGAAGCTGCTTATAAGGAATTAAATAAATCAAATGAAATGTTATTCAATGGTTTCCTATGGAATCCTAGTACAGTTCCACTAGTGCTCTAAAATAATAGCTAAAGAGTTCAGTTGAGTTGATTACTCATAACGGCTGCATAAATAAATGGCTTGCATGTTGCGTAACCGTTGAAGCTGACTGGTGTTCGTCTTCCCATCTGAACGGCTCGTCCCTGACTCCTGTGGGAGGCCGCGCCGCCTAAAAATGCTGAAAAGCAAAAATGTTAATTTGTCTGATGTAATGTTTGTTTTGATTGGGAAATCAAGTGAGAAAACAAGTTACGTAACTTATAACTTGCTTTGTGTTTTGTGTCCTGAGAACAAAGAGCCTAAAAGCCTTCACTCAGTTTAATGAAATCACCGGTCAGTCAGCGCATTAACTGATATAGGTCATCTCATGGACATGTGCGCTGAGGGTTTTTTCTCCCGGTGCTTTTTGTCTCTAGTCACTTGGTTCAAACAGCCAGCTGTCTTTGTTAGGTAAACTGAGGATGAAAGGCCGGAGCAGCTTCAAAAGAATCAACTTTAAATTGCCTCAAAATGCATTTTTTTTTTTTCTCCCCAAAATTCCACCACTTTAAAAAGAGTACTGATGTGTAAAGTCTCCACACACTGTGAGGTGGCTGGAGGAAAAAAAAGAGCTTGTCTTGCTTATCAGTCAGCCCACACCAGGCTTTACGGGGACTTTTCCCCCTTGCGTGTTGCTCTTGGCTGGGTTCCTCTCCCCCTGCCACAGACAAAAGGCCTGTCCTGCTGACTTGGGTGGAGGCCTGACCAGTTCCATTCTGGCAGCCAGCGCTCGGTTCTCACGAGGACCTGGGAACCTCTGGCTTAGTGGGGATTCCTGATTCCTCCCCTCTGTGGAAACTTGTTTTTGGCAGGCTAGCGCTACACGGTCTGATACGGAAAAAAAAGGGGGTCTGACGTTAACTTCGCGGTCAGTGTCTTAACGTGTCATCCTTGGTTGTCACAATGACAGGTCTGAGGCACATCGCCGTCCTCAAGTTGGTCGGCACGGAGGCACTGGATATGGGCGGAGTTTTGGAACTCTATCCCATCAATGGTAAGACATCTCTCTTTTCCAATGTTGAACGAAAGCTGCCAGATGTGTATGGAATCCACCTCACCAGAGGTGGCAAAATTATCCACACACTCTGTGTGTGGAAAACATTACTCTGGTAAAAGTAAAAGTACTGATTCAATTCCTTTATCCGAGTAAAACTAAGAAAGTACAGGTTCTGAAATGTAAAAACATCTTTTTTGGCCATTATTGAAATAATACATTTTGTTCAGACTTTTTCAAAAATGAGAAAGTTGTGACAGAATAATCTGGACTTTACTGTCCAGAGGTCTTGTACGAGCATCTGGATCATTTTTGACCAGATTTTTTTTCAACTGCCGAACAACCAAATTGCAATCCGTGATAGTTATGACCAGTCAATAAACAATAACCAATGTTGTTTTCTATATTTGAATTTTTCCGTGTACTGAAAACTGAACCGTGAGCCCTGAGGTACTCGAAAACATTACAACAACAACTGCAATGAACAGCTGTAATAATCATTAAGCGAATTGCTTTAAACAGACTTTGTATCTGTTAAACACTTTTAAACACAAAAGTTACAAGCATGTTTTTCCCAATTGAAGAAACAAATCGGTCTGATATTTGTATGCATATGTAGGGATTAAAAGTAAAAAAAAGTTGTCAGAAAAAGAAATACTCAAGTAAAGTGCAGAGACCTGAAAACAGTAATGAAGCATTTATTTCTTCCCACCTTGACTAAACACACACAGTTAACGCAAAGGCTTTTCAAAGTGTTTCTTTTCACTAGCTGCTGGCGCTGCCGTCACAAACCTCCATTCACTTTTTTTTTTGGTTTTACTTTAAACCATCAGCCCCTCCTCCTTTATCCACGTCTAAACTCTGCTGGCGGACTAGTGCTCCAGGTTTCAGCTGGTCCTTGCTGGTCCTCCAGCTGGTCAATCCATCAACGTTTTGACATATGTCTCTGTACAAATGTGATGTGAGCATAAATTCAACATCCATCCATTTTCAATACACGCTTCTTCCTGAGCTCAGGGTCACAGGGGTCTGCTGGCTATCATAGCTGTCATAGGGCAAAGGCAGGGTGAAAACCTGGACAAGATAAATTTAACAAATCTTGAAAAAATTTCCCCCCACATCCTGCAAAGGAAGCGCAGAGTTACGCAACAAAATTAACATTCCGCACAGCTGAGCAGGCTGCTGCTGTGTGGGCGTGTCCGAGCCTTCGATTCTGACCTCGCAGTGTCATTGCGCATAATGTCTGATGACAATAATGCGGCTCCAACTTTGCTTTGCCTTCATAAAAAAATCAGTTGATCGAACTACTCTTAGTGGAGATGCACCAATACCACTTTCGTTACAGAACGAGTAGAGTACAAGTACTTGTATGTACAGAACTTACTGACACCGATACTGAGTACTTGATGTTTTAACACATTCCTCAGTATGTTTTTCAAGAACAGGTTTCACTGCAATAATAACACAAATTGAACAAAATTGTTCTAAGCATACAAATACAACTGGTATCGGTGTCGTGGTAGAGTAGAGTACTCAACCCCGGTATCGGTACCGATACCCGATACCAGTATTGGTTATCGGTAGATCCCTAAATATTACTGTTCACCCCAAAAACTTTAGTCCTTGCAAACAGGAGTAAAGTTTTCGGAACCTCTGCCTCAGTTTTTTGCAAACACCCAGCGAGTTTTAACAACCTCCCGTCTTGAACGAAGTCCAACACCGAGTCTCTCCTCCGCGTGCAGGCAGCGCTACCGTGGAGCGCGAAGGCTTGTCGAGCACGCTGGTCAAGGACATGAGGAACTACTTCCAGATCAGCCCCGAGTACTTCTCCATGCTGCTGGTGGGCAAGGACGGCAACGTCAAGTCCTGGTACCCGTCGCCCATGTGGTCCATGGCCATCATCTACGACCTGGTGGACTCCATGCAGCTGCGGCGGCAGGAGATGGCCATCCAGCAGTCGCTGGGCATGCGCTGCCCCGAGGACGAGTACGGCGGCTACGGCTACCACCAGCACGGATACGAACACGGCTACCAGGACAACTACCACCAGGGATACGGTTACTAACCTCTCTATACTGGCCCACTTCCTTGCATCTATTTTTTTTTATTTGATTTTTTTGAAATATAATCTCTTCCTGCCGGCCTGCCTGCCTTCCTCCAGGTAGCCTGTTTTAACGGATCCAACTCTTTGAATTTTTTTTGTAGCACTTAGTCCAGTGGTTCTCGTTGTTATGTTACGATCACCAGTTCAGTTCTTTGAGGTATAAACATATATATATACAGTACATATATACACACACACACACACACACAGCACGGCTGCAAGCGACAGGTGTGCAGGGTAGTGGGTGTGGCCTGGAGGAGGATTGGGCAACTGCAGTGTACTTTTTTAGGGGGGATTTTGTTTTGAAGTTTCCAACTCAGGCAATGGGTAATTTCCCTTTTGCCGCGTTTTTATATTTTCTGCTTCCTCGGCAAGACTCCCCGGTTACATTTGCAACGATACAAACCTAAGCCTGGGCTAGCGTAAGACACGTGTATTTATTGGACATCTGTTTTGCCGTCGCAGGTGCAGCGACCAGTTGTATTTCTGAGAAGCTGCCGCAGTATTTCATGCTCTTGTGAAGTGTCTCTTGCTACGTCGTCTTCTTATTTATACTCATCATGTGCAAATAAACATGTTTCCTACAAGGATCGGCTTCTGAAATATTTGAGGTAACCGGGTTCAGCTGGTGTTTGCCGCCTTTTGAGCAGCTTCTCCCCCTGTTGATTCTGTCGTTTTTTTGAAAAGCCGCATTTAAAGGTTCAGTGTGTAAAATAACTAACTAGGAGTAAGACCCTTATTGCTCTATGTATATTCATATATGTACATATATACACACATATATATATATATATACACACACACATATATAAATACACACACACACACACACACACACACACACACACACACACACACACACACACACACACACACACACACACACACACACACACACACACATATATTTATATTTATATAAGAACCGTATAAGAACCGTTCTAAGGGTAGATAAACCAAATGACTTTTATTGTGCTGTGAGTATACACTCTTATTAATGTATTTATGGGCAGTATATTAAGCTTTTACCAATATAAAAATCACAAATCAACATAAATTTTACATTTACACTTCTTAAGCAGCAGCCACATCCAACAAAGGCTTGAAATCAGAGCGATAGTTCACTATTTATTTTTTCCCTGAGGTCGGCTTATATCACTGCTTGAGAGCACCATCTAGTGGGCCCAGCATGTTCTGGTACATTAGATTGTACACAATGATGGGCAAGCTAGCAAACGTAGCAACACAACGGGGACTGATTTGGACATGGAAAAGTGAAGCGGAATTTAAAACTCATTGATTCGCACTTGCCACTTCCGGGCTTAAAAACTCACCACTTGTCAACGCTGACCAGAAATGACAAGTTTAATTACGGTTTATTTCCGATGGACCGACATTCACGCTCACGTATGGCCATGTCTCATGGCACAGAGACAGATGTGCTTCAGCGAGTTCCACAGTTGTCACACCACGATCGCCATGTGTAGACTTAACGTGATGACAAATTAAGGCATCCTCACCACAAGACCAGCGCTCACAGTGTGTGTGTGTGTGTGTGTGTGTGTGTGTGTGTGTGTGTGTGTGTGTGTGGAAAGAGAAAACGGGAGGCAAAGTATTTATGGACTTAGTTATAGGTTGTGCTGGACAGTGACGTTAAGTGGAAATTCCACCAGCTGTTGATTAAATGCCTCTCAAAGCGTCTTCTTGTTATTATGCCATCAACCCTCTGTCATGAATCACGCCGCGGGACATCACTCAAAGCAACCCACCGACGACTGAAAAAAAAAAAAACAAGAAAAAAAACAACAACACACAAACGAAAACAGAAATATCAACACGCACTTTGTTCCCATTTTGCATCCTATAATTAAAATGCCAGCAGTCACAAGCAGACAGGCGGTGTATATTATACACAATAGCTTCCAGTGTTGCGGCGGGCTGCCAGATTAACTGCACAAGTCCGTCAAACACGCGTCGAGCCTCGGCCGCAGGAATCTGCCCGCATCGACAAATGCAGAGCGGAGGTGCCGAGGCCGCAGCCGAGAGGATCGTCGCCCTGCGTCCCCGCCGCTGCGCTACAAAGTCTCTTCGTCAGACTCGGTGTCCGTGTTGGCCTTGGCCAGGAGCTGCAGCTCCTCGCCATCCTACCACAGATAAGCAAGGAAAAAAAGAAAAGAAAAAGAAAGGAGAAAGTAAGTTCTTGTTGCTGTTGGCACTACAGAGTATTTTCCCAACTTTCTACACTGCAGAAAGATACTGAAGACATCAGATATATGAGCAAGATACATGCAGCAAAGGAAAAAGTATGCTTTTCATGAACGGTGGCTATTTTGAAGTGGAGTTATTCAACACCTTTTGTTGTTTCCTACATAAACCCACGTGTGTTCATATGCAGTTTTGATGCCTTTAGTGAGAAAATGCAATGTCAATAGTCGTGAGAATGAAAGAAAAGACATTAAATTCATAGGGTGGGTCCAAACTGTTTGCCTGCTAGTGTACATGCATACATATTTTATATTTAGATTATATTTATACATTTTTCAGTACCTACTAAACGTCAATATAAGGTAGGAAGCAGGATGGAGAAAACCAGAGCCTTCATTTAGACGAGCGTTTCTCAACTGGTGGGTCGCGACCCAAAATTGGGTTGCGGCTTGGTGGGCGGTTCCCCTCTTTTTCTTTTTTTTTTTAAAGGGATTAATATTTATATAGAAAATGTTGGCCATATATTTTGCAGTACACACAATTCAACTCAACTCAACTCAACTCAACTCAATTTAATTTAATTTAATTTAATTTAATTTAATTTAATTTAATTCAGTTCAATTCAATTCAATTCAATTCAATTCCATTTCATTTCATTTAATTCAATTCAATTCAATTCAATTCAATTCAATTTCATTTAACTCAACTCAACTCAACTCAACTCAACTCAATAATTTCAATAATTTATGGACTAGGCACGATAGAAAGCGGGCTGGCGATTTTAATTTTGTGGAATAAATTTGGGTCACGACTTCATGATAAGAAAAAAACAAACGTGGGTCTTCAGACTCCACCAGTTGAGAAGCGCTGGTTCAGACAAGGAGAGGTGTGCGTGAGTGAACTGTAACTGACATCGGCTAGCTTGAAGGTTGCTAGCAGAACAATATCGGACACAGAGCGGAAACAGTTTCTGTATCAAAATGATCTTAGAACCGAAAGACAGAACAAGAGCTGTCAGTCAGCTTGCTGTCAGTCAGCTGCTCAGCTTTCCTTGCACATCAGTTCACAGTGGAACGCGAACCATAGAGTTCTGATGTGCAAACATTCAGAGAACTTCCACTGTCAAGAAGAATTCTCTTATTTTACTTGATTGTTTTCGGTTCCGTTGTACATTTTGAGGAACTACATGTTTTCACCAGACACGCGAATTAAATCATGAATTAGTTCTGACTAAAACTAAGTCAGCTGTACTGAAGTTGGAGGTTCTTAGAAAGAACAGCCTTTGTATAGATGTTTTTACTGGCATTGGGCCGGGGCTCAAACACAGGGCTTTCCACATTTCAACGTGTGAAAAATGTGCGTGTTTGGCACGAACGGTGGACCTGCGTCCGAAGCCTCGCTCACCCCTCTGGATCTCTCGAACACCTCGCCGTTGATGACCCGCAGCTTCTCCTGCTGCAGGCTGTACTGCAAGTCTTTGGGCCGGCTGGCGTTGTAGATGAAGATGGCGAGGAGGACCACGGGCGCCTGCAGGAAGAAGTCCAGCGAGGGCCGGAAGTCGAAGAGGAAGAAGGAGAGGGCGGTGACCAGGACGGTGTTGATCTGGCCCGTCAGCACGTGGAACATGTTGTCCCGGAACTTCAGGATGAACGCCACCGACAGGCCCAGGGCGGCTGCGGAGGGAAGGAGGGAGGGAAGGAGGGGGCAGAATTTTTACGCGGACGTGCCTGACAACTGTTTCTTAAAATACCATCTTCAATAAAACTGCTAAGTTGCCTGAACTTACGAATCCAGCATCAGTTAGATTTCTTTCTCTATCTCACTCAGTCTGTGCTTTGTTTTCTTGCACGGATTGGTCCAAATGATGCGAGCCCTTCCTCCTTTCAACCACAGATTTTAGCTGCTAGCAGCAGTTGGCTGTTACCCCGAGCAGTGGCCGTCAGTGTCAGCCAGGCTTTTACAACAAGCAGGCAGGTCAGTGAGGGTCCTCGGTCGCCCAGCTCATCGCAGTCATTGAAGATTTAGCAGTGGGCAACAATTATGTAGACAGCTTCACAGCCGACAGCTTGAGTATTGTAAATCCAATCTCAATTTCAATTTTTAATTTTCCGATTTCAATTGGTGGGAATGATACACTCCTGGATTCCGTGCACCAACTGCTTGGGGGGTTTGACTGATGACAGGTTGTCATGGAAATATGTCATAAGCTGGTCAACAACAAGGTGATGAAGTCTGTTCATCATCAGAAGGTTATGTGGGTTTATTCCTCAGGATGCTCTTCATACTCTGTATTACGGTTTCATTTATCCACAACTCAGTTGTTGCAATATTGCGTTGGCAAGCACGTATTTGTCAGGCTAGCCACCTCTTCCAATAAAATCATCTCCATCTGCCCCTCTATTTCAAAAAAAAAAAAAAAACTCTTTTTTGTCAATTTGTCAATTGATGACATGAACACCCTTCAGTGCTGCTGCATATCTATTTATAAATGCATTTACTCTCCGCGTTTGCTTGCAAACTCTTTCAATGAATTCTCCCCAGTTTACGCTCAGGTTCAATCTCACGATACAAGACAGGCCGTTGAACTTCGTATTCCCCTTTGCCGTATGACACAAAGTCAATTTTCTTTTACTTAAAGAGGTTCGTTACTTTGAAATTCACATTTTCATTGAGTAGAAACATCTGCATCTTCGGTTCGCTTGAGGTCTCGACTGAAGTCCTGCCTAAGACATCACGACTCTATAGCTTCTATTTAATGATTTCACTTTCACTCTTAACTTTATACTGTTTACTGTCTTATAATATGGCATTTGTCTTATTGTTGTTGCTGTTTTTGTTGTTTGAATTTTGAGTATTCTATTATTTTATTTGTTATTTTATCTTTATTTTGGAGAGTTTTCCTTGAATAAGCCCATGTTGGCTTTTTTATACCTCTGCAGCACTTTCTGTATAATTGTTGTTGTTTTCTTTAAATCTATGTATTGTCTCTGTATTATGGTGCAAATAAATAAAAAAAAAATGTAACTCAGTCCCTTTCTGTAATAGTGACTTACCAGTGACCAGCACGAGAGCCAGGGAGTACACGTTGTGTCCATGAAGGATGCCGCAGTGCATGGTGAGGCCTCGGGCCTCGCTGCTCAGTCCGAGGGTCAGACCGTTGAACAAGACGCCAAAGACATATCTGCAAAAAAAAAACAAAAAAAAAAAAACACATGTAAGCGAGAACCAAGATCAGTTCTGAAGAATTCCGTGCAGCCGAGAGCTTTCTCACGTCCGCCCCCTTCTTCCCCCCCTCCCCCTTACAGTTTACTGTTCTGGATGAAGATGCTCTCAGTGAGCTGGTCTCCTTCCTTGAGGATCTTCTCGTTGTATATATTGGCCATGGCCGAGATGAAGCACTGGAGGATCAGCAGGACGTGGCCGACCCCCAGGGATCGGAGTCGCCCCAGCAGCCGCTCCCTCCACTCGTGCCCCGGCAGGGACGACGTCCACGACTCGCTGCTGCTGCGGGGATTTTTAAAGAGGGCGGAAACACGAACATGAAAGCAGAGCTGAGGTGACTTGCTTTAAAGAGGCGGTTCAGTCCTGTCCTTTTAGTTCTGCTGGATCTCACAGCGGCTTTTGATACGGTGGACCACTCGGTCCTCCTCTCGCGCTTGGAAAAACCTTGCGGCACTGCACTGCAGTGGTTCACATCCTATTTGTCCCGCACAGCTGTCTCGGTTATGATTGGCGACGTGTCTTCTTGGAGTGCTCCTCTTACCCTTGGCCCTATCCTTTTCTCACTTGACTGCATGTTGCCACTTGGGCTCAATAATTAGCTCTCTTTTCACTGCGACGCAGATGATTTGCAAATCTATCTGCCGGTGAAGCCTGGCAGTAATGTTGCACAAGGTTCCTGTCATTTTCTACACTGGAATGATGGTAAAAGCGAGTATATTGTGTTCGGGGATGCTGAGACGGTTGGCCTTGGCACCTTATCTTCATCGCCTAGTCAGTCACTCAAGAATCTGGGAGTGACCCTTGACACTCGTCTGCGGTTTGACAAACACATTTCAAAGCTTTTTTTTTTCAATTGCGTCTTCTAGCCAAAGTTAAACCGTTCCTAACCCGGCGGCATCCGTGAGACAGCCATCCACGCACTGATCAGCTCAAGGCCGGATTATTGTAATGAACTTTATTTTGTCCTCCCTTAGTCGCCTCAAACTTGTGCAAAATGCTGCCGTCCGGCTTTCAACTTGCACTCATAGACGGGAGCACATCACTCCAGTTCTTCACTCCCTTCACTGGCTCCCTGTCTTGTACAGAATACATTTTAAACTTTTAATGTTTGTTTTTAAAGCTCTTAACGGCCTCGCCTCATCTTATCTATCGGAACTTTTAGTTGTTCGCGACCATGCTAGAGCCCTGCTGCTGAACCAACTGCTGCTGGATGCGCCCAGGTCAAGACAAAAGCGCTGGGGTGGCCGAGCTTTTTCCGCTTTTTGGTTCACCGACAGGACGTTGTAAAGGGCTATATAAATAAATGACATTACATTACATTACGTAGGACCTCACTTCCATGTTAGCCAGTGTTCCATTGAGGCTGTTTCAACGCGTTGTATCCAGTCCTGCTAGTTTAGTTAGAACCAGCGAAAGTTAGCACAGCTCGCTGGTGCTAGGCTAGCGCAAGTCAATGGTTCCTGCTAGCCTGCCAAGTCAAAATTCCACCCCCAATGAGGAACTTGTCCCTCAGAATGCAATGCGATGCAGTTGTAGTTTTACAGTTTCAGTCTAACATTATTCTATAAACAGACATTTACATCAATAAGGTATTATTCCAATGCATCTATCAGAGGCTAATACACACACAAAATAATAATTGGTTTTCATGTTTTTAACATTAGGGCCACACAGGAAGAGAAAAATTTCGAGAATAAAGTTGACGTAAGAAAGGTGAAATTTCGTGAACACAATTGATACTTTGCAATTAATGTCAACGTGAAGTAAGGCAAAATGTCGAGAATAAAGTGGAAAAGCTCTGTGCACACGTCTAGTGGAGGACTTCTGTTCTCGCCAGTATCCTGATTACTCGGTGTGAACCGTGTGGGATACACCTGTTTTCAGCAGTTTACTTTTAACTGTGGTTAACTGGGTCCACCATCCACTTTATTCACAAAATTTCCACTTTATTTGCGTCGATTTAATTCATTAAATGTCTACTTTATTCACAAATTTTTTGTCTTTTTTAACGTCGACTTTATTCATGAAATTCCAAATTTATGCATGAAATTTAGTCTTTTTTATGTCGACTTTATTCATGAAATTTTGTCTTTTTTATGTCAGCTTTATTCACAAAATTCCAACTTTATTCCCGAAATTCTGACTTTATTCAGAAAATTTCAACTTTAAAACTCGAAATGAAAACTTAAATAAAAATCTCCTTCCTGTAATATTTTTTTTCTCTTCTTGTGGCCCTAATCCTCTTTCGCATGTGACTGATGCCTTGAACAGAGACGGAGGTTAATTCATTTCTATTCACCACATTATGCCAGGGTCATTTGATTAGATTTTTTTTTTTACCTGCTGTTCCTCATCTGTTCCACAAGCTGTTCGTAGAGCATGCAGGAGTTGGACGGGACAGTGAGGGGGTTTGAGTGGAGGCCTGGCACAGACATGGCTTTCTGACTGGCCCCTGACCCTGTCGTCAAGGAGACGATGGCGAGGAAGAGGACGACTAATGCTGCCCACTGAACCCAGGACAAACGCCTCCTGTTGAAGGAGATTTGTTTTGGGTTTTTAAATCAGTTCTTTAAAGTCGGCACGAATTAGAAACTTTTGTGCAGGTAAAATGAGATGTTAGATACACTGAAATACGGCAAAAAGAATTTCAACTTTTCAACTGTCTCATTGCACATAACTAAAAAAAAAAACAATAGAGGTTTTATAAATGTTACAATATTTGAGCATTTTAGGTGCGTTCAATTGTTTCATTAAAAAAAAAAAAAAAGTCTACTTTTGAGTCCACTCTTGATACAAGTGTGATTTTAGACGAGCGTGACTCACTCTTAAGTTGTAAAGTTTCAACTTTAGGTGAAGAAAACCTCACTAAAGAGCTGCAGACAAAAGCTGGGCGAAAAAAAGGGGGAATTCTGGATGGAGGTGAAAAAACGTACAGTTCCACACGAGAGTACATCCAGTGTATATTCAGATATGTTTTGCCTTTCCGCACTTTTTTACTAGCTAACGTGGCTGATTCTGGATTTTAATTCGTTTTGTTTTTTTTATCAGCAGCTTCAAACCTAGAAATGACCAATAAAAAGCCTTTGACCTTTGATATGTGTATATCCAGTTGGATACTGCCAGACAGTATCCAACTGGATGTGGGCTGGGCTTATAAATAAAGACGCAAGAGTTACACATACCTGAGCACGTAAAAAAAAAAATCTCCACATTTAATGTATTTCTTATGGGGGCATTGAGCACTAGTGGTGCCAAGCTTTCTATATTATATAATTCTGCAGTCTTTGATATAGCCTCAGGACGGACCCACTACCACTAGAACCCTGGGATTGGTCCATTTGCGTGACGTACAGGCTCAAATGAAGGTGACGGTACAGAAGCACTGATGGAACCACCTACTTGAGAACAATTCGAAAAAGTACTGCGGTGGTCAGTATGACAAAGTTGGAGAAGAGCACGGCCATGGCCTGAAACAAGAGGAGGACCGAGGATTAGCAAGAAGACAGCAAGGACAATGGGTTGACAACGTTGCAGGCGTGAGTCAGTGGGCTTATATTTTACGGGCTGCAAGTAAGTCAAGATGTAGAAAATGATGAGATTGTCCAGGAAGTAGAGGAAGGCGGGGACGGCCCACTTCAAGGAACTGAGGAAGGAGGCGCTGGAGGAGAAAGCCAACTCCCTGCAGGATCGTCCCTCTGAGGGAGGAGAGCGGTGGAGACCGTTAGGCTTCTCTCACGTCGCACGCGACAAACGGCCGAGCGAGCAGATCGAGGTTCACCTCGGACGATGACCCTGAGTGACATGACCACGCAGAAGACCAGCTTCAGGGCCTCGGCAAGCATGTTGACGGACGCGGGGAGGAAGTCATACTTGTTCTCTGCAAAAGGAGCAACGGCACAAAGAAGGTCAGCAACAAACCAACGGCCCCCGGTGTGTTCAGTCAATCGCAAGTGCAAAACATCTCAATCTCATTTGAAGCGGGTCACCGGCGTTGGCTGAGAATTTCAGCAGCAGAATGCGACTGGTCCCCAGGGTGACGAAGCCCATGCCGAGAGCCAGAGTGTAGGCCGAGGAGCGGGAGCACAGCCTGGGGCGACACACCATGGTGAGGGCAGCGGCCGGGCGCCAGCCAACCTGCTGGAATCTACTGGGGCGTGGGAGGGGTTTGCAAAGGAGGAAGGTGAGGGGGAGGAGCAACATTGGTAGGTAGGATAGGAAGGAAGGAGGGAAGGAAGAAAGGTTCAACTTTTCTGACATCAATAATTAAAATAAAAAAACACTTCATGCAGGCATTGATGGCACTGCAGCAGCCCTGAAGATTTCTCACCTGCATTGGACTGAATTGTTATGGTACATGATAGTTTAAAACTTAGAATGACTAAATAGTAATAACATGTTGAAGCTGAAACACTTTTCCACACTGTATTTTGTACCCTCTTAAAAAATAAGAAGCCCTTAAAGGTGCAGTTCACCCAGGCTGAAACAAACGAACCTCCTTTGCTTCTCAAGCAATGGAAAGCTATGGATTCCTTTATCGCTTTATTCGCTTGGTGAAAAGCAGATGAGACAACATGAGATACGTTTATTTTTGGTGTAGGTCACTGACACTATTGTTGGGATTACTCCATAAAAGTCATCCAACAGCTGATTACTGAGAACTTCTTTAAAATGTAATCTAATTAACTACTTTGTTTCAAAAGTAATCAATTACTAATTACTTTAGTTAAAAAAGACAAATAGATAGATTGATGAATTCAAAATAAGAAGAAGAAGAAGAAGAAGAAGAAGAAGAAGAAGAAGAAGAAGGAGAAGAAGAAGAAGAAGAAGAAGAAGAAGAAGATCAATCTGCGACATCGTTGTTCTCGGTTGTTTTTCTAAATTTCAGACATTTTATGGATCATAAGACATTTTTAGCTTGCAAAATATTTCAGAAAAGTGAAGGAATTGTTACCTGATAAAGTAATTATGATATAATTATTACCAATTTTGCCACAGTAATCCCATTACATTACTCCATGACTAAAACCAAATTTAGTTTAATTACAGTAGTGGATTACTTAGTAATAGATTACTCGCCAACACTGGTTGTTTATGTCAACGTCATGAGAAACTCCAATCTGTGCACTCAAAGCACGACTGGAGAGTTGGAACGCTACCATCAGTCCATCACTTGATGGTTTTCCCTGCTGGTGCTTGGAGGAAGGTTTGGATGCAGGTACAAGCATCACATTGTTATGGTACAATGTGCAATTTAGGCAGGGGTTTATACGGATTATCCACAGAACCGGAGCATAAATCCGTCACAGAATGCTTTTGTGTCGGGGCACAAAACACGTATTGATGATTTCAACCCACGACGCAAACTAAATATCTTCCTAAAGCTTCATTTGAGCGACACCGGCTCACGCTGAGGGGTCGTAGAGAGCCGCAATGCTGTGATCAGCCGCTGTTACTGGACCTGGCACGGAGGCAGGCACGGCTCTGAACGACTTCGTGGTGGTTGACGGAATTTATTCTCAAAAGGTACACAGCTGGTGACCCGAGAGGGTGAATCACACAGGTCGGTTCAGGAACAACCTGTTGAGAGGTTTCACTGCCGCCCCCCCCTCCCCCGACTGCAGCACAGCCAGCCACCAGCTCGGTGAAGCACTCGGAATTGTATCAATGGAAATTTGAAATTTAATTTAGCCTGCTTTATCATCAAGGAGGTAGTGAAGCAAATCCCTCCTCTGGAAATTGGGGTGAGGCTCGAGGCACGGCCGGCTCTCCTTCCCGCCTGTTGGGTGTTGGTATCGACACAGCGCGCTCTGTTGTTGCAAGGATTGCGTTTATTTTTGGCGAGTGCTTTGTCAGGGGAGAGATTTAGGACTGATTTCAAAATCAGGAAAGCAATCCAATTCCTCAGGCTACCACTGTAATTTCAATGCATATTTATTTTCAATCTAAATGTATTCTCCAACGTACTCCCTCCATCTGATTTCTTACGTCAGTTCTTTTATGTTTCAATGTTCTAATCTACACCGTTTGATCATCATCAGACAGTGATTTTGGGTTAGGATAAAATATCACATCCAACATTCTAAAAGGTGCCCCCCCCCCCCGCCCCGCCCCCCCCCCCCAATTGATTATTTTGTATGCTTCACTTTAACCAGTTAATCATTAAGCAAAAAACACAATAGGTGTTGATTAGTCTTGAAATTAGGCTCAGAGCTCAAATGCGTATCTCTTGCGATGGGAATATTGAAAGAAAGAGACAGGGCAAGGCAAGACAAATGACAAAGCTCTATCATTTCAACAGTGTTGTTGGGATTACTCCATAAAAGTAATGCAACAACTGATTACTCCTTAATAAAGTAATCTAATTCCTTAAGTCTCGTACTAGTTACTTTAGTTGAAAAAAGATAAAGTAACGGCGGCTCAGTGCTTTGGAATGAACTTCATTAAAGTGCGAATTTTGCAATTCCAAACATTGCCTCTGTCCTCTTGACACGAATGAGCGTTTGCTCTCTGAACACAAACTGCACATTTCACTGAACAAACTCACGTACCGCGCTGGTGACTTTTGCAAAGCAGGCCCATAATGTTAAAATAATAAAGAAGATTTCATTAAAGTAATGAAATCATTCCTTGATAAAGTAATTATGATATAATTGCCAGTTTTGCCACAGTAATGTATGATAAGATGAGATAAGATACTCCTTTATTAATCCCACATGGGGAAATTGCAGTGTTGCAAGCAGCCAAGTTTACACAAAATGTAGTTACATTACCCCGTTACACAAAAAGTAGTTTAACTACAGAAGTGAATTACTCCGTAATAGATTATTCGCCAACACCGAATTTCAAATAGCTTTCGCTGCTTTCTGTGCCATGGGGACGAATTAGAATATTATATTATATATCTGTACTGTACAATACAACAGCAAGCATTTGCTTCTTCTTCTTCTTTTTTTTTTTTTTTTTTTTTAAGTTTATTGTATATACATACAAACATATGTCTGTCGTGCGCCTACATTACGCTGCTGCCGAATCCAGGAAGTAATGAGCTCAGTTTGCACAACGTCACTCACCGAATCGGTCTAACAGTTCACATCCGACAACAGTCGCAAGCCTTTATCGAGAATGCACGAGAGAGACTCACTTACTGACTTACTTACTTACTTACTTGTTACTTGATTCGACCAAGGGACATCGAGCTGCGCTGGACACAACACTTTAGTTCATCCAAAACATGGGAGGTGTAGCGAAGATGCTGCGATGAAGATAAAATATCCCATATGTTCTGCTCCCCGAGGTAGGCGCGGCCATCACCGAGCACTTTTCATGTCGTCGATTGAGGAACACTGTCAGACGTGTTTGGAAAGAATTGAATTTACGACAATATCGACAAGGTAATAAACTTAATGGGGTACGACCGGTGGATGAGGATGGAGAAATTTTGGCAGCGTCAAACCCAGTAAACACCACAGAAGAAGCCAGATGCAGCGAAGAAGAGAGGGATGGGGAAAACAGCGCCAAGATAGCACCCTCACAGTGGCCAAACTATAGAATTACAGCCACTATTTTACAGTATGAGCTCACCCGCGCAGAATTGAATGGTGTTTCTCTAACCCGTTTTACGGTGTTTCAGATGTTAGAGTGTATTGTATTGTGTATTTTACTAGCTTAACTTAAGTATCTGTCTGTGTTTACTTAATACAGTGTACATGCCAAATATTTAAAATGTCGACCCCAAAGGGAAAATCTTTGTTCTGGAACTTTGTGGGTGGTACTTGTGGGTTTTGGGTGACTTGTTTCAGAACTAAGTTTACAACACTCCCTTGACCAGTAAAAAAGATTTGACTCTTTAGACTCATTGTTTGGAGTGGAAGACCTTTCCAAGATTCTGACTCAAGTAACAGGAGTCGCTGTGACTCTCACTTTGTCCGTGCGAGCGGCGAGCAACGTTGTTGTTTTGTTTTTTAGGAGCCACAGTAAAGTTAGAGCTGTATTTCTTGCCAGGCACTCAATGTCAAAATCATATATGTCTGCCTGCTGCCTGGCACTTGGTTCTATTTTGTGCCATTAATGAAATGGTAATATGATTTTGTCTTTGTTTGCAAAATTTCATTTCAAAAATTTCATATATGTATATATATATATATATGTACATATATATATGTATATAAAACCAGTTATGGTGCTAATTAAATAAATCAGACATATTTCAGATTTCAGGCAGTCATTGAACTTGTAGAATTTCTGCTAACCAACATCAGTTGTTGACGTTGTTCACTTCCTTCCTGATAAAGTCAAAATTTCAACTTTTGATTTATGTCATGTTTGTATCTCGTTAAAACATTTGCGTCAGACACAAACGTCATTTTCGACACTGTAATGCTGTACTTTTCCAGTGATGCTGGAAAGAAGCACCCCTTATGTGTGACTCACAGCGACACATGTGGTTTCAATTACGAGAGAAGGGGGAGAGAAAAAAATCTGTGGAGGCACAGTTCAATGCCCTTGAACATAATGTTTAAACCCAAAAGCCTGTCTGCCTGTGTGTGGTTTGTGTGTGTGTGTGTGTGTGTGTGTCTGTGTGTGTGTGCGCGCCCGCATGTGTGTGTGTGTCAGTGACAGATAAAGAGATCACGGCTTCTTCGCTTGCAGAACACAGCGCTCTCGTCGGCAGGACTGATTGCAGATATGAGGCTGTGTCTGCGGGCCGGAGCCCGCTCTCTCTTGCCGGCTCTGGTTCTCCTGGCAGCCGTCTCAGTCCAAGCGGACCATCACCCTCCCAATGAGAGACACTATTACATTGCTGCTGTGGAGATAGACTGGAACTACTCCGGGAATGACACACACAGGTGGGAACCTTTTTATTCTGGATTTGTAATGTAACAACATTTGGATAAAGCAGCACTGATTGAACCACATTTTCATTGTAACAGCCATACATTGGTTGATATGTCTGTAACCAATTAGCCAATATTTGTTGTCTTATGACAATTGATATTCACATCGAAATTAATTAAAGTTGTTCGAATTTGTTTAGGTGAAAATTGCAATCTAGGTTAGCATTTTGCTGTAGAGTTTGTCTTTGTGATAAAAAAAAAATAACCTTGAGTCCGCTCGAAGAACACACACACACACACACACACACACAGACACACAGACACACACACAAGCGTAGTGCTTAAGCCCAGTGCTTTAGGATGACTGTTGATGAATTGTGCTTCTGTGTTAGTAGTGGTTCCACCTATAAAAAGGTGGTTTTCCGCGAGTACGACAGAGGCTTCCAACAAGCAAAGGCCCATCCCTCCTGGTTAGGTAAGCTATGTAGACATTATGTTAACACACTCTGTCTGGCTTCGCGTTCACACCCAGCGACGTTGCCTTAGTCAGGCACTGACTCTCATTCAGTGTACTAAAACAAGAGTAGGGTCTCTGTTTCTCACCCACAAGTGAAGATCTGTTGTCAGTAATGTGATTTGTCCTACGTTTAGACATTTTTAGTGAATCCATACTGGTACATCTGGGCAGAGCATCTAACATGACACATCTAACAACAACTCTGTACACCAACAGAATGCACCAACAGAATAATAGGGTTCCATATTGTAGTAGTAACAAGTAACACAAATGTTATTTATGATACATTCAGGTTTAAAATAACAGCAGAAGTAGCTACTAGATACAAATCCAAATAAATAATTTGCGGGGGGGGGGGGGGACCAGCTGCATTATGACGATAGCTATTGCCAGCCAGACTCTTACTGTGTATTGCGCTGGTGTGCCGCAAATATGTAGGTATAATTAGACAAATCTGTTGTGACAGCCAGTGAAGCAACAGCAGAGAAAATCATGAGTAACCGGTGTGACTCTTCCACTTTCTTCTGGGTTACTTCAGGATGTACTCTGTGTGTGTGTGTGGGTTCGTGTGTGTGTGGTGGTGATGATGATGATGATGATGATGATGATGATGATGATGATGATGACGTTCTGACTGTTATTGGTTTTGCTTTGTTTCTGCCTGTTTGTTTGTTCAATCATCTTGAGGCCGTCTTTCCCTGCAGGGCTCCTAGGACCCACGCTGAGGGCAGAGGAAGGGGAGACCGTTGTTGTCACTTTCAGAAACCATGCAACTGTACCGCTCAGCATCCACCCACATGGGGTGGCTTACGGGAAACAATCCGAGGGTGGGTGAGGACGACTGCGACAGCTGTGGAAAACCTGCAGCTTTAAAACGGCACGCTGTCTGTCACCGGGGTCACTGTGGTTCCTCGTCATCTTACTCAGCGTTGGCCAACACAACAAACAACGTTGTTTGTCTTTTTCTAAAATATTAACCAAGACTGAGAGATTATCAAAGTAGGTGGTACTGAAGTCCAACAGGAAGTGTTGCTAAGCTTCAGAAAATTTCAGTCTGTGCCCTTTTGGGAGTTTGGTAGAAGTGTAGCCCTGAAGAAATCAAAACAAAATCTCTTTTAATTTGAAGGTCAGAGAGCAGAGTATTTTAATTAAAAGACGGTTGGAAGAGAAATTATCTTTAGAACTTGGGGTTGCGATTTAATGCTGCTAATTTCCGGTTCTTGGAAACACACCGGGAGTCTAAGAACATGTGACAGGCAGCAAATAAAAAAGGGCACTGACACATCAGTGACCCAAAGCCAAGCAAACACTTTTCATGCCTCAGGTATCAAACAAAGAAAAAAGAAAACACTTCATCTAGATCCACATGACGTTTATCATTCATTTAGAATATCATTTATGATTATTGATGACCTGTCCAAGATATTTTTGAACATCTTTTGTTCATATTTGATATTCCGTAACCTTCTATTTACTTGATTATATTTCTGCTTGTATTGCTCCTGTATTTTTGTGTGCTGTTTGGGTTGCTGGTTTTATTTTGTAACAAGATTATTATAGGTATACGTATATTAGCTGGTCACCAGACGATCTGTGAAATGCTGACTCATTGCTCAACCAGGATTTGTCACAGGTTTGCAAACTGAGTTGGCCAAATTGACATGTACAGGACATCCAGGCTGATCACACAAGTGTTCAGTTGGATTTAAGTGTGTGAGCTGCTGGTTACAGCCACTCTAGAAAACTAGTATTGTCTTCTTGGGAGATGAGATTAGGTTCCAGATTGGGAGGTACTGGATTAGCACTGGCTCCAGAGTGTCATCCTGATACGTAATAGCACTCAGACGGCCTTGTTTCGCTGACGATGGAGACGCGGCACCACAATATGTTATTGCCAAACTAAAAGCTCAAAATAGCAGAGATACGATTGTCCATGTCCGATTCATGCTTTTTGTTTAACCTTACTTCCTACCGCAATGCAGTTTAAGAGGGCTGCTCTCTGAGTCAGTCACTATATATTTTAGAATTTGCGTCCATTACAGCATTCTGTTCAAGCAAAAAGCAAAGGTAATTACCGACAACTCGGACCACAGGAAGGAAACTAGACTAAAGCCACCAGGCAAAAGTGAAAGGAGTAGTTGAGAGATCAACAGTATTTACAAATATTAAAAAAAAAAAAAAAAAAAAAGACAGTTCATTAATTGCATTACTTTTTCATCCATTAACGTCCGACTGAATTGGTCTTTGCAGGTGCCCACTACTTTGACAACACATCACAGAAGGAAAAAGATGACGACGTGGTGCTGCCAAATTGTGAACACGTCTACTACTGGGAGACGTCGTCAAACGTGTCTCCACAGTCAAATGACCCCACCTGCCTCACCTACACTTACATTTCCCACGAACACTTTGTGGAAGACTTCAACTTGGGCCTCGTCGGCGCTTTACTCATCTGTAAGCCTGGTAAGAAACAGACTATCTCCGTTCTCTCCATCTCCTTGTCCATGCACTTTTGTTTTTGTTTCTCTGAAACTTGCCATGTTTTGCTCGCTCAAAAGGCAGTCTGGATGAGTCGGGGAAGCAAATTGGCGTTCACCATGAGTACGTCTTCCTCTTTGGGGTTTTTGATGAGAACGAGAGCAAGTACAAACAAAGCAGCCTTTCCTCAGGCGCTCACATCAAATACACAATCAATGGGTATGCAGAGGGATCACTGCCAAGTGAGTACGTTTCACCAGCATCTTTTTCCATCACTCTACTGCCACGTGTTGTTGTACCTTAACCTCTGCCTGCACACAAAGACGTTACAATTCCACAATTGCCTTCTTCCCGTACTTTTATTTTATTACATTGCTTCACTTTTAATGAATTCCGATGCACACAGCAATTACTTCACAACAGTTGTTACTGGCGGTAGTGCTGGTAAATTAATATTCGAATTTCGGATATTGTTCGAATATGGGGGGGGGAAATGTTTTTCCGAATGTTGTCCAAAATCTGTTTTTAACAATCAAGCACAGCGCGTGCGTTGACTCTCTTCCGCTGTGTGTGTCCCATGGTGCACTCCTCCTCACTAGCCTGTGTAGCTAGCTACAGTCACGCGTCGTCACAACAAGGACGCAAGGGCTGCTGAGGAATTTGCATCATTTGCACTGAAGTTGCAGTAAATGTCACATGTTGAACGTGACGCTTGAATTTTGTCTGAAGGCAGAAAATAAATCAGCGTTTGACCACCTTTGGTCGTTTTTCTTGACATTTGGCAGTGTGTGCCCTCTGGTGGATATAATGGTGTACTGTTTTTACGATAGCAAGTCGTTTGCTCCGGGGTAAATATATATTAATGATAATATTCAAATATATTCAATATTCGGGCCAATTTTTAAACCAAAATTTGGATTCATTTCTGGGGAATATTACTAGCTCTAACTCGCACTGACTGATATACCGTATGGCCATGGGATGAAAGACTTTAGGATATTTTCTTTTTTTCCCTTCTTTTCAGATGTAACTGTTTGTGCCCATTCCCCTGTGAGCCTGCATCTGCTGGGCATGAGCTCACATCCGGAGGTATTTTCAATTCATATAAATGGGCAAGTGCTACAGCAGAATGGACATAAAATTTCCTCAGTGGGTCTGATTAGCAGCTCCACCGCGACTGTAAGCATGGTGGCTCTCCACACAGGCCGCTGGCTGATCTCCTCGCACACCGTTAAACACATAGATGGTAATGACACACGTCAGCCAAAGACAGCATTTACCCGCATTACGCTATTATACAGCATATCTTTTTACACGAACGCTTTTGCCTTGCAGCTGGAATGCACGGGTTCGTAGATGTAAGGAAGTGCAATGGCTTTGAGCCAACTCGGCGACGGATGACCTACGAGGAAAGACGACAAAGTAGAGAGTGGACGTACTACATTGCTGCTGAGGAAATTGTCTGGGACTACGCGCCTAAGGAGGTTGAACAAATTGACGAGTGAGCAACTTTTTCAGAAACAAACTTACATACGAACAGCCCATGCTAATCAGCTGCAGCCAGCATTTACATTTCCACCGATCGCTTGGCATTGTGATACCAGACCCTGATAGATAATATATCAGCAGAATACAGCCGTAGAATAAATGTTTGGGTGAGGTTTGATTTGAGACATAAGCACAATACGTGTCCAGATTTCTAGACCTAAACAAAGGTGCAAACACCATACTTCCCACCCTCCCAACTCATTTTGTCTTGTTTTTTTTTTTTCCCATTTCATGTTCATAAAATTTCTCCTTTTATTTAGGGAATACGAGAGCCAGTACCTGAGACGGTCCGCGACACGCATAGGTTCAAAGTACAAGAAGGCTGTATATACACTTTACAAAAACGCGTCCTTCACTGAAAAACTGGAGCCAAAACAGAAAAAAAGTGAGCGCGGGATCCTGGGTCCAGTGATCAGAGCGCAAATCAGAGATGTGATCAAAGTAAGTTTACTTTTATCCACAAAGACCGAAAATAGAAAAACAGTAGCCTCACCAGCATGTCTCCTAAAGTATTTAGGCACCTGTTTAAGACACAAGAATGAAATGTGTGAGTTCTGTTCTTGCATTTCTGTCATTAAGAAGCTTTGCCTTGGGTTGCAATCAAACACATAGGGCCAAATCCACAAAGTAATTGCCCGGCTTTCACCACAGAAATAAATATACATATGAGTATGTGATGTGTGTGTGTGTGTGTATATATGTATGTATGTTGAGCCATGCCAAGTCCGGTGGGCTAAGACAAGGCCGCCAGACTGTGCCTGGCTCCTCTTTAAAAGTATACAGTATTATCTAATGGTCTAATAAATTAATTTTGGTGGTCAAAAATAAAGGTCAAAATTATTTCTCTTACTTAGACCCTGCCCACCTAAAAAAAGAAAAGGGTCACTGGCAGTTTTCATACTTTTCATACATCATAACCAATTATGTACTATTTCCTGCAAAAAATACATTTTAAATAATATCAGATTCAAACGTCAAGGTTAGAGCCTGATGTGACCATTGAACACGAACATAGGCTCACTACCTTTGACCCTTTTTCAGAACAAATTTTCTGTAGCCAATTTCCATTCACATCCAACTGTTCTTTCACAGATTGTTTTTAAGAACAAGGCCTCAAGACCCTACAGCATCTATCCACATGGATTGACAATTGAAAAGGCACAGGAGGGAGTCAACTACCCAGCAGGAAGTAATATATGTCCTCCTCTAAGTTATTTAAATAACAAGCAAGCGTCTTGAAATACACATTTATCGTGAATGGTGTGAAAAAATGAAATAAACTTGACCAGGTTATTTTGCTGTCTCTTCAAGGCAACCAGTCTCACGGCGTCCCGCCAGGTGAGACACACACCTACATATGGAGAGTGGTCGACGAGGACGAGCCTCTGGACAGGGACTCGCGCTGTCTGACTCGAATATATCACAGTGCAGTGAACACACCGCGGGACATTGCCTCAGGACTGATTGGACCAATTCTCATATGCAAGACTGAGTCCCTCAATGCCAGGAATGCTCAGGTAAGAAATAAGTTTTCTATGTGCTTCGCTGGTTGACTGGCGGCCCAATGAACGGAAGAGGTTGATGAATGTGTCTAATCTTATATAAATTCTGTAACCGATGAATTATATAATTTATACCGAAAATGTTTTTTTCATTTACTAAAAAAGTTCTCAATGTTATATTATAATGATGACAAATAAATGTACACAGTGAAATTACTGACTTTTTTTTGGTTTGTTTTTTGTTTTTTAGCAATATGTATGATCATTTGATAAGCATTCAAAATAAATTAACTGTGATTTATTTATGTTTGAATTAACCAATGTCACGTGTTACATTGAAGATCATGATCACCATCTGGTCGTGAGCACAAGGATGAGTGCCAGATGATGCTCAGTGATGTTATACTGTCTATTGGCGCTCATAGCGTGGCTCTCGTCAAATCAGAAGGACTGGTTGGAACTAAACTGATGTATAATGAAAGGCATTTCAAAGAGTTGTGCTTTCGTATGCGCAGCTCAGGGCAGACAAGGAGCAGCATGCTGTGTTTTCCGTATTTGATGAGAACATGAGTTGGTACCTGGACGACAACATCCGCCAGTTTTGTGACAGATCCCGAGTCCACAAGAGTGATCCGGACTTCCACAAGTCTAACGTCATGCACAGTGAGTGTCGTCGTAATTACGGTGAAGCCAGCATTTTTCCAGCCCGTCGTTTCATATCACTTCTGGATGACCTGAACAATCCCACGTGGTTGATCTTTCAGCAATCAATGGGTATGTGTACGAGTCGGGCCCACTCTTAGGCTTCTGCAATGGTGAGGTGGCTACATGGCATGTGTCCAGCATTGGGGCACAGGACTACATTCAGACTTTGACATTCTACGGCCATACATTCGAGCTGAACGACCGGACAGAGGATTTTCTGAGTCTCTACCCCATGACTGGAGAAAGCATAACTATGAACATGATGAATATTGGTGAGTCAGGACAGTTTTCTTTTGCACAGATGTAACAACTATAGAGAAGAGTGAAGCTCTAGCATGAAATAACTAGATGTCCTGAAAATGTAGTTTGTGAAAACGTATTTTCTTCTTTATCTTTCAGTCTCCATGTGATTGAAGCCCTTAATTTCTCATTTGTATCTTTCTCTCTTGACTGTAGGCGTGTGGCTTCTGACCTCTCTGTATTCCCATGAGTCAGCCAAGGGAATGCGAGTGAAATTTCAAGATGTCGAGTGCTTTCGAGAGTACGAGTATGACTTCATTGATGATGATGCTGATGGTGGTGCAACATCAAACATTGGATTTACAATGTGGAACCCTCCGAGTTTGGACACAATCAGAAAAGAAGACGAAAAGCCGAAGCCGAAACATAAGCCAGCGGAGGCAGATGATTACACAGATCAATTAGCAGCTGAATTAGGTCTGAGGTCAATGAAGAACCAGTCCAGAGGCTCAGTAGAGGAGATTGACCTCTCTTATTTTGACTACGTTGATCCTGTAGATACAAATATCAGCCCTGCACTCACAGAGGAACTGAATAAAAACAATACCTCTCTTCTAAATTCGAGTTCTGAAAATGAGACAACAGTCGAAGTGAAAACACTAAATCATTCCGCAATTCATCTGCAAAACACAAGCTACAGTCAAAATACCACATACATGTGGAACAGCGGTGTAGCACCGACCTCTGACAATTCCTCTGTGCACGACACAACAAATGCCAGTGTTTCTGCAACCGTGTCACCGAAGAGCAACAGTGCGTCTGCAAACAACAGTGCGTCTGCAAACAACAGTGCGCCTGACACGGAGAACACGTCCGTACACAATACTACGGAAATCTCGTTGGCTGGAAATGCTTTGACTGAAACGCCAAATCTCGACGTGCCTCTGAAAGGAAGTTCTACACCGAACGTAACGTCAACTGGTCATAGCAAAGAAGCTTACGTGGATGCAACTTCGGCAGAGGACTCGGTGGAGCAACTCACTCGTGGGGACGTGTTTTTATATTTTCCACCTTCATCAAATGAGAGTGCAACCACTTTTCACAATAGAAACTTGACTTCTTCTCAGTTCGAGACGGTGAGCCCACTCAACAAAAACGACTCTCCAATCAGCACCGCAGATAGGAATTATAGCCTTAATGTGACAAATTCCAGCCTCGAAAATGTCACCGATATTTGGCTTGAACCTGCTAACGTCACTGCCAACATAGCCACATCCAATTCTTCAGAGGAGATGAGCTGGGACAGTGACGAGGACGCCACAGCTCTTCCCGCCCAGGGAAACGAGACCTCAGTTGTGAAAGGACCTTCAGATGAGAATCCGGTTTCAGCTGTTAGCGGCGTGTCCCTCGTCAGCGATGAATTGATGAGCAGTTCTCTAGAGTTCGGCACGTCGGACAGCGCCGAAGAAGTTGTGATTTACCTCAAGGAGAACCAAACCAATCCGATCAAAACCACGTCTGTCAAGGTGCCTATGCACAACTGGACCTACGAGGGGACTCACCAAACTGAGACGATGGAGATTCCCGATTACCTGTTAAAATATTTAGGAAAAGAAATCCCTCGACTCGTCTCTAACCGCAAAAGGACCAAAAAGGTGAACCTCAGACATTGGCCAGGAAAGGGTCAGGGCATGAAAACCAAGAGAAGGAAGGAGTACAAGCCTCAGCCCATCAGCAGTCTGCCGTTTTCTCCTCGAGGATTCAACCCGGGCATGACACCGCGGGGGTCGCGACCCGTGTCTGTGCAACCCGTCTCGGACGAGGCGGAACTGGTGAACACACCCCTCGTCATTGGCGTCCCCCGACCCGATTTCAGCGACTACGAGCTCTACGTCCCGGGCGACGACCCCGAATACTTGGCACGGGATGACCAAAATGTGAAAGCGGATGAATATGAGTACGTCGGCTACAATGACCCTTACAGCAGTCATGAAGATGTGAAGAATTTTAAGGATGAGAAGACGCTGTACTACATGAAAAACTCGGGCCCAAATACCCAGGTATATTTCATCGCTGCAGAGGAGGTTGAGTGGGACTATGGTGGATATGGACGGAAGTGAGTATTTGACACCCAGAGGTCGCACATCATGCCATTTTACACATACGTTTGTCATTCAGTGGCACTTTTTGCAAAATTACTGTACAACACTTTATATATTTATAGAAAAAAAAGTGTGTATTTAAAACCATTTAAACTGCTGCTTTGATGTGCTATTGACACAAATTGAGACAAAATGCAAGGCAGATACAGCAGGAGATCTGCGATGTACAAAGACTATCAATCAATCAACTTTTATTCCAAAGCACTCTTGAGATGTGGACATTGCCAGAATTCTTTATGTACTTTTTGCATTAGTGTGGAAACAAAAAAAAACAAAGAATTTACTTTTCTCATTGGTGGAGGGTTTAACTTCAGACAGATGGTGTTGCTAGAAAGCTAAAGGATTTTTATTTTATTTTTTCGATTAAGATGGCACGCCGTCATTTTTGCGTCTCTTGGTCCGGTCTCGTTCATTAAATTGAATGATTACAATCGGACTTGATCAAAGGTCACATGAAAAAATAAAATTCCGGCAATCACATAAAAAAATATAGACATGGTTTGAAATTGTGTCCCTTTGATCTAACAGACAAGAGAAGTCACAGATGAACAGCCAAGACACTGAGTTCATCAAAGTGGTTTTCCGAAGATACATGGACAGTGGCTTTACCATACCTGAAGTCCGCGGAGAGATAGATGAGCATTTGGGTATCCTGGGGCCTGTTATCAAGGCAGAGGTTGGACAAAGCATTGTGGTAAGAATCTGAACATCTGCTTTTAATCATTTAGGACATCAGTGTAGAAAAATACTGGCAACAGTTGTGTTAAAAACACAAAACAAAACAAAAGGTTATGTCCTTATCTGCTTTGAACATTAAAATTGTTTTTTGTTTGTTTGTTTCATTATTTCTTTTTGGCTTAACTGAAGTTTTTTATTATTTTATTATTAGTATTTCAAGTTTTTTTTTTTGTCATTAAGACAATCTGTGATCTGCTTAAAAGAAATCTAGGAAATGTTCTGACTATATCAGAACAGACTAAGACTATAACAATGTATTAGGCTACATTCAAACTAAATATGCTGTATCAATGCAGACAAACAAGTTGTACATTTCCTTAACAAAACAGGGTGAGGTTTCTGTGACAAGGCCAGTGATAACAAGTGATGCGTTATCACTGGATCGTTTAACGTTTTTTGTTTGGGGTGTTTAGGTCTCCTGAAAGTTAAAGGTCATGGCTTTTCTACTAAATTGATTTACTTTCGGTGATATTTACTTCCAGGTGGTCTTCAAGAACAATGCAAGCCGCCCATACTCCATCCACCCAAATGGTGTCACCTATACCAAGCAGACAGAGGGTTTGTCATATGAGGATGGCTCTAAGTACTGGTACAAATATGATAATGAAGTTAAACCTGGGACCTCCTATACATATATATGGACGGTCCCATTTGAGGTTGGCCCAAAGCCAGAGGAGTCCCAATGTCGGACCTGGGTCTACTACTCCGGTGTTAATCCTGTGAGTACCTTAAAATATGCATATTTTTCTTTAATCTTGAGTCCAGTAACTCTTTGAAATGTGTTTATATTAGGGCTGTCAGTCGATCAATTTTTTTTATTGTGATTAATCACATTAGTGTCCTCAGTTAAATTGCGATTAATTGCAGTGTGTGTGTGTGTGTGTGTGTGTGTGTGTGTGTGTGTGTGTGTATGTGTGTGTTTCAGCTCTCGCATTCTGATACTAGATACTGACAAATATAACGTAGACAAATACAATCGCGTTTTATTTTGAAAATTGCTTTTATTTTGAAAATTTACCAGATTCTCTCGTGTGTGGGTTATTTTTTTTGGGGGGGAATACATATTTCTATTGCTGAGGGATAAAGATAAAGATTTCTGTGCTGTCTCATAGGAGCGGGATATCCACTCTGGCTTGATTGGGCCTCTGTTGGTGTGTCGAGAGGGCACCCTGGCCAAGGAGGTAGCCGACTCGAGGGAATTCACACTGCTGTTCATGGCCTTTGACGAGTCGAAGAGCTGGTACTTTGAGAAGAACCACCAGAGGTTGCAGAGGAAAGCCCGCAGGAGAATGATGGGCCACGAGTTAATGAGCAAACTCATGTTCCACTGTAATCCACGATCCTTCTTTGCTGTTTTCTATTGATTTTGTTTCAGAATAAGTAATAATAGTAGTGATATAGTATTGACTTCAATGGCTTTTTCTGTCTGTTTTCTTCCCAGCCATCAACGGCATCACATACAATCTAAAGGGTCTGCGGATGTACAGTAACCAGCTTGTGTCCTGGCACTTGATTAACATGGGTTCTCCCAGAGACTACCAGAGTGTCCACTTCCATGGACAGACTTTCCTGCACAAAAACACTTACAGCCACAGACAGGCCGTCTTTCCTCTGCTGCCTGGTGAGACGTGGAACATGTTTGCTCAATACATACCAATTATCACCTAGAACAATTGCAGTGCACGCAAGATACTGTAGCTAACGGTCGTATTTCGCGATTCAATGGGTCAACGTTATCTTCCCAGGGAGTTTCGCAACCCTGGAAATGTACCCGTCCAAACCAGGCCTGTGGCTGCTGGAGACAGAAATTGGACTCAACCAACAGAAGGGCATGCAGACCCTCTTCTTAGTCGTAGATAACGGTAATGAATCTTCAGTTACGACGTTCTCCCTTTTGATGTGAAAAACGTTGGAGCTTTAATGTAAAGATATGAATTTTCTGCTGCAAGATTGCGGCCGTTCTCTGGGACTGGAGTCGGGCAGCGTGAAAGACAACCAGATCACAGCCAGCAACACCAGAGGTAGCTTCCACTCTCTGTTTTCTCTCCGGTGAAATATTTTTATGAATTAGATTGCATTAGTACTGCTATTGAACTGGCCCAAACACATGAGCTGTGGGGAAAATTACTGTTTGTTTGTTTTTTTTTATCTCCATGAAGGATATTGGGAGCCCCATCTTGCCAGGTTGAACAACCAAGGGAAATACAACGCATGGAGCACAGATAGCGCCACCAGTTGGATACAGGTGTGTGTGTGTGTGTGTGTGTGTATGTTTGCACTTGTGTGCGACAGTGTGAGTGAGAGAGCGCGCGTGGTTTTAACTCCAATCTTCTTCCACTGCAACAGGTGGATTTCCAAAGGCCGGTCGTGATCAGCCAGGTGGCCACGCAGGGAGCAAAGCAAATGTTCCAATCCCAGTTCGTCACACAGTACGCCATCTCCTACAGCATCGACCGCAGGAAGTGGATCTTCTACAAGGGCGACAGCGTGGACCTCAGGAAGGTGCGTGGAGGTTCTGTTGATCGCTTGTGTCAACGCTAACGGGCCCAATCTGACAGAGGTCTCTCTTGCTGTGCCCATCCACGGCCAGGTCTTCGACGGAAACCAGGAAGTTTACAACACAAAGAAAAATACTCTCCTCACTCCGGTGATTGGACGATTCATTAGGCTCCACCCCATCAAATGGTATAACGAGGCAACAGTCAGAATGGAGTTCTATGGCTGTGAGCTTGATGGTAAGATATTACTTTGACTGTGAGTGTGCAATGTTGAACCAATTTATAAGTTATTTATTTTTAATGCTGAACCCTAACGGAGTAGACTTGCACAATTGATTTGTACATACATATGTGTGTGTGTGTGTGTGTGTGTGTGTGTGTGTGTGTGTGTGTACATATATATATGTATACATATATATGTATACATATATATATATATATAATGTGTATATACACACACACACACACATATGTATATGTATACATATATATATGTATATACATATATATATATATATATATATATATATATACATATATATATATGTATATACACATATACAGTTATATACACAAACACATTTTGAAATGAATGAGACAAGTCACAATAAGATAACATGGCATAATATTGGGACGCTGAAATCGAACAACTTTTGGCGCAGGCTGTTCGGTGCCTTTAGGCATAGAGAGCGAACAGATCGAGGACCACCGCATCAGAGCGAGCTCCACAGCTTCCAGCTGGTACTCGGGACCCTGGCAACCTCATCTGGCACGTCTGAACAGACAAGGCACCATCAACGCTTGGCAGGCCAGGGTACGGACTTTAATACGGGCAAAACACGTTAAACTGAGTGTACTTGAACTCAGGTGCATTGCAGAAGCCCCAAGACGCACGCATGCCGTTGTTGTTCCCCATTGTATATAAACCTATGCGTGTGCCTGTCTCTTCCACAGTTCAATGACATGAACCAGTGGCTTCAAGTGGAGCTCCCCCAAATCAAGAAGATCACAGGAATCATAACACAAGGAGCAAAGTCGCTGGGGACAGAGATGTACGTCATCTCGTACTCTCTGCAGTACAGCGACAACGGCATGCACTGGCAGCACTACACGGAGGACGAGGAGCTGGAATACAAGGTGAGCTACCCCGGTCCGGTGACGATTTTTCTTTTTCATTCGGCCGAAGCGTCTTCCTGACACGTCCCTGTCTTCACTGCAGACTTTCTTGGGGAACACAAACAACAACGACCACGTGAAAAACTACATCTACCCACCGATCTTTTCCCGCTTCATCCGCATCGTCCCCAGAAGCTGGATGAACAGCATCACCATGAGGATAGAGCTCCTGGGCTGTGAATTTGAGTGACTTCCTCCTGGCCAGGGACACATCCCGTCACACATCTCTGTGTTGAGAAAGAAATAAACGCACAATAAAAATTCAAGACTGAGCTGCTGCCCGGTCGTGTTGAGAACTTCAGATACCTTTTCATTGCCGGATGACACAACTTATATCTATTACCAGTTTGAATTATATCTAGCACTTGAGAACAATCTCAGCCCTTTGGATAGCAGAGAATGTGGCATGTTTTAAGGCAGCGTTTCTCAACTGGTGGGTCGCGGAGCTGTTACGATTGGGTCGTTGTTGTTTTTTTGTTTTGTTTTTTTAACAGTTTCTTTGTTTTTTTTTAAGTGATTTCAAAATATATATAAATATATATATTTATGGATAAAATGTTGGACAATTATTTTGCAGGACATGCAATTCAATTCAATAATTTCAACATTTATTTTTTTATATACTTATTTCATTATTTACATGATAGAAAATGGGCTAGCATTTTTATTTTTGTGGAATAAATTTTGGGCCGCGACTTCATGATAAGGAAAAACATTTTGTTTAGCCAAAGTAATTGAAGATAAATGTAAATATGTAAGTAGTGATTGTGTAATTTATTTTTCAATAAATATGAGCATTCTTAGTCTTGGGTGTCCAGCTCAATGCCTGTTGGAATTTGTGTCGGCAGGTCTCGTCATCCTGAGCATGTGAAACGCTGATATCTTCTGGCGTCTCGGAGGTGTCGCTTTTAGCGCCTCGGCAGAGGCCGTCGTAAGCTGCACCTCGGCGCCCCAAGAATCAACAGCCACGTGCAGCTGCACACACATGGCCTGTTTATCCATTTGCCGATGACGTTGAAGCGGCCGCCGGAGGTGTGAACGTGTCAGCAGGGCTGGGAGCCGAATCGCTACTGATCTGTGAAGACACATTAACATCCGGATGAATGAGATTTATGGGAGGATTGGCTGATGGAGACGCTGATGAGAACCAGCTGTTGGGAATATTTAAATAACCCCCCCCCCCCCCCCAAAAAAAAAAAAAAAAAAAAAAAAACACAAGACAAAACAACAGTTTATCACTTCCACATGGTGGTAAACTGTTTAGAAAAGTGTGACAACAGTGTAGAAAAAGCCACTGCCAGTGTTTTAAAAAGATTGAGTCTGTTTGTGAGCAACTTGTTTGAGATTTTTGAGTTTTACCCTCTGTGATCTTCAGGGTCACCGTTCGGTGGCCCCGTGTTAAGCTCGGAGTGACTCCTGCGGATGTCATTGGAGAGATGCGCCACTAGATGGCGCGGAACTATCACGTTTGTTCCATACGAACGGCAGACTCGAGGGTGGGGGGGGGGAGGTCAGCGAGATGTTGAGAAAGCTCCGTCCTTCCTCATTCTTTAGGCTAACAGCACATTTTATCATCGGTAATAAGAAAAGTACATTGTGAAAAGCAACAGTGGCACATTATTGTGTGTATTGTGTGTTCTGTATTCTGTGGTTGATGGATGGGTTCAGTCACTTCAGTTCAGCTCCAGGAGAGTTCAGTTGTGAACTGAACAGGTCACGCTGGTGTGTTTGCTGATCCATCTCTGCCATTTGTTTGGGAATGTGATTCTAATAAAGTTTTTTTTTTTTTCTCTCTCTCTCTCTCTAACGAGAAATCAATATTAGGCCATATGTGAAAGTTATCCACGGCATGAGAATATTGAAGCGCGAACAATCCTCCAGATGATGTGTGTTGTTTGCCAGATGAGCCAACAGTCTATGAATTCCAGTCTGGTGTTAAATCACGTCCTGACTCACGTCTATAAGCGTCTCCTCCCGGAAGATGACACGCGGGTTGTTTACAAACATATTTTTAAAAAAGAAAGACGTCAGTGGAGTGTAACTTCAACCGGGGGCGCGGGGTGGCTTTTTTACCGCTCACCACACGGTCACTCACACTCACGCTCCCACACACTCACATACGCATACACACAGCAGCATAACGCGCGCGCAGCTATGCGCGCCCTCGGATGAATGGCCCCGCCCCCTTGTCAGCGGGGCGGCCCGCTGGTTGGAGGGCTGCGTCGGGACCTTCAGGAGTGCGAACGACTTTAAACGGAGCGACGCGGAGGTCCTGCAGCCAGCACAGAGCAGTCTCTACTCTGGATTGTAGCGGATAATCCTCAACTACTACTACTACTACTACTACTACTACTACTACTACTACTATCACCAATACTGGCATAATGAAGTCTCCAAAGCTGAAGACTCAAGGTAAAAGTTCTGCTCCCCCCATCATTATCAGAATTAATCATAAGAAATAATAATACATTCGTTGTTTTTTTTGTTTGTTTTTTCTGGCATGCTATTGGAAATGTTCAAACAAAAATAAGGCGTTTTGTTGTCGATTTAGCATTTTTGTATTGATATTATCAATTCATCACCAGTCATTTTTCCAGTCCGTTATCAGTTTGTTTATTTACTTATTTATTTTAGCGTCAATCAACATGCTGCCTTTCAATCAAAACGGCTCAGCCTTATGAGAGTGCTGTATTTCCCTTTCCTCCTTCCCCCCCTGCAGCGAAGTCCGTGGACGAGGAGGACCTGAGCGACGTGCTGTGCGAGTTCGACGCGGTGATGGAGGACTTCACGTCGCCGGTGGAGAAGCGACGCTTCCGGTACGACGAGCACCTGAAGACGATGAAGAGGAGGAGCAGCGCCAGCGTCAGCGACAGCGGCATCAGCGACTCCGAGAGTAAGTCAGATGTCTGCCGGTCACAGTGATGACCAGTCAGTCATTATTGGAGCTTTGCACGTTTTCACATTTTCTACATTTTATTTTTTCTCTGTACTGAAAACGTAAACAATAAATAAATAAATAAAAAGATCCAGTTTTATGTTGAACTACACAACAGCAGAGTTCAAAATAGCTCCACTTCAAGTAATAAAAACTGTAATAAATAATGGGTGAACTTTACATTGACACAAAAGTACTCAATAAAATATGTTTTTTTTTTCCAATGTAAGAAATAGAGTGTCACAAAATGCGGGAGTAAATGTAAAATGTCGGAAAGTCAGACAGAGAAATACTCAACTAAAGTGCAGATACCTGAAAAATCCACTCGAGTACAGGAAAAAAGTATTTGTACTTAGTTACTTCCCACCTCTGCCTTTGTGCTGAAGTTCTGACGGACTTTTGGTGCCGTCTTTGTGAGCACATTTCTGAACAGTGCTGCATCTGGGACGGAAAGAAATCAGCGGTCACAGTCGGCTGTCGCTGTGCACACTGCACCTGTTCCCCCTCCTTGACTTTCTCATTTCGGTGCTACTCTTATACTTGGAAATATCGTCAGAGAACTTTGGAGAAGCGGGATGTGCTGGTGCAGAGCACGGGGTCGCACAGAGAGGCGGGAGATGATTAGGCAGTGTTTCTAACCTGAAGATGCTCCACTCCACTCCGCAGATCCACTCTAGGTAGACGCAAAGGAGAGTTTTATCCTACATCTTACAATGCCTCATCTCTCCTTCCAACAGGTGCAGAGTCACTCAACAGGAACAGCTTCAGCTTCAGCGACGAGAGACTGAACTCGTCCACTGTCTTCTCCCCCACCATGCTCTCACCTCCTCTTACATCACCAAAACGTGAGTCTCGCTACGTCACAGGTTAATAATATGTTTCGGGACGTGAATGAGTTACTCGCTTTGTCATTGGTCCGGTAAAGAAAAAAAGAGAGAAAAATAGTCTTTAATCAAGTACTCCCCGTTTTTGACCTGATTGGCAGAATTTGCAAAGCTGACTTAAAGCAAAGTTGAATTCATGTGTTCTTAATACGGCTGTCTTGGTTTTTATGCGATACTTACTTTGGACAAACTGGACCAACGATGTACTTTCGTTATCTATGTTATGAAAAGCAGCCCTTTGTGATGTCACAAAAGGCACTACTGTCTTTGCCAACAACTGCCACTAGGTGTTCACTCAGCCCTCTGAGACTGATCTGAAAAACAACTCGCTTTGAGCAGGAAATCAATTATCAGATTAATTAAAGTCATTGATTAATCAACTGCTGATTATTGATTAATCAATGATTAGTTAACTGCAAGCACTAAATTTGTTGTATTATTGAGAGCTGTTGTGCCATTTGGATTCTTATTCGGGAAGGTTGGCCTACTGGAATTTGGGACGACTAAATAAAGTTCTGAAACTTGTTCCATTTACACACCTACATTTGATGGTGATATATTCCACATGAGACTTGGTCATACTGAAACAATGTGCGCACAAGAGATCTAAAGTCTCCGTCTCTGTCTTTTCCTTTTCAGCCAAACTGGGTGACACCAAAGAACTGGAGGACTTCATTGCAGATCTTGACAAGACATTAGAGAGTGAGTGCTAACGCCCCCCCACCCCAACCCCCAACTCTTAGAACCACCCACCACCACACCTCGCGTGCTTGCACCACACCCTAGCAAACGGGAGCGTTTGGTGCTTGGGCGGCCAGCGCTGAGGAGAAGTTCTGATCAAGTCAGACCAGAGTTGCTCTTCTTTAGATTTCTGTTGAGATTATGACTAAGCAGGATTGTGCTGCATGGACCATGAGGCCTGCAGGGCTCCGCTGGTGGGAGCGACTGCCTGTCATCTGTCACTCAGATCCAAAGAGCACCGCATGTTGGATCCAAGTTTTGTCTTGTTCCCCGTTTTGAATTGAAACGCGGCGGACTTTAGCCGAGAGCAAACTCAACAAACGCAAACCGCGGATTTTGAATTGACACTTTTTTTGTTGTTGTTGTCGGGGCTAATTCTTTCCTACGGGGCTTGTGAGTGTTGGAACATGCAGCAGGGTTCGAGGAATGTGCTCCGGTGCAGACGTGAATTCCAACAGTAAATGTCACAACGTGCAATGACAGCGAATGTGGAGCTCAGACGTTTTTGCTCTTTTCCCCTCGGTTCCCTTTTTTTTTTTTTTTCTTTTGGGAAATTTGGTTTGTTGAATGTCCTTTTGGCTCAGCCCTCTTTGACATTTCTGGAAATTCAGTCAATCCCGTTGTGCGGCTGGCTGGCCGGCTGCCCTCCTGTCTGCCTCAGAGCAGCGTTTCCCAACTGGCGGGCCGCGACCCAAAAGTGAGTTGTGGAGCTGTTTTGATTGGGTCGTGGCTTCGTGGGCAAAAGGGGATTTTAAAATACATACATGTATAGAGATTGGGCATTTATTTTGCAGGATAAACAAATGAATTCTTTAATTTCAATAGCTGTGTTTACATTACAGCTTTTCGCAAAATAAAAGCGATATTTCTAAAAATTTCGACAAAGCAGAATTGCGATTTGCAGCTCTTTCCATTGAATGGTGTGAAGCACATAAGCCGTAATTCTCATTAAATCTCATCCCGCTAAACCCCACTTTGAGGAGGATGGAGGTACAAAACATTATGATATTAATCTGCATTTTGATGGTTGCGAAATTTCTCTCTTTGATTACTTAGAAAAAGAAATATTTGGGTATATGCGAAAAAAAAAAAAAGTGTTTCCATTTCTGACACTTTTGCGACATACCCCGATATCAATACGTCTGAAAAACCACCTCACGAGAGCGTAAAAACCTTTTAGCCATATTTGAGAGGTTTTCCGAAGTTTCTGTGTTTCCATGACCTGTTTTTTATTGCGATATTTACGTTTTGCGCAATTCCAGGGGTAATGGAAACGCAGCTGCTAACGTTCACTGGACATGACAGAAAGTGGGCCAGCGTTTTTATTTGGTGGAATTACTTTGGCGACTTCATCATGAGGGAAAAAAAAAAACTGTGGGTCCGAAGACTCAGCACCAGTTGAATGGCGTTTATTGGGGCTGAGTCGCTCTCAGAATAGAGAGGTGTTTTTCTAATCAGGTCTGTCTGTCTGTCTGTCTGCGCTCTCAGGCATGTGACCAGCAGGCTCGTAGTCATCCTGGAGCGAAGCCATGACGGAGTGCAGTGGATGTCTGGAATCCTTCCCTCTCCCACCACCACCACCACCACCACCCAGCAGGATGCAGCTGACTGGCATAGCAACGTTCAAAGAGGCTCCACGATGGCACCGGTTCCAGGCAGCAGCAGCAGCAGCAGCAGCAGCAGCAGCAGCAGCACTGCCCTAAAGTTAACCTCCTCCAACCCCCAGACCACCTGGCTTACCGGGCTGCTGGGACGGCTGCGCCGAGGGTCAAAATTAGCCGCAGGAAACCTGAAGACGCGAGTTTATCGGCAGACGGACTCTAGGAAATGAATGACGTGGAATATTTGCCGCAAGGAATCACAGGAACTGGTCAGAATCCCGCATCTTCCCACAGCATGGAGACCAGCTGACACACTCCCTCAACATCCACAACATGGGATTGAAGAGTATTTAAAAAAAAAAAAAAAATTAGCTTTTTATAACAGAATTATATTTGTAATTTTATAGAGCTTCTTATTTTCTTTCTTGTGAAATATATTTTTGTATGTCATGTAAATATGAATTGTTTCAGGGGATATTTGCCTTGGTTTTAACAGAGCTTTCAGGTGAGGTTTGACTCTCACTGACTGAAAAAGAAAATGCGGAGCAGTGCTTAAATGTGAACTAAAAAGTTAATCCATTTGATCGATATATTAAAAAAAAAAACTGGAAGTAATATGTGTATTTAATACAATTAATGCTTGCCAAAGTAAATATTAAAGTATGGATTACTTTTCTTTTGCTAACTTGAGCTTCTTGTGTTTGTTTTGGACATCACGGTGCAGACTAATCAATACCTTTGACATTATTTTTCAAGTAAAAAAAAAAGTATCACAGCAGTGTTAGAACTTGGAATACAAAAACTAACACAGGCAAAACTAAAATGACACCCAGGATGACATTTACACAACTTTAGATGGAAAGAAATGATTATAACCCAAGCCTGAGGCCTCTTAGCCGTCATTAGAGAAAGTTAGACCAAGCAAGAGCGGGTGCAACTGCGCAGGAAGGAGTGGGTGGCTACTTCCCCTCCTTATAACACACGCATGCACTTTAATTGCATCGGAAATAGGCCCCGTAAATCTCTTACCTTCATCAACCAAGCGCTCGACAAAACTTACGTAACCTCTGCAGCAACAGAGTCTATTTCCAGAGGTGCAGAGAGACGGGAGGGTGCGACCCCGTCCTGGTCGGGCAGCAGGTGTGGCTGCCGTCATCTTGTGTCGGAGGCACCCTTCTGTCTGCTGACCACTCCGGGGCTCAAAGGTCGCATGGTAAAGATACCCCTTTCCAAACTGGTGGCTCAGAGTGACACTGGAGCAGGTGCAAGAAGACAAGGCACTGCCATGAAAAAAAAAAAAAAAAAACAGCCTGAGAAATTTAAAGAGGACTTTACCAGTTGTCGTGATGGTGAAGTGATGTGGTGTAGTGGAGTATGAGGGTCTCTGCCCACCCTTCATAGAGTCTCCCGGGTGAAAAAAACAGTCTTGCAAGGTGTCAGACACTGACTGGGACACTGATCTTGTCCCAGATCTTGTCTTGAGAAGAACAATAAGAAACGTGATGCTGCTTTTTGGAAGAAAAAAAAACGTCTCAACCACGCACCCAGCCAGGTGCCGGGAGCTAGTTCAGAGGTGGGCAAACCTTTTGACTGATGGGCCACAACGGGTTCTAAAATTTGTCGGAGGCGGCCAGGGTAAGGGGCAGATGGATGGAGTGTTTTGGTGAGCCACCTCATAGGAGGAAAAAAGGTTCTTTGGGACGTGTAGAAAACATGTTGCTTTAACGTCTATTACAAAAGCGTTCCAACAAAACATGTGTCTTTGAAGCCCCACCGTAGTTAGTTCTTTATTGAAATGACTGTGAAAACACTGAAAAATGGATGAAATACAGCTTTTGTATGACTTAATTACGATTTATATAATTTCTCTTTAAGCTTGGCAGGCCGGATCATAAAGCTAAAAGGGGCCGCATATGGCCCCCGGGCCATAGTTTGCCCATGCCTGGGCTAGTTGCTAGAACCGGCCAGTTGGAGTTGGAAACAGATGCCGACCGAGCTTTGGTGCCGTTGCACTTTAAAAGTGATGTGATTATTTGTGTTTCTATGTCTTTGCACCACTCTTTACGTCGTTGATTGGAAAGATGTTGGAGAAAATGGCTTATATTTACTTCGCTAACGTCTTGTTGATGACAGATGAATGGATATTCACTTAAAAATGATTTATAACGCTGCCCGCCTCGTTCAACATCTCTCTACAGATATCCTGGATCAATCATCATCATCATCATCATCATCATCATCATCATCATCATCATCATCATCATCAATCTTGAGCTCCTCTGGAGCTCAGCTGGAGGTTGTTACGACAGTGCATGCACTACAAAACTCGAGGAAGCGCCCTTATTGATGAGAGCAGCAACCAAAACAGCAAACGAGTGCCTGACTTCAGTAGTTTGCTTGCAATAAGTGCATTCAGCCTGGTGAAGGGTGCTTGAAGCAGGTGGTTGAACCCCAAACTGCCCCTACAGATAAATCAAAGGGTTAAATGAATGGGTCATTGCTACCTTCTACAATTGCAAACCACTTGTATCATGTATACCACTACTACTCCTTTTCCATTGCAGCCACAAAGAACTTATATTTCAGATGAAATGTTTAGAAAAGAAAAGGATTTTATGATTGAATACCTACTTCAGTAATATTGTCGAAAAAATAGGAGGTTCATCCTTGAGTCCTTTGCCTGATCAAACTGAAATTGTGCACTAAACTAAACGCATCTAACCCTTTGCAACGTCACAAAGACTTGTATTGTTTCACCTCATTTCTTAAAACCACCTTCCGAGCACGTGGCAGGCCCAACAAAGCGTCCGTTTGAGCGAGAAGCTAAAATTGAGCATTCCTGTGGGAGGAGCCAAGCGCTGTTACTACTGAAAACTCTCGGGGCTGAATAAATTCTGAGTCTGTTCCATTGTCCCATCACACCTTCAAATCCACATGATTTAGCAGCATTCACGCTAGATGTGACTTTACTCTTATAAAGATCCGACCCTGAAATCGACTTTCTATAAAAAAAATCTGACGCCCACTTTCCCAACATGCGCGCCAGCTGCAACGTCAATGTCGATGGCAATTAGAATTACAACTCCTGGCCGCTCACTTGTACTGACCCCATGCCACCACGCAGATCCGCCCTGCCAAGAGCGAAGGTTGTTTTTAGGCAAAAGAAAAAGCATCTCCCACCCTGAGGGGACAATGTGTTGTGTCAACACGGACAACGTTGAACAGTGCCAGCTGTCGGAGGCAGAGCCATAGGACGCGCAGCGAGGCAGTGCCCCCTGCTTCCCTCTGCCAACTGTACAGAAGAAACAACGCCGAGACGGGTGTCTCCATGCCAGCTTCCTGACATCAGATTAACACAGTCTGGTATGCACTGATAGTGGGCTGGCTTGATCCACACTGTGCGGGACAGGCGACCACGCAGACGTGGGCCACAGTCAACTCAAAGAGTCCGAGGTCCCATTTTCACGATTCAATGTATCGACGCGGCGGCGGGTGAAATCAGAGGTGGGTGAAAATGCGGCTACGGCCTGGCTTTCAGAAAAATAGGCAGGTTTTTGGGCCACCGTAGGGGTCATCGATGCGGTTGCAGTTCGTTTCTAATATACAGGGTGTCCCAAACTTCAATTTTTCAATTTTAAAAGCAATTATCTTGAAAACTGCTCAGTCTAGCTCAGTGAAACTGAACAGTTTAGGTGTTGAACATCATAAGTTTATTATGGGACCGATTTAGTAAGCGTTCACTATGCGCACCACCTGTGACACGGCACACGTCAACCTGGTGTGCCGTGTCACAGCTGGGTGACTGTGTGCGAGCACATTCCAAGGCACAAAATGACTTCTCTTTGGGAGCGAACTGCATGGCTCAACCTGAAAACAGGAAAAAAATAAATAAAACGTTCAATATAAAATTTTGATCTGTTTCTATAAATTCTGTGAAAACTGGAGGTTATTTCGATAGGAATTGCCAAAATATGTCAAGTTCTTTGGGACACCCTGTATAACTGCAAACTACAAAAGTTTTGTGTTGTGGAAATGTGTGCATTTCTAACTATTAAGGCTGCAGAAGAGGCGGTTCATTTATCATTACTTTATTATTGCTATATTGTACTGTAAGAACTATCTATTGTGGTCATACATTCCGTATGCATTTCAGGGCAATTCAGTTCCATTTTAATTTCATCCTTGATACTGGAAAGGGGATGAAGAAGGAACAAATAAGACGGTACAGTCGTTGAAAAAAAAAAAAAGACACGTAGCAACAAATGATTGCTAGGATAAAACAATAGCAAATGTTTTTTTTTTAAATAGTAATGCTGTGTCAGCAGTAATATGTGACGATATTGTGCAATTGCAATGGCATCGCCATGGGGAACCCTTGAGATGAAAGCAGCTTAGCTAAAGAGCGGGTCAGCCAACCCGAACCCGAAGCTCTATCAAAGCGTACGGTTTTAAGATCACGAATAAATAAGGAGAGTGTGTCTGTCTTCTTGACCTTGAGTGGGAGCTGATTCCAGAAAACAGAAAAAAAAATTACATCCGTCTCAATTTTTCTTTTTTTAATTCTTTGAAACTACAGTGCTCATTGAAATAACCATGTATCGTAACTGGTGCCATAGTCCTCTATTGGATAACTGACTTGTTGGATGGTCCTATGAGCTCTACCAGATGGTACCTGACCATTTAGGGCATTGGATGTGAAGACAGAAATAAATAAATAGTTGTAACATTATCATTATTCAGGATTATTGAGGATTATTAAGCACTATTGAGGATCATTAGGAAGGAGAAAGGCGATAAAAACCTCCACATGAACGTAAACGCGAATACGGTCATAATCAGGGAAAGACACTGAACGTGTCATGCATGGACTACAGGAGCTTTGGGCTTCCTTGGGCCTCGCTAGAACGGTCATTCTATGAGTAGGCTGGGCAGCGACGCTGAGACGTGCCTCTACATCACAAAGAAAAAAGAAGTGCAAACATCCAAATCCCAGGTTTAGTTTTCTACTTACTGCTCACTCTGGCGTCCAGATGTCAGCGCTGGCGACGGGAGGTGCCTTCAGAAGCCCTTCCCAATGGATTCCCGGTGGTCTGTTCATTACTTGCCCGCGAAGAGATGACCTTTCTTCACAGAGTTCTTACACTTCTGCGTAAGTGCAGTGTCGGCGAGTCATCTATTACGAAGTAATCCACTACTGTAATTAAACAACTTTTTTTTTAGTAACAGAGTAATGTGACAGGGTTACTGTGGCAAAACTGGTAATTACATCATAATTACTCCATCAAGTAACGATTCCATTACTTTTCCGAAATATTTTGCAAGCTAAGCATGTCTAACCATCCACAAAATGTCTGAAATTTAGAAAGCGCAACCAAAAACAATGACGTCGCAGATTGGTGACGCATGCCATGTTATTGATATGCGACGACGCACCAAAACAAGCATGGCGGCGGCAAAAGAAAAAACAGCGATTGCGTTCGTAATTGGAAATACAAACATTGTTTTGAGTTCATCTCGTCTAAATGAAAGAATGTTGTGGTTCGTTGTACGGCATGTGCAGGAAACAAGGCGTTCTCAGCCGTTACTTTATCCTTTTCTAACTAAAGTAATTAGTAATTGATTACCGATGAAACAAAGTAGTTAAAGAAGTAATTAGATCACTTTCTAAAGGAGTAATCAGTAATCAGTAGTTGGATTACTTTTATGGAGTAATCCCAACGACACTGGTAAAGTTTGGTTAGTTAGTTGTGGGGGTCGGGAACAAAAGTGCTGTGACGTGCTATAATTTGAAGTTGAGTTTCCACTATAACGAGTCAGTAACATAATTATTAGGGAATTAAGTGTTATCAAGGCACTCCTCCTCCGTAGGAGCCCTTTATAACGCCGCCAGTGGAAAGGGATTCACTTGAGAGGTCAAACTTAAAGGAAAAGCCACATGAACGAGGACAGTTAGAAAGGCACGGTGGGCGGGTGCAACTCTCTTTCATTTCTTTCCTTTTCATTCCAAATGTTACAGCAACCATGTGTACTTACAGATAGAAAAAGACAATCTAACAGCAAAAAAATATCTCGCTCCAATTTTGAGATTTTAAAGTCGTCTGCATGTTTGTGCGCATATCAAGCGCCGCGAGTCTGAAAAGAGGCGGACAACAAGAAGCTATATTGTCGCTGCGCGGTAAGATGAAGCCTGCGCCGCAGGCTCACAGAAACGCGAGTGCGACTCTGGAAAGCCTCCACAATGTGGACAATGTGCGCGTTTGTTGGAGCACACAGAGCCCTGATGTTACGAGCCGGGGATGGCCTTACTGCTGAGTGGTAAAGTCAGTCGCAGGTGGCAGATCATTTCCGTCAGATCATTGTTTGGTTGCCAAGAGACAAAGTTTAATATGAAAAAAAAACAGGAATATCAACATTTCGAAACGGGTTGCGACACAAACACTGACGGGGTCGTCATGGCAGCAGGTCCCGCGTGTTTTGCTTCATCGTGAGGAAGGACTGTTCCGTTGCTCGTGGCGGCACATGACAGCCATGATACATGTTTCTAAAGAAAGAAAAGTGACATTAAAAAAAAAAAAAAAAAAAAAAAAAACGCCGACGTTGTCAGATTTCCCTGACGACGGCCTCAGTGTTGCTGTTTGCCTCTGCCGTGCAGGATCTAAAGTCACGGTGCGCTTACGCAACCCTGTTCTTCTTTTGCGTCCGGCTGAGTAAGAAGCGAGACTTCAGTGTCGTTCTTCCTACTCAGCCACGTCTCATCTGATCAGGTCCGACGACACCCTGCTGTACTTTACAGATTTTCACTGGGGGGGGGGGGAAAGCCAACGTGCTTCATTCAGAACCAGATCCTGATGTCAAGAGTGTACAAACGCAGCGCAGTACAAGACTGTAACTCACCGGCACAGTGACACTTTTTATTTGGAGTTTGCGTTGTCTGCGTCTGTGCGGGTTGTGAACTGTTATTTCATTTCCTGTCATTTCTTTTCTTTTCTTGTAAATTTTGATAATATTATTTTTTTTATAAAGACTGTTCTGGCCTTGTGGAATTAATCGGTTTCATCCGAGCCAATCAAAATTCCAATTGAACAGCTCCCAGTTTTGGCAGGTTATACCCAGCGACCAACAACGAGGATTTTTCAAAAATAATATTCCTCTCACCGTATAAATCATAGCGGAATGTGTTGTTGCCAGTGACGCGTCTGCATTTCCACATGGCTGCAACAGATGGTAAGTGACAGGATGAGATGCCGGTGGAAGCCTCTTGAATGAAGGTGATGATGTCACCCGTCTCTGAGGCTGCAGCGTTCCCAGCCAGTGTTTGGACACAGCTGTCCCCCCGCCCCCCTCCTTGGCCCGCCTTAAATCAGCCCTCAGCCATGTGTTCCTGGAGACTCGGTCGAGCCAAACTCACACACAAAAAAAAAGAAGAGGAAATTGGAACAAAGTGAACTGCATCTCAACATTTACGTTGACAATATAGGTTTCTGGAAATATATAGAGAATAAACAGTGAAGAAACACTTAATGGGGGGGGGGAGCGAGAGAGCAAGGGAGCTAAGGAGAGAACAAACTATTTGGCAGAGTAATTCTGGATTTCGGAAACATCAAAGAAAAGACAATCAGTTCATCTCTTTTAGATTGGAAACAGTCTCAGTGAGCACCGCAGAGCCCCAGTTGGAGCTACTGGAGTCAACGCAGGTCATCTCAGGCCACGTGAAACATACAGTTTGTATACGTTTAGAAGGGTTGGTTTTTCAGACCTCCTGCTATTATTACTCTGGAATCTGCATGTATTTTTTTAAATGATCATTTTCATAAAGACAATGTTTTTTGGTTGCACCCCTTTTCAGTTATTTTTCTAGGTTGACACGTTCCGGGGCCACTTTGAAGACTTTTGCGTTTGGCAAGTGCACCATTTGTTGCTCATATTGCTGTTCTTACCTTTTTTTCGTCGGCGTAGTGGGGTGTTTCATTATTCAATATTCACATGTCGAGTTAAGTTTACCACTGGAATTGGAGTTTTGTGCGTCAAAAGTGCTGGCTGCATCATTCGTCACAGCTGATTGCATGATATTGGTGCTGATGTGGGAATGGAGGATGTGCTCTTGGCGATCTACCTTAAACTTGACTCTGTTAGAATTGTCAAGCAAAAAGATTTGGATTGTGTTTAGCTAGCGTAAATACAACGTAACAACATACAAAAAAGTTTGTGTGTAGGGTGCTGTTTTTTTAGTAGTGTTTTACCTTACCTTCACCTGTTTTCTAGTACATTAAAATATGTTTAATGCTTAATTAATTATATAGTCATGGAAATAATGAGACATTAGGGCTGTATGTGAAGAGAGATTGTGTGCCACCTATTCTTATCCCATTTTCCTTCGGCATGATTGGCTGACTCACAGAGTTAAAACTCCCGCCTGCTTTAATGGGCAAACATTTCTTTTACATACAAAGGCCATTGTTAATTATTAAGCTCCAAGTGGTCCTTCTTCCTGTTCCTCTTGTGTTTCACTAATCTTTCCTCCTGACTTCCCACTCAACCAAACCAACCTTTCTTTTTTTTTCTTCTTTTTTTCTTTTTTTAACTTCAGAGCAGGTTTTAACTTCGGTCAGTTTTAATATGCACACAATAAAAAAAAAAGCAACCAGTGTGTAATTCATGTATAGTTCATTGAAAATAAATGCGTTTACCTGTCAAGTTATAGGATCTCTGGAAACGAAAACAACTCCATTGTCTGAAAAAGACTTTCCACGTTTAGCAAGAACATAACCGACTTGTTAAGATGTGACAGGGTCATCCTCCAGTCTTCTTGGTGTTTGGCCTGGTTATGACTGACTGCTTTGCAGCCGGCAGTCCCTTCACTTCTCTCTCCTTCTGCGCGAGTAGCAGCATTCTTAAGGGTATCGTATGAGATGCCACTCCAAACGACACTTCTTCCATAAATCCACATTGCAGGTCGAGGAGATGGACTTTGAATTTGAACATTACCAAAAATAAAATACTTGACCATTTTAGCAGCCTGTTTCATTTCGTAAACGGCCCCCAGGCCCGCCGATGAAATCAAGCTGCAAAGTGACTGAGCAGACAAGGCGAAGAAACAGTGCGACGCGATAAGAAACATTGAAATGAGTTTTAATTTGTGTGTCAATAAAAGACACCAAGGAGGTGTATTTAAGAGCGGCCTTTGAAAAGTAAATTCATGTTGTTACCGTGTAGTTTATTCACCCACTTTTGATTTAAAAGGGAAAAACTGCATTTTGATTATTTTCATCGTTCATTACCAGGCAACCTTTAAGAAAAAAAGAACATTTTCTTTTATGAGTAAGAGACAGACAGGTGAGCAAATGTAACTTTTATTTTAAAATGTTACAATTTGATGTGGTCAAGAAAATTGACAGTGTTTTGACAAATGGTCTCAGCCCATGGCCACTTAAAACCTGAGGCAGCTGCTGTCCTTTTCCCTCTGAATCTTCTGAATTATGAAAAGCTCCATAGAAAAATACACTGAGTGTTCTTATGCGGACCCACTTGGAATGAACGGAACCGGTTTTGTCCAAATGAACATCAGATTCAAGGTTCAATTAGATCTCTTGTCAAAGCAGCGATATCTCTTTGATCTTTGGCAGGGAGGGGGCGGGGGCGGTGGGGGGGGGCGTGGGGGGGCAGAAGACATGTCAACAAGACACAGCATGCTTTGCCCTCTGAACTCCGCAGAACATATGAAAGTCATGGAGAGCAGGTTTAACTGAGAGTGAGTCAACAGGAGAACGTAGGAGAAGAATCCCTTCCAGAGAAATGGCTCCAGAAATACAAAATACACATACAAGTCCAGTACGGTAAGCAGAAATGAACCATGGTCTACCAAACTGATATCATCCACTGCAATTCTTGAAACAAATGGGCTTCAACAATGGGCAATGGGCTTGACCTTTCAGGTCAAAACTACACTCAGTTTTGATCTTTTTTGGTCCTTGCGCTTGTTGGGAAAGACCGAAGATATTTAGGGAGGCATTTCCTCCCGCCTGAGAATATTCAAGAAGCAGACGATGCAAACGATAGCTAAACGCCAAACGGTGGCTCAGCCAATTATGCCCTCTCCTCTTCCCCAAATGAGTTCCCCTAAAGAGCAAACGGGAAAAGTATTTCAGTCTCACTCTGTGCCATTTCGAATTCTGTTAGTTAGCATCGGCCGAAATCATTTGAGTGATGACACTCGGGGAGGTAAGTGAGTCGCAGACCGGGCCAGGAAAGAAAAAAGGTTCCTTTTCTAGTCCAAAACATCTCTGACTGCCGGTCTGCAGTGACCTGCCTGGCCTGATAGGCCATAAAACAAGCCGAGGGAGAGGGAGAGGGAGAGGGAGACTCCTGGAAGAACCTTGAGGAAGCATCGTTAAAATGTATGTTCCGTCCCTGATTTACGGTTCAAAGAAAATTTTGGGGGAAATAAACTTGTTTTGCCTTTTCCTCTAAAACGACAACGCGAGGAGATCCACCTGAGGACACTCAGGCTGCACCGTTCATGCTCTCTGTGGTCATTACCACTTGTGCCCTCGGGGCTCTTGTTAGGAATAAGCTTCGGCTTGAGCCCGAGACCTTTTGCGAGGGCTCTTTAGCACTGAGGTCAGCGGCTGCGGCCCCACCCTTGTTTTGGCCTCGTAAGGAGGAGAGAAAGAGAGGGACGAGGCTGAGAGGGCACGAACACCATTCAAAAACACTCTGCAAAGTGGACTCAGGAATGTGGGCTTCACTGCTGGTCGCACCGAAACATCTGCGACATACGCTGGAATTCAGCTTGGAGAGAGACAGAGAAATGGCAGATTTAGGAGCTCGACAAACCGGACGGGTTGGACTGCCGGCGCTTTCGAGGCGGCAGGGAAGGAATGACAGAGTGGGAGAGCGAGGCAGGCAGGCAGGGAGGGAGGGAGGGAGGGAGGGAGGGAAAGAAGGAGAGGAGAGCAGAGGGGAGGAGAAATCTGCGAGAGGAATCGGCGCAGCATCTGTTGAGTGACACACACACACGCACGCATACGCACGTGCGTATCGACATGCACACAGTCCATTGAGTGCGCAGCGATCGGCCGCAGACGGAGCAGACACGAGCTGCTTTCGCTTAAATGTGTCGAGCAGCTGCGAAGCTCCATAAACGTGTGATTGACAAGTGAGGCGATGTGAGTGAGAGCGACTGCATTCCACACATCTGCTTTTCCAAATGTCTTCTTAAAAGTCAGGTTTGGCGGAGTTGACGATCTGTCTGTCTGTCTGTCTGTCTGTCTATCTATCTATCTATCTGTCTATCTATATGTCTATATGTCTGTCTGTCTGTCTGTCTATCTGTCTGTCTGTCTGTCTGTCTGTCTATCTATCTGTCTGTCTGTCTGTCTGTCTGTCTGTCTGTCTATCTATATGTCTATATGTCTGTCTGTCTGTCTGTCTGTCTATCTATCTATCTATATGTCTGTCTGTCTGTCTGTCTGTCTGTCTATCTGTCTGTCTGTCTGTCTGTCTATCTATATGTCTGTCTGTCTGTCTGTCTGTCTATCTATCTGTCTGTCTGTCTGTCTGTCGATCTATCTGTCTGTCTGTCTGTCTGTCTGTCTGTCTGTCTGTCGATCTATCTGTCTGTCTGTCTGTCTGTCTGCCTGTCTGCCTGCCTGCCTGCCTGCCTGTCTGCCTGTCTGTCAGAGGGAAGGACTTTCAACTTTCGGGTGAACGTGAAGGGAAATGTATGAAGTCTACGCACTTCGGCGACATTAAGCATTACTATTCCGCAGCAACGTACTGAAACAAGGGTCAACAACAGTGGTCTGTCTGAGCACCCAAGAACGAGAACAAAACATTCTTGTTTGGTATCGTCTCTTCTGACGGCGTTAAAGTGTGAAACCCACAGTGAGGAGGACTGTTTCAGGACTAGTTGCCATTGAAGCACAAGGTTCAGTGGTCGATTCCTGGATCAGATGTTTGTGACCTTTGCAGCTGATCACCTTGTTCCAGAGCAGCAGGTCGTGTCATAAAGGACTGAATCGTTTGAACAACTGGGTGTGAGAATATAAACATTTAGAGAAGGTCAAGGAAACTCAATGTAATGGGTTATAGTGCCAAGGAGTCAAACTATGGCCCGTGGGCCAAATTTGGCCCGCGGTATCGTTACATTTGGCCCGCAAGGCCAAATACAAAATCCGTATTAGAGCTGGTCCGATGGATTTATAAGTCATGTGTGCCGCTAATACTACAAATCCCAGAATGCTCTGCTGGTATCTTTTGGACGTTCGTTGAAGGACATATTATGATTCAATTGGTTTATTTTTGTTATTTTATCTTTAAAATTAGTATTAGCACGTGGGAAAAAGGTTACCCTTGGAATTTATAATTCAAACGATTTTTATTTAGATTTTACTCGTTCTGATGAGTTTTTTTTTTTTTTTATTTGAAATTCAAGTTTGCGTTTGTGCAATATGAAGTCATCTATTGTGCAGTATTGAGCTTCGCTGTGTTCTGTATTCTGCTTGAAGCAAAACTTGTTTGGGGTCCATATGAAAAGGTTTACTGTTCTGTAATATGAATGTTGGCCCGCGACCTTGTCCAAGGTTGACATTTTGACACCCCTGTTACAGTGCATTTTAGATTGGACTGAATTTTCACAAGCAGCCTGCATATGCCTGACCTTCAGTGAGTTTTGTGTGTCGTGTATTGACAAAAGGGTTTAGAAGACGCCACAAAGGTTTGAACGCAGCAGCTACTCCAACGCTAGACTTTGAAAGTTCTCCTTTAAAATTATTTAAAAAAATACAACTCCGCACTTTGATCTGTGACATCCGACTGCATCAAGTCGTCGAAAGCCAGACATTGTGTACGCGCTGTCGAGGGCAACGCCACCAAATATCTGCTGCGAGCACGGAAGAAACTCTCTCACGACGTGACGTGAGGCTCCCGCGGGAAGAATTAGTAATGGAGCGTTCACTGGACGGCCTGGCAGGAAGTGTAACGGTGAGAATGTGTCATTATTTTGTTTAGTTCACTTCCTCTTTTAAGCATCGGTGTACTGATGGTCTGGAGTGTTCGCATGCTGGCATTTCCTGTGCCACGGTGCTGCATCTGGTGATCTGTTTAAATTCAAACTGTCTGACCGTGCAAACTGTAAATGTCAATTCGGCCTTTAGGGAAATTGTCACGAGCGCCAGTGGTGCGTCGCACCTGGCAAAGGTTCGAGGAGGGCCGAGAGGTGTCGGCAGGTCAGCAACCACTGGTTATGCAAAACAGTAAAATCAATAAGGGCCTGCGTTTGGTGGGGTTTTTTTTTTTTAGTCAAAAGAGTGGTGGTACTGCACTGCTGGGAGATTGGGGCACATTAGTGTACAGCAGTTAGGTCACAGGTGTTAAAAGTGATAGGTGATAGTTTTGATAGACATCTGATGGATCGCCGGAGATTAGGTGAAGTAATATCTAATCCAGAGGTGGCGAAAGTATTCAAATTCTGTACTTAAGTGAAAGTATGGATACTTGTGGGGAAGAAATACTCCGGTAAAAGTAAAAGTAATGATTCAAGTATTTTACTCGAGTAAAAGTAAGAAAGTCCAGGTTTTGGAATGTGCTTAAGTACAAAGTGAAAAATATTATTTATTTGCCATTATTGAAACAATAGATTCGCTGATAATTTTGAAAGAATTGAATTATTGTGACAGAATAATTTGGAAAAATCTACTTAAGAACAGTAACAAAGTATATGTACTTTGTTAGTTCCCACCCCTGATCTCAGCAGGCAGAAGGGCTTGTGAACATGAAGGGTTGAAACCTGAAGAGTGCCTGATCCACCAGTGCACTCTGGGAAAAAAACAAAGATAATCTTTAAAGGGCCCAGTGGTTAAAATTCAACCACGTTAACCACTAACGAGCTGTTAGTCACATATTAGCGTTCGGTGAAGCTTTTCCAGACGACTTCCTGCACTTTGGAGAGATATTCGCAACAGTTGGTGTGTGTTTGTTTCTTTCTACCTTTCCACTGTGGCCTGACGGTCACATATAAAGTCATCTGAGGATAGGACCGTGTGCCCCCCACTGCTAGAGGGGCCCCGGCCTGCCAGCTGATCTTTCATCACCTGCAACCCGGACCTTAAATTAAAAAATACCATCTGGCGGCTAACTTGGATATTAAAAAAGAAGAAACTTTACTCTATTAGTCTCTTTTATTTGCGTCTAGATGTACATATTTTCTGTATTGTAATGTAATGTCATGTCATTTTTTTTCTAATAAAAGTCTGACACTATTGTGCCACACTAAACACGCGCACGCACACAGCCAGCGAGTTAGAGAGCGGTTGGCTTTTCAGTGCTTTTAGTAAAAAAAAATAGGCCACTTCCTCTCGCTGACCCTAATAGAGAGAGACTGATATACCATCTATTCCTGCCAACAATGGCAGTCAAAAGTAAGGGGGTAATGAAGCATAGAAAATTGCCCAGTAGCAAACTGACAGGGGTTGAGGTTGACATTGCTGTCTTCATCTTATCATTATTATTACGACGTTAAATCCTTGCGTCCTTTCATCCCCAGACAGATAAATCACAGCCCGCGACCGTCCTGTCAACTCAACGATCAAACGAAATCAGCACTCAATCGCGGCCGCCCTGTGCCTGTGGTCGCTTGAGGCGCACGTGCCCGCAACACAGGGGCGAAGAAGAAAGACCGACGTGATGACACCAGGCCCAAAAAGTCCCTCTCGCCCTTCCGCACGCCCCAAAAATAGCTCATGCTTTGCACATTATGAATCAGAGGTTGCACATCCGGCTTGTTTGCTGTCTCCGCAGAAGCCGAAAGTGTTGCTGACTCCCGCGTGATGTGAGCAAATGGATGAGTATGCAGGGTGGGGAGGGTCACCGCACGCTGACTAATGCGCAGAACTTAGCAATACTGTCTGTCTAGACATCTTATCTCTCCGCTGAGTCGCTGGGCAGGTGTTCGCCAGAGACCCCTCTAGCATTAGCATGTCACCTTTGCGATTTCGTCACATAAAATAGGATCATTTTGATCTATAAAGTGCTAAAATCAGATTCAGAGACGTCTGGAGGCGCTTTGCACAATCAAAGAGAAAACCAGCCGATTCCTCCAGGAGCAGCATGACAGCGAGCGCGACGTGCAGGGAAAAAACTCCCCAGTGGGAAGAAACCTCGAGCAGACCCCGACTCAGGACGGCGGCCGCCTGCTGGGAAAAGCAATACCAAAAAAATGAAGAAATAAGGATAGAGATAGAGACACAGAGAGCCGAACATTGACAATATATTTAAGTCCCCGGAATACAAAGAGACCTCTGACACGTGAGGGCAGTTAGAGCGAGAAACTCTCAGTAGTTGAGTAGAAAATAGCACAGCCTCAGGTGGTACAAATGCAGCTGGGGTTCACCTAGCGGGGCTGAACTGCTTGGGTTGGTGAAAACCATGAGGACAGGCTGGGTGGCGACTTTCATCATTGCAGCACACTGGGAACTGCAGCTGCGTTCCCATTGCCCCTAGAACTGCGCAAAACCTAAATATCACACACACACAAAAAAAAGGTAATGGAAACAATTAAACTTGGAAAAACTCCTCAAATATCGCTAAAAGGTTTTGTCGCTCTCATGAAGTGGTTTTTCAGACGTGTTGAAATAGAGGAATATTGCAAAAGTTCGATGGAAACACTTCTTTCTTCACATTTACTCGTCACCAGACGTTACGTACCGGGTGGGGGGGCGGGGGGGGGGACGTCACGTGACCAGTTCACTTCAAGTGAAAATGCCGCGGCGTGTTTGGACGGAGGAGACGGAATATGTTTTACTGGTATCATTCATTCATTTTCCAGACTCGCCTCTTCCTGAGCTCAGGGTCACGGGGGTCTGCTGGAGATATAACAACCATTCTTGACAAGTAAACAAACGTTACAAAAAACAAAAAAACAAAAGTAAACCCGGCTTAAGCTTACGCTGCTCACCAGTTAATGGAAATGCCTTCAAATTGCAAGAGCACTTTGTTGAAATTTGAGAAATATCGCTTTTATTTTGTGAAAAACTGTCATGGAAAACGCAGATGATCGTGGTGGAAGTGAGAGGGAGGCTGAGCACTGAACGCTCTGGGACTCCAAGGGGCCTCTCAGTTTCTAAGAATTCACAGCCAAGGAACTGCTGTCCAATTTAAAGACAAAAGAAGAACATTTAGTTAGAAAGTAAACTTGTCTTTTTTTTTTTCTCTCGCTCTCTCTCTCTCTCTCTCGCTCGACATGCTCCTGATATAGCTGAGAAAACAAAATCAGTGATTCCTTGATGACTCGGGCGAGACTGCAGGTCCCTGAGCGCTTTCAAAAGCACATTTGTCCAAAAACATCACCTTTTTATGAGCTACGCGCTCCAGAACGTCATGAGCAGCTTTGGAACTTTGGTTTGCAGACAGATTTTTCTTTTTTTTTTTTTTCTCATGAGCTGCAAGCAGACATGTTATGTTCATTTTCCAGTAAGAACAGTTTTGTAGGCCACAGTAGATTTTAAGGTCTCCCGAGGGAACTCAAAACCAGTTGGAGGCTGTGCATTTTGGCGGCAGGAGTTAAATAATTTAGATTTCTTGGTTTGAGTAATGACCATAATGATGAAATGACCCAAAGTATTTGCCAATGTTGGAAACTGACCAAAAGTGAGGAATTTGATTAGGGACCAACTATAGAGTTCTGAACAGTGAAGTGATCCATCATGTAAGAATTGCAAACAACTTTTTAAAACAATAATTAAAAAAAAAAAAAAGAAGAAGAAGAAGAAACAAACGCAACGTGATACATGATTTTATTAAACATCTTAAACGTTACTTTTGCAATTCCTCCACATAGAATAAGAGCATTCAGGGACATAAAATTAAATAAGACAAACCACTTGTAATTCTAATAACATTTTATAAACTTTAAATTAATGTTTTAAACTCCCCCCAAAAACCTTCATACTTGTAACCGGAAGTCACTTCAATCATCATCGCAGCGGCAGAACGGCACGAGAGGATGGGAGGGAGGTGAAAGTGGGTTAGTGGAATCAGGGGACCCCGACCTCCATCGTCAATAAGCCGCTCCATCGATCCCATCAATCAGCTCGGTGAGGTGTGACTAACGCATCAAACAGGCTCGTGCTGAGTACGGCACGTGGCATCGTGCCATTTAGTACCGACTGCAACAGTCAATGTGACTGCGCAGTGCGCTGCTCGCTGGGTGCGCTTGATTTCTATCGATCTGCACCCAATTAAAGTTCAACTCCCCCCCACCACCCACCCCCCGTGGCTAAACCGAGGACTCTGGCCGTCTGGAGAGGGAAAGCTGTGCACAACCGGGTGGATTTACCCTATGGACATAGGGTGCGCGCGCACACACGGCAGGCGGCTAGTTGTGCAATAGTCATTGGGAGCAGTGTGCAGTCAGGTGGGGAAATTCCCTCGTCAACGTTCCCCATTCCATAAAGAGCCACGCTTCTTGTAATGCTTCTTGTAACGCTTCTTGTTACGCTTCTTGTTACGCTTCTTGTTACGCTTCTTGTTACGCTTCTTGTTGGCGCCTCCGTTTCTGTGACCGACCAGGAACGAGAAGGAAACGCCGACGTGAAAGGCTCCTTTCCGTCTGAATGAAGCCAATCACAGGGCCAAAACAGGAAGCGTGACTACAGGAAAAAAAAAGTCACGAAGGGCCAGATTTGGAAGATTACGAGCGCACGTTCTAAAAGCCATGTCTCCGTGTGACATCATTTCCGGACGTTAAGAGGCAACAAAGCCCCGAGGGCCATGGCAGAGCGGCTAAACTCGCTCAGACTAGCGTACAACGGCGACAGTGTGATCCTGGTGGTTCAGGCAAAGGCCCCCGGTGTGAACTTTAAAACAGCTCTGACCAAACTCGGCCACTTGGGCCACAAAGCAGCAGCAGCAGCAGCAGCAGCAGCAGCGTCGTCGTCCCCGTCGGTGTGTTGGCAAGACGGCTGCAGAGGTTTTTGATCGTGGGAGGGTGGAGGAGGAGGAGGAGGAGGGTCCCGGAGTCCTGGAGTCAGTCCTAGGCACTGGACAGCATCGTGGAGGTAAAGATCTGCTGCAGGATTTGGGGGATGTCCTTGGTGTCCATGGCTACAAAGGATCTTCCTGCTGGCAGCGTCTTCTGGAGTCTAAGAAGAGAACGGAGATGGAAAAGTGACGAGATCAGGAAGCAGTTCAGCAACAAATCTCTTTGGGCTTTTATGCAACTGACACTTGCTTTTTTTGCAGGCTGAGTGAATGTGTGAGCACGAAGGCCGGCTATTCTCACATATCACCTTGTTATAAGTCCATGCTAGGCAAAGCAAATTGAGATTTTAATTCTCAGACAGTAACTTCCTTGCTCTCTACTAATAAGCAACAATTCTGGTTATAGAGGCTTACTGGTTGTATAATAAGGCCATGCAGAAAAGGGCATTAATACAGTAAGTACTTAATAATGACGACCTAAGAGCCAATGTTGCTAATAAGCAACTTATTAATGGAGAATTGGTGTATCTTATGATAAAGTGTTACCAATATGATATATCCCAAAAGTAATGAAGTGTAATTCTCTCTATGCTGGCAAGGCTGGAGTTGTCCTTGTTTCTGGCTGTCTCCAGTCTTCATGCACAGGTTACAAGACGGATGACCGTCTTTTTAAAGGTCTTTCAAGCCATGACTGCAATGGGAGAAAAAGCTCCCTTTCCCCGTAAATATGACAATAAAGTTACCCTCCACAGTCTGTTTTCTTCATAAAATATTAGCCACTTGGTTCCGCTGCCTCCGTCATTGTATAATACAGTAGAGTTCTTGTCCGGGTAGCAATACTCCAGCCAGCTTGTGTCGTCAGGTTGTTTGAAATCTGCCCGAGACCTTCGGAATCAACACTGCAGGCTGATGTCTGCTGGAACCCAACAGATCACAGACAGCTGCGATAGCCAATGAGATCTGCGGTGTCTGCGATGCCAAAGGCCAGCTGACTGGCGTTGCGCTCAACTGTGATTGGATAAGAACTCGTGAGAGCCAGACAGGCTTAACAAGTCCACTGGCGGAAGTAGGAGAAGGTAAAGTCAAATCATCTTAATTTATAATGTCGATTGTTTTGCTGTTGCATATTCTCAAAAACAAATGCAAACAATCCGTTTACTTTTATTTTCAATGAATAGTTTGTTCTCTTGTTGTCTCGTTGGCAACAAAAGTTAGACAATATATTATTAGATTAATTACTAGACAAACTTGTTTACGTTCACATTTGGTACTTTTGCTGGACTTCTTAAAACTTTGTAAACAAATGTCTAAAAATCGCCTTATATCTTGGGAGTTTCGACAGTTTTGATGGCATCACCTTTCAGCCTGGTCACCGAGGGATCCTATGAAGATGGCAAAGGCGTTGACCTGTGGGTCAGAGGTCAGGACCCGGGCAAAGCGCTCGGGACGGATCCCGTAGCGCTCCAGGTTGGCGTCGCTGAGCACCACCACAAAGTACTCGTCGGCCTCTTCCCGGACCAGCTCCCTGATGCTGGCGTCCGTGGCCTCCAGCGTGTAGTCGCCGCTCATGCAGAACTGCGAGTGGGCGTGCATGTTCTGCAGAGAGGGGGAGCGGGGGGGGGGGGGGGGGAGGGGGAGAGAGCGAAGGAGACGTTTCAGAGCCCGACTTCATCCACTAGCAGACACCACGAATGACACCGTGAACACATGAGCTAATTCACGACAAAGCTGATCTGCTGAGGTGGGCTGCAACCATCACAGAGGCAGAATAACACAACGTCCATTGAGTGCGTCTGGCTTGATAAATAGAGAGGGTCGATAGGGGCGCTACAGGCACAACGCACCAAATATTGGGCGGAGAGGATATAAAGTACTTCGGGATCACACTATGAGTTAGCGGGGCTCGCACGCAATCTTTGTGGGTGCGACGCCTCCGCGTCCGGTGTGAACCCGGCGTTGTCCCTTTCACTAACCCCTGGTCGGCCCCTCCGGCCGATTTCTGGTAAGACAGACTTTACATTATGGGCTCAAAACTGCCTTAAAATTCTAAATTACAGAATTTTACACATGCAATTCGAACCGCGATTAATCGCTTTTAAAAAAATTTATCGTTTCACAGCCCAAATATATATGCAATATATATACGCACACACACGCACACACACACACACACACACACACGCGCGCACACACACACACACACACACACACACACACACACACACACACACACACACACACACACACAAATGTGTGCATATATGCAAAAGTTTGGGCACTCCTTAGGAAAATCCCCATTTGTTCCTTGCTGAGCTTTTGAGGCAGCAACTTCATTTTAACATATGACATATATGACATTCCTCATGCTTTAAATGCATGAGCTTTCAGTATATTTGGGTGGTAACGTAACAAAAAAGGTGTATGCACAGGATGGCAATATGACTGGACGGGTCCCTATGCTATACCTTGATGACTTTGAGCCTTTCCTTGTTGTTCTTCGGGACTTTGTCAGCTCTGACGAGCTCGATGTCGCAGCCGTCGCCCGAGTGGCCCACGATGTCGTACTAAAAAAAAAAAAAAAAAAAAAAAACACATTTGAGAGAAAACATTCATTTAAAAATTTCAAATTAGAATTAAAAAGCATTGTGTCTGGTTAAATGTGTCAATCTCACACAGACAAAATAAAACGTAGGACCCAGGTGCGATGGTGTGGAAAGGACCCATCATACTTCTGCATGAATCACCGTCCTCGTTCCCGGCCGCGCCTTCAACACTATGTCAACCTCGTCGCGTCCAGATGCCTCCGCGGGGCCGCGCATCGTAGGCTCCAGCATGCGAGGCAGGTCAGCCGGAGACCAATTGGCTCAACGGCAACAGAGTTATTTCAGCACTGAGGTATTACGTGTGAGGGCTATTTGTAATGAGGGCGGTTATAGCGTTGGTGCTGAAAGGCACGCGACTGTGTGTCACGTCTATTTGAACGGCAGTTGCTGGGTGAGAGTGCGGTTTTTTCGACACCAACGTTCAAAAGGCAAACAATCTCGATCCGAGTACGACCCGTGACCTCACCATTTCCCCACACACGATCGTACCGCAACACAGTATCACAGACGTCTCAGATTGCGAATCTACTTTTCTAACTGGTAATTTGATTACAAAGTAAAGAGAATTGTAATGAGTTCCATGACTGGAAAAATGGTTTCGTGAAATTACAGTTACTCGTGGAATTATTCTTGATTACAATTTGCACTGGCTTTGCACGAGCACGAGTTTCCCCCCACAGACCAAAGTTTGATACAATTCGGATGCTTCTGATTGGCTCTCCTGCCAAAGTTGGGAATTGCAGCGCCCCCTACCACTCGCCTGCCAGTTGAATTGTCAGGTCCAAACAGGTGGAGAACATTTACTCAAAATTTAGAGAATCAGATGTAATCAGTTACATTACTTTGACAAAGTCATTGAAACAGTTACGCTACTATTACGTTTTCAATAGGGTAACTTGCAACTGTTACAAATCACATTGACAAAGTAATCTCCCCGACGCTGTTGAAGACCCAGCGAGGCGTTGGAGAAACACGGAGCTGGTCCTGGAATATTCACGCCAGCGAGGCTGTTGCTGTCTTTTTACGATACCGCGGCGGGTGTTGTGTAAATGAAGTGGTTCCAGCGAGGCGCGTAGAGCCGCGAGCCAGTGAGAAAACCGATACACGTCTGGCACCGGACGCTTGGGGTGTCACTGAAGGGGGCCAGGAAGTCTGGCCTGGTTCTCGCTCCCTCGCCCTCTGCTCTCCGGCTTCCTGCACCACCCTGACGCCGAGGCGAGAGGCGAAGACGCCCGACTCGCATTGGACACTTGACGCGCGGGAGCTTCTCCGTCTTTGTGGCGGGTCACATCGCGGGGATTACTCAACAGCGAGATCCAGTGGCATTTACACTGCCGACAGCCGGGCCGAGGCAAAGCGCAAACGTGCGTCCGGCCACGATCAGCGCTCGAGTGTTGACACAACACGACGCCACCTTCGCATGGAAGCCAAGTGACTCAGCAAACTGGACCAAGAGCAGAAGTCGTCTTTCAAACTGTTTGACTGGTGGGCTGGAATGGGCTCTAAAATGTGACAGAGGGGGCCGGAGCAGCAGCAGATGGATGGAGTGTTTCGGTGACCCACCTCATAGGAGGAAATATATCACCTGTGCTTTAATATTAATTGAAAATGAGCAAAAGTGTTATTTATTGGTATTTAGCTCTTTATTGAAATGACTCACTGAAGAAATAAATGAAATACAGCTATTTTATGACTTACTTATTATTGATATAGTTTCTTCAAGTTTGGCGGGCCGGATTAAAAAGCTTCACGGGCCGCATATGGCCCCCGGGCCGTAGTTTGCCCATGCCTGGTCTACAACTATTGTTTAGAAGTAATCAGTAGAATTTAAAGCAATTTGTCTTTCATGATCAATGTCTTGGAGGACTTTTCATTTGCAGTTTTAGTACTACTGCTTCATCGAAGGCTTTGGATGACAGAGAAGAAGTACAATATGATATAAGACGACAGTCCACGTTAGAAGCCTTCCTTTACCTGCAAAATCTATTTTAAAAAAATCAACATGATTGTTGGGATCTGAGGGTCAGCAAGGCTAAAAAAAAAATAAATAAACATTTCCCACGAACGTTGCCCGACCCTCACCTTGAACTTGTGCTCGTAGCTCTCCAGCGCCTCCATGACCATGCACACGGCCTCCATGGAGCGCTCCAGCCTGCCGTCCACGCCGTTGAAGCGGTACATGCTGCCCGAGACGTCCGCCAACAGCCGTAGGCGCTTGGGCTTCTGCTGAGGGGCGCCGGGCTGCCAGGGCGTTTGCAGAAAAACCACAGTGTCCAATCGTTACATTAGAAATAACATAAGAACCGACAAATATAATTGGACGAACGACATGGCTTTGTTCAAATAGGGGCAGAAATAAGTCTGACTGGTCCAATTTTTCGATTCTGGAATTTTGGAGCCTTAAATGAAAGAAAACCCCCAACAGATACAATATATTACATGCTGTGTGTATGAATAGCGCATGCGTCTTTATATGATTAGTGTGAAAACCATGTCTTCACTATGTCTATTCACTCAACCATATATGAGATAAGAAAAAAACCCAGACATTGTGTGTGAGTTTGAGCAGAAATACAGGGCGTCATAATACTCACACACACACACTCACACACACCACTGGAATGTAGCGTCTGACAGATAAAGGTCAAAATTATGTGTGTGAGTCGCGTCTGTGTTTTTGGAGGTGTGGTTCAGGAGAAACACGGTGGGAGGGTTGGGGGGGGACTTACGTGTGGGTTCAATATCTGGAGCAATGCATACACACACACACACACACACACACACACACACACACACACACACACATAGACAGCCACACACCTCTGGGTCCAGCTCTCCCCTGCGTTTATATATGGCCTTCTCTCCGGTCAGGCCATCGATGATTTTGGCATCGTCCAGTTCTCCCAAAGCTTGGTTCTTCAGCCACTGCCTCTCCTTTCCTTTCGCCTGGTTAGAGGAAATGAGAAGGCAAAAAATAATAAGACATTTCTTTACAACATGGACCTTCCACACTGAGCACAGACCAAGCAAATGCTGAAAGCGTCGAGGCCCACTGTCTCACAGGAAGTCGAAATGAAGAGGGTAAATAGCGAGTAAGCAAGTAAGTAGCTGGAAAAGTGAAAAATTGAAAAGGAATCACTCTTAACTCCGCTGCATTGTTAATTAAGTTTACAAGTATGGCCATGAACTTCTCAGTTCTCCAGAACTGCACCTTCATATCAATTTTTATACTCAATATTTATTGATGAAATGTATTATTGCATTTAAAAATTCAAATGCAACATTTTACGTATTTCAATGGACTGTAGGCAGCATGCACCCCCTCTGGCTCACATTATTGGTGAGTCCACTGTCACTGGGGTGATGATGATTTCTCAACAGGGAGGATGATGTGCTATATTTGGATACTTAAAGGTCCAGTGTGTAAAATTTGGCTTGATTTATGATTTTTTTTATATTGGTAAAAGCTAAACATACTGCCCATAAATACATTAATAAAAGTGTATACTCGCAGTACAATAAAAGCCATTTGGAACGGTTCTCGTATATTTAAAAATAGACATATAGGGTCTGGCTGCTAGACCCTGGCTAGCTAGGAGCCAGGGTCTAGCAGGACTTGCACGACCATATTTACAGGAAGCCCACCTGACAGTGAACTCAATACGAAACATGCTGTCAGGCAGCCTTCCTTAAAAAAATTTACACACTGAACCTCTAATGAATATGTCCCCAGGTACTTTCCATAGGTGTGTTTTCCACCATGGAGAGATTCAAAGAGGTGGCTTTGGTTAATGTGGGTGGAAAACAATACACTTGCTGTCTTCTTCAAGCGTGCCAGCTATCTGTATATGTGTGCGTGCAAGTCCTTAAATCACTCCTCAGGTATGATTAAAATACCATGACTTCAGAGTTTTAGGTCTGTCTGATTGGTATAATCTACATCTTCCCTGTAGCCCGGGGCTACGACAACAACTCCGAACAATACCCAGCATTAATGTTAAAAGCCGCACTGGCACGGCAGCAAACACCTGGATGGAAAACACAAACACACAAACACAACTTCACACCTGGACGGCGGAATAAAAGAGCCCGGACTCGAAGTGTCTCTGCTCTGTAATCATCCTCGCACGTCATTTTCCTCTCATCGCTCATGCGCAGCAGGCGTACACACACACACAACACAAAACAGTGGATTGCGCCGACGCGCATTGCTTTGAAGAGCGCAAACAAAAGGAGGAATAATGACATGGAGAGACACACTCATATCCGGGATCACTGCCCATTAATTCACCTCTCAGTAGTGAGGTGTAGTGAGGGTTGGAACATTTCCCTCCGGCCCAGTGTGAAGTGTTGGGGGTTTAAAGGTTAAGTGTGTCATATTTGGAGAGTTTGAAGAAGAAACAGCGGCATCAACTGGTCACATTTTAGATTGTAGCGTCTTTCACCCTCCCTCTCCCAAGCTTGCCGGTGAGCTACAGTGGCCTATGTACCAAAACCTGTTGTACATCAGTATGCACTTTTACTAATGTATTTATGGGCAGTATATTAAGCTTTTACCAATATAATAATCATAAATCAAGCTAAATATTACACACTGGACCTTTAATACATGCACTTTTTTGTTTGCACATAGTTTAGAATAGAAAAGAATACATGTACTTTATTGATCCCAAATTGGGACGCTACATTAAAAAAAAACACAGGCTATTTTGCATGGTGAACCGTATGGTGGACCATAATTTCATTGTCTTTCCTTATTCTTTCCCTGATGTACAATGAAAGGGAATCTCTGAAAAGTTGCCTTTAAATTAATCAAAGCCTTGAAATATAAAACGTCTTCAGTCGAGGTGGCGGGGCAAGGGAATACCGACCTGTAAACTGTCCAGGATTATCCGCAGAGACTGGACTTGTCTTCTCACCGCTTTGGAGAAACGCTCATACGTGGCAGCGTCATACTCGCTCATATCAATCTCTCGCAGCCTGAAGGACGAAGCAAAGCACAGACAAAGGGAACATTAATCAATTTGCTCCTGACTTTCAGCAACACTTTTTCTTTTTCTACTTCAACTTTGATGTTTCAGTGGATGGAAACATTTAACCCCATCATAAAGGTTTGTCATGACTGTGAACTAAAGCTAATGAAATGTAAAAAAAATAAAATAAAATAAAGGGAGCATTGAATCATCGGTCTGTTCATATTCATTCACACGCACGCACGCACGCACGCACTCGGCGGTATGGTGAAAACACTGTGAAGATCCTCACTGTACATGTTTCCTCATTCGACATGTCATCCTACTGAAGTACCTGCATGGTGGTGCTGCTGATTAAATGGATAAACTGGGCTTAGGGAAGGACGGCCACCTGTCTGGCTGTATCCGCGGGCTGTTTGCTTGAGAGAAGCGCACACAAAAAGGCATTCCATACTTAGTGTGTGTGCGTAGGGGTGTGTGTGTGTGTGTGTGTGTGTGTGTGTTGACAACAGCCTTGAGAACAGCGTGGTACGCGAGCACCGAAACTCTGAACTGTTGGATATGCGCATTAAAAAGTTTACACTAAAGCACTAAATAAGTTAGCCTGTAAAGTTAACTGTGCGTTTTAGATGTATTCAAAAACTTCATCCGACATCCAAATATCTTTTTTTTTTGGGAGTAGCGTGACCGACCTAAAAAGACTGGGTTCAAATGATGGTGGGGGGCGGTTCGGTCTTTATGTGTCACAACTTGCGACACGCCAGCATCAGGGCGTGCAGTGTGCGTGTGTGTGTGTGTGTGTGTGTGTGTATGTGTGTGTGTGGGTCAGACAAATGCTCTGTGTAGACTGGGTTGGCATCAGCCGTGCAATCAGATACAAGAGTACTGTAGTCAAACACATCTTATCAGTGAATTTGTCTACTGTGGGTCTTCCTGCTGTACAATATCTCCATTAGGGTGAACCAGGTCTTTACCAACACCTGGGGGGCAAGTGTGTAGCTAGTAGTTACATTACATTATTAGTCAACCAAAAGCACTGACGAAGGTGTGGATCTGGACCGTAGACGAAGACATCCGTCCAAACGCTCCCCAGAAGAGTCAGAAGCATAAACTTGTTTTTTTTTCGACGAAATTTAAAAAAAAAAACAACTAAATATGTGAATATCACATGCACGAGAGCACTTTCAGCAAAGTAAAGTGTCTTCTTTCTTCTTATCTTGTGCCTTCCACAGTCATGAGGACCCACCAGCTATGAAGTCTTGGGTGGAGGAGTGAACACATGCAGCGGTTTGGCGTCATTATATGTGAGATTAATTCAAGATTAACTCATTAGAAATGCCCCACAAAAAAAACATGATTTAATCTGGGATTTGATGCCAACTAGGGATGTTAACAATTCATCGATTATCGATTAATTGTCAATGAAGAATTTAATCGATTCAATTCAATTAGTGGCAAATTAATTGAACATTTTTTACACGGGTAGTTAATATCATTATATCTACCCGTGTAGTTACAATTCAGGGAGTAGTGGCAGGAAAGAGCAATTCACCTGTAGATACCGTGACGGTCATAATATACCTAATAAGTTACTTAAAAAAAAAAAAAAGGTGAAATGTGACCCATTAGGAGTCAACTTAAAGTCAGAGGATAAATGTTAAGGGTGTTTTTACTGTTCTCCAACGCAAAACTTGGTCACATTGGACCCTCAACATTATTTAAGGGTTAAATAATGAGTTTGTGTTCCTTACACATTTTTTTATTGTGAAATTTATGTTCTCGGGAAAAATCAAATAATCGTTGATCGATTGATAATCAACTAATGATTAACGAATTAATTGATAATTTGCATCCCTAATCCCAACCCAGAAATTCAATACAATGCGAGGTCTTTTTGAGATTTGCCTTCTGTTGCCTAGCCTATTACTTCGGTATTTACATTTATTTTGTCTTATTATTATTTGATTTATTTCTAATTCATCTTACTTTTTGCTGCACTCTATGCCATAACTAAAATGCCAGATGTGCTAGCTAAACTGACTAAAAATAGGTAATAACGCATTAATAACAGCATCCTCCGGGGTCCCCGTGTACCACTCGGCCCATAGAATCCTTCACGTTTTCCCCAACTCAACGACACCGCAGGCTGCAGCCCCGACTAGCTGCGTGTGTCAGTCAGCGGTATGCGTTCTCATGACTGAACTTCAGCGTTACGCTCATTTTAGTGCAGTTATTTTGGAACAGCACCCGCAGCCTCCTTAAACTATTCCCTCGACTTTACGCCGCAGAATGCCAGCCCACAAAATACTACATAGCAAAAGTTGGCCTCCTCCACGCATTCCTCCTGGCTGTGTGTTTTTGGTACGCGTGACACAAGCATGTGGCTGGGTGCATGTTGTGAACAGGCGTGCGTGCACACACACACACACACACACACACACACACACACACACACACAGAGCGAGGCTGTTTGAGCTGAAAGGTGAAATTTGCGAGATTTCGCACACAAGAAGCCACAAAAGGGCCGGGTGTGACACTCCCAGGCCAGCCAGTGAACTCCCTCAACAAACAGAGGCCTCCGTCCGTAACTAAATTCAAAGCAGGGCTGATAAAAACCTCTCCTGAAATATAGATATTCACAGTTGGACAACAAGAACCTGAAATAGGATCATCCACAATCACCAGAAAATACAAACAAGCAGTGACAATTCCAGAGTTGCAGCACTCAACAAATGAAGACCCGGAGCTCTATCGATTGAAAAGGCAATGGGATCCCAGCAGCATCCAAGAGAGGGCAAATACTGCCGCAAGACAGATACGAACGTGCTTGGTTCACCCGCTGACTTTCAGCTGAGGAGCACGTGGCCGCAAGCGATTCGCCCTTTTATTTATGACTTGAAAGTTTCTTTCTTTTGAAAGAGAGACGTTTATTTTTTTTTCTTCCGCAGAACCTGGCTTCACGTTTCAACTTCAAAAAGGTGAAGTTCAGTGAAATCAAGACCAGGTCACGTGCAAAAGTGGATGTGTGTGTGTGTGTGTGTGTGTGTGTGTGTGTGTGTGTGTGTGTGTGTGTCCAAAGAAATAGGCAGAAAGAGAGCAACAAGAGTGCACGATCATCACGCAGGTGTTTTTCATGTTGTGATTGTATCTTGGCCCGTTTCTGCACGTGTGTGTGTGTGTGGTTGTGTGTGTGTGTGTGTGTGTGTGAGCGCGCGCTTTCGCCCGGGACGAGCGCCAGTGTCAGGCACGGCGAAGGTTTACAGAGCGATCACCGCTGCTTGATTGACGGCCAACTTAATGCTGAGCAAACAAAGTGGGATCGAGTTGACGCGAGGGTGGAAAAAACGGAGCCGACCCCGCAGGTATTTCTGCCGTGCATGTGCTCGCTTGCTGCGAGCGAAGATTGACACCGGTCGCAAAGCAGAATATTAGCGTGTACCTACAAGATTCACCCACCCCCCCCTTCTCCGGGCTCAGTGGAAAAAGGGATGAAGATGCGGGAAGAGAGTTCAGCGAGAAGACGTTTAGGGGGGCTTGACGAGGAGATACTTTGAAAAAAAAAATCAGAGGAAGAGAAGCGGAGGCAGGGAAGAGTCCCGGCGGTGTGAAAGAAGCCAGTGTGTGAAAGGAAGCCCTGTGGAAGCAGGGGGGTGTGACAGCGCAGAGGAGAAGCCCCGAGAGAAGGAGGCTGTTAAAAGAGAGACAGAACAGAGGCGGCCTTCATGGTCGAGCTGGTGAAAGAGGTGCCCTCTCAACCCTCCTCTCTGAAGCAAACAAGTGCGCGCACACACGTGCACACGCACACATACGCACACACAAGAGCAAGAATCAAAGGTCTTTTGCCAGCTACGGAGAGAGAGAGATAGATAGAGATATAGATTTTCGACTTGAGAAGATTAAAAACCAACATGTGATTTCGATTTTTGGTTGCTTTTGTTTTGAACTGAAAGCCACAATCCAAGCTAACGCCTTGTTTTAACCGCCACTCAGGGATAATACAATTATCTCGCAACGCCTGACAACGCCGCGGTTGTAAGGTTAAGTGTGTAATATTTGGAGATTTTGAAGTAGAAACTGCGACATCAAGTGGTCAGATTTTAGATTGCAGCGTTAATTCGCTTACCTTCCCTCTTCCGAGCACGCCAGTGAGCTACGATGGCCTGCGCACCCAAACCTGGATACCTCGTCCACCTCCTTCTTTGTTGGGTTTTTTTCTTTTGAGGACGCGAGCATTCACCCTAATTACGAAAGGCGCTGTCAGGCAGCTGGATTGTCCACACCAGTGTTTATTTTTGTATTGCTGTCTATGGGAAAAATGCTTTTTGTGCCCATGGGATTTTTTTCTCTCGCTGCAGTACCTCGAGTGCCCACTGGCAAAGATTTGGTATCCAGTTCGTATAATACATCCATGCAGATAACTGGGAGCAAGACCCTCGCTACCTTTCAATGTATATTCTTATATATAAATAAGAAACGTTCTAAGGAAAGGAAACCAAAATACTTTTATCGTATGCATGTAATAATATAATTACGGGAAGTACATTCAGCTTTTACCAATATAAAAAGAATAAATCAGGACAAATTTTACACACTGGACCTTTAACCGTCTGCTCTACATAACACAGTGCACACTTTGCACAGTCTAACCCTAACCCTACTTTTTCAAGGAGGAAAAAGACTTCAAATCCAGATGTAGCCTGCTCCGAGGTACTTTTATTCAGCTTTGTCCTGCAGGAGTAAGGGAGGTAAGGGCTTTTGCTTTTTTTTCCTTCCCTGGTTGGGAGGTGAGTTGGAGGACTGCGAACATGCAGTGCCGCTCGATAGCTATGAAAATCGAGGGCCGCCGATCCACGATGAGTGCCAGAACAAACGACAACGTGTCGACGCACGATGCGAGTCCACAGGCGATGTGAGATCAGCTGTCTTTGGCAGATCCCTATCGCTACAAAGATTGGATAAGCCACATCACAATTTTATATACGGGCTCATAAAGTAGCTTGGGAGTGGTGGACATCAAACTCTTTCTCATATGGGGAGTTTCACCAAGTGTGTGAGCCGTCTGTTGGCAGACGTCCGCATTTTGCGCTGTGGGCCCGTGGCACGCAACTGCGCTGTTGTCCATATGTGAACAAACCTGTCTTTGAAGGCTTGCTCGGCCATCTCGCGGGCGGCCCTGCGCACCTCTTCGGGAACGGCGTCCTTCTCAGCCTGGGAAACCTGGTAGACCTTGTGTCCAGCGTCCAAGCGGTAGGGACCCCCCTTTCCACCCAGCCCCGCTGTGTCACGGCCACCTGGAAAGCAACACTGATGGGTCAAACTTTGTGGCAAAATCCAAAAATTATAATTTATTTTTTTTTAACCTGATTTCTGGCACAATAACCTGAATGTTCAACAGCTGAGGTATTGGCCTCCTAAGTTTAACACGAGTGCAACGAACAAAGTGAAGCCTTGAAGAATAATTAGAAAAAAAAAAAAAAAAAAAAAAAGCCAACAAAGGACAATTATCAACTCTAAAATCCCTTTTGGTAATGACGAAGGCGAGCTAAAAATAGATGCTCTGCGAGATCTGATGGTGTTGATTCATCAAAGTGGGAGTGCGGAGGCATCTGCTGACATGCCAGAGGGAACCGCGAGCCTTCATCGAAGAAAAAGGAAAACAAAACGTCGTCCCACAAATGGGCCTCGCTACATGTTAAGACCCATATCAACAAGTCGTCTAGACACCGTACGAGTATTCATTGTGTGCATTGTTCCCAGGACGGCGAAGGAACAGCAGTGACCTGTGCCTCCAGCCCATTGGTTCCCTCCAACGTGGGGATCGTTGTTTGCGTCAATCTTGCCGTGCTTCGGGGCGCTGACGTCCAGGCCGCTGTCCTTCTGGATGGTGATCTGATGAGAGAGGCGCTAGTTAGACACACAGACAAACAACCAGTCACACTGGACACTCACTATGGACAATTAAAAAAAAAAAAAAACACTTTTTAATCCTACCCACCAAACTTGAAGAAATTATATCAATAGTAAGTAAGTCATGGCTGTATTTCATCCATTTTTTCAGTGTTCTAACAGCCATTTCAATAAAGAGCTAAATATCGTTGGGCTTTAAAGACATATTTTAAACTGACATTAAAGCACACGTTTGTTTTTACACATCCCATGATACATTTTTTTTCTCCTCTGAGGTGGGTCACCACAATGGGTGGCTGCTGCCATGCAAGGCGCTGCTGCTGCCAGCCCCCATTGGGAGCAATTTAGGGTTCAGTGTCTGGACCAAGGACACTTCAACATGTGGACCGGTGGAGCCGGGATTTGAACCGCCAACCCGTCGATCACCAATTTGCGGGCCGCTCTCCCAACTGAGCCACAGAAGTATCCATCTGACAGGTCAGCGCCTGGCATATTTAGAGACAAGCAGAATTTTGTGTTGAAGCTACTACAGACTTGAATGTTGGGTAGGTTGAGATGTTCATGTTCATGGTGATGATCTCCACTCCTCTCCCTCCACTGACCAACCGTTCCCACAGAGGGGGAGATCAGAGCCGCCGGCCTCCCTTCTCGCGGCTACGTAAAGCTGCTGAATCAGCACAGCATGCTAAAGATAGTTCGGATTAGTAAGATCCGCGTGATGAGAACACCGGCGGATTACCTCGACGAGGTACTGCTCGGCGTGCAACCGGCCCACACAGCCCGAGAGAACAAACAGTGAGCGCGAAACGGTGGAAGCGATGGGCGCAACCACCTCACATCTGTGTCCACTTTGCTCTTTGAGATGGTGCGCATGCACACCTGCAGCAGATGTGGGTGTGAAAAGGCAGTGAAAAACAGAAACGGTCAGTCACTTTTTCCGCCCGTGTGGAACTGGCCAGACTGGACACTGGACGCACACTTTGAAGACGAGCACACGCAAAAATGAAGGGGATAGGATGACACTGTGATAAAGAAAGAGGACACTGAAGCATGCAAAAGGTGTTGCCTACCAGTGATATTCAAATTCGCCTGACTGCCACAGGCAAATGGACAGACAGATGTACAATGCCATGGGGTTCTAAACTTGTGTTGATCTAACTTCACTGTGCAGCTGCATTAAAATCTATTTCCTATGAGAGGGCTCAGTATCATGTAATTGCGTAAAACTTGAACGTAATTACGTTATCATTTTCACGTTTTAAATGGCACCGTCACGTGTCACTTACATAATTTTCACGTTCATACGAGATAATTTCATGCTATTTCGTGATAGTGAGAGGCTCAGTATCGCATAAAAAGTGAAAAGTTTCATGCTTTTACTTGATAATTTTCACGTTATTTCATGATGACAAATCCAAACTAAACGAGACACTATGGCTCATTTGCACAATATGATTAAACTGTCCATTAAGCTTGTTTTGAGACGAGCTGATCCTGAACTTATGGAGCAGGACATTAAAGTTAGTATGCGTACTTCGAGGGGAATTTCGATACATATGGGCTTGTATCGTAGGAAGGATGAGTCCGGCCCTACTGAGATTGCGTCATTCTTGTTTCGTTAATTTATTTGTTATCATTAAATAACGTAAAAATATTCTAGAAAAAGTGCAATTCTTTTCACGTAATTACATGATTCTGAGCCTTTCACATTCACAAAATAATGTGATAGTTTCACCTAAAAATAATAATATCAAAATCATCACGTAAAAATGTGAAGATTATCACGCAAAAACGTGAAAATTTCATGTTTTTTTTTTTTTTTAATTATTTATATACAGAGCTTCTAATGAGCATTTTACTGAGAAAACAATCAGAGGAGGAAGGAAGAGGAGGAGGATGGCAATCCTGGGCTTTGTCAACAATGGCAGCGGGTAAATAGCATGGCGTGGATGGTGCCAGTGTGGTGGTGTGCAAAACAAAGATGCACAAAAACCAAAAGAGAATCGATGTTTTTGGCTCCGCAGGAAGGAGGAGATAAACAGTGCAGATTGCCCCTGACCCAGTCCTCAACAAGCCTCGGGCGGTTACTAAGTGACTAAAGTGGCAGTAAAAAATCTGACTGGTCTTCTTTGAAAGTGACAGATGGAAGGTTCGCCCTTTAACCTTCCAAGTTCTTTTTTAGAGGACCTCCCCTTTTTACAGAGTTGGGTTTTTTTTTCCACATCCCTGGTGGATTCATGAAATAGACCTACCGCACTTTCTAAGTGTTCAGATTTGGTGTTCTTTGGTTCCCTTCACCACAATTTAAAGGAAAAATGGGTAATTTTGACTAAACATATGGTGTACGACTTCCTTAGCTGTCACCCACAAGGCATTTCCAGCTTGACCGTCTTAATACATGCATCGATTTCAGTACCATTATGGGCAAATTAGTGAGTTTGCTTTTCCATGCACAAGGCTCACGTAAAAAAAAAAAAAAAAAAATTGTGAAAAGTGCTCGAGATACTTGAGAGGCCAGTGTTTCTTGCGTCATCGTGTTTTCTTCGCGTTTGCTGGTGGTTGAGCTCTTCTAAGACAGCCAGTGGAGAGTGTGGCGTGAGCGCTGGAGTTCAAATAACTTGATTTTTTATGACTGTGGGAATCATCATTGTAGCTCTGCCTCCTCAATCAATAAGTTCCCTCCTCTCTCTGTCGCTCCTTTCTTTGCCCAGTGCCTCTCACAGTGGCCCTTGCCTCGTCCTGCACGATTAATAGCCCCATAAATTTCTGATTCTCCGCTTAGACGCCCAAAGTCAGAGTGATTTAGGAGGAGGTTGGGAGGTGTGTGTGTCTGTGTGTGTGTGTGTGTCTGTGTGTTTTATATGAGTTGTACTAGTAGTCAGCAGTTACATGATGCACCTTTACGCATGACACAAAAGTTGTACTTGTGTTATAACAGTGTTATACTGTAGTTATACAGTAGGTAGTAATAAAATAGTCATTATCGTAGCGGCGGGCCATCAGGGCCAGCTAGGCTTTCTCTGCTGGCTTAACCATACTTTAAAAATGACATTTTACCGTAACTATGATAATAAAGTTATTCTCCATAGTCTGTTCTTTTGATATCATATAATAAACACTTGGTCGCATTGCTTCTATTGTCGTAGATTGCGGTAGAGTTTTTATCCAATCTTATTTCAGCCAGGGTCCATGAAATCTGCCTTAGGCCAACACAACCGACATAGCAGGCTCCTGTAAGGCTCGCTAGCTAGCTAGCTGGGCTTACACTGTATTTCACACGCACGTGTCCTGTGATTGGATGAGCCCTGACAACCTCTAAGACTGAACTCAACCCACCGGCCGACTTAAATTTAAGAAGGTGGCTGCCAGATCATCTTCTGGGTGGTCACCACCCTCTGGAGCGCCTTCCTGTCAGCAGCAGAGCAGTTCCAATGCCAGGTGAAGATGGAGATGATGAGCAGGCCCACCACAGCACACCTGTGGGAAGTCCACAACACTGGGGCTGTGTCCAAAACCGCCCCCCTACTCACTATATAGTCATTATATGGGGGCTACACCGTTTTGTAGTGGTGGCCGAATCGAATCCTGAGTGAATGAACATCGGTTTTCACTATATTGTCCACTCAATGTATCCCACAATGCATCGCTAAGTGGTGTGCAACCGATGCTCGTGTAGCCCGATGTATGCGTGCGTAAATGAATGTGTATATCTATTGATTGATTTATTGATTACCACCTGCAATGACGTCATTAGACTACACAGAACTCAGGGAACGAGTGGGTGATTTGACGCAAAGCCTGGGATATTAAGGCCAGCATGCATCAGCCTCGCCTGGGGGTTCCAGCTAGGGCGCTGCTGAGCTGTCATCACATCCTCATCATCACACTGAGGGGCAGCTCACCTGGTTCAACTGCGGTTCTGCAACCAGGAGAGTGCTTGGAGGCTTTAGAGTGGACACAGAATGTGTTTAGGGGCATCTGGGAGAGTTGGATCGGATCCCGTGGACGTGTCAGGTCACTTTCCCTTCCTCTTTGTACTGTACTGTTGCTGTGATTATTTAAATTTCCCCAATAAGAGATTAGTAAAGGAGTTCTGTTCTATTGTTTTCTAAATCGTATCCAATGACGGCTTTCATGCACTCCCACATGCTAGGGCTGCAACGATTCATACATAAATTCGTCGACGCGAAAATTGAAGCGTCAACGCGTCGTGTTGTTGTTGTTGTACATTGCTGAACGACAAATTCACACTGCGGCCGCGACATGCTCATTTTTGTACCTGCAGTGCAGCACTGAGCGCTGAGGGTGGCAGTGTCGCTCGTTGTTTACATCCTGCAGAAAACAGAGAAGAAGAACGGCTTCTTCTCTGAAAAGCCTCGAGAACTCCGTGCCAAAGGAATATTTCATAGAAAATGAAGCACGCACCGCAGAGAGGAGTTCACAAATAACGTTGAGGATAGATATTTCGTAGTTATGTTTTGAACTGCACGCTTATTTGTTACTTAATCATCAGCCTATGAAGCAAGTACATAATAAGTTTTTCTCGCACGTGGGAAAATCATGGAACAAACTTGCTTAGACCAGTCAAAACAATTTGATTAATATTATTATTATTTATTTATTTTTAATGAATATTTGACTTTGCCTATCAAAGCAAGTTTTGTACTGCATGCGGTGTATACCTTCAGCATCAAATTACCAGAACATGCTCCAGTAAAACTAGCAACCTAACGAGTTGCAGGATCACTCTGCTGGTTTGCTCATAGGAGTTGCTGTGCTATTCTTCTGTGTGGGTTCACAGTGTTATTGAGCTGTTTTCAACAGTCAACATTCTTTTGATTTAAAAGACACCCCCCCAACGTAAAAAATAAAAAAGTCAAACATTTCTGCAAACCACAATCAGATTTGGCTGCTTAACAGAGAGAAATCCCAGACTATTTTGCAAGCAAACGCTCTACCGAGAACTGCCGATGCTATATTACGCTGCCCCACTCGCTCGCTGTAACAGAGACCTGCACATTGCAGCCAAACATTTGCTGTCCAGGCAAATGTCCAATGCAAACCCTTCCATTGCGCTGCAATATTTTCTTTTCCTTTGGAATATTTTTGCGATTGAGATACTGGCACGGCGGCAGGAACACTTTACACTTTTCACACTTATCTCAAATACCAAAGTCGGGATTAGAAATAGAAGTGGCCGTTGAAGCAGAAATAGTTTCCAGTCTAAACATCACTGAATGTTCTCAGTTCTCAGCACAACAGCAGCTGCAGTGCAATACTCCAGCGTTGTTGGGATTACTCCATAAAAGTAATCCAACTACTGATTACGCCTTGAAAAGTAATCTAATTACTTATTTAAATACTTTGTTTCATAAGTAATCAATTACTAATTACTTTAGTTAAAAAAGATAAAGTAACAGTTGCTCAGTGCTTTGGAATGAACTTTATATTATAAAGTGGAAATTTTTGCAATTCCAAATATTGCCTCTGTCCTCTTAACATTAATGAATGTTTACTCTCTGAACACAAACTGCACATTTCACAGAACAAACTCACCAGCGCTGGTGGCCTAAATTGTTAATAATAATCTGCAAAATTGTTTTAATGGTTGTTTTTGTCAATTTGTGAATAAAAATACATTTTCAGCTTGCAAAATATTTCAGAAAAGTAACGGAATCGTCACTCGATAAAGTGATTATGGTATAATTACCAGTTTTTTACATTACTCCATTATTTGAAAAGTAGTTTAATTACAGTAGTGGATTACTTAGTAATAGATTACTCGCCAACACTGTTCACCTCCAGTGAAATCTGCATTAAACCAAAAACCTACACAAAACACAAATGACTACAGTTTTTGTGACATGTGACTTTGAGAGACGCACTGAGGACCAGTGTCTCGTCCTGCCGAATGCTGAGCTCAGCCGCACACTAGCATGTGTGTTGGTAAACAAGCATGCCTGTACATGAGTGTTTGCACATGTGCAAGAGTGTCTGCAGTCGGAGTTTTCATTTCATGCCCCAGTTTTAAAAAAACAAATTCCTCTTTCATCCAGACAAGGGTATTTTTTTTTTTTTTTTTTTTTCAAGGATGCTTTTCTGAACTTGTTGTGAGCGCAAGCACGATTTGAACCCATCTTTATGGGAAAAAAAATGATCAAAATCAAGTGCGAAAGGAGCGTGCCTGCACTTCACTGCCTTATCGTTGCGGAAAGAAATAAGCAAACAGTAGACACAGCAATAAGGAGATAAATGCGCACAGTCTGACTTTGCGAGACAGATAAGGCAGTTTTCCCTATCTATGCGGAGATAAATTCATTTTTTATCAAACCTGACACAAATACCATTGCACAAATAACCTGTGGACAAGGCACAACATCTAGCTGTACAAACTGTGTCTGTGAAAGTGAGTAAGAACTAAAACGTAATTATATGTTACGGAATTACCCGTGTCCTTGGTGTGTGCAATGTAGGAAAAAAAAAACACACGGGCTCCTCACGTTAACCGTGAACCTGCTTTTTTCCAAAATGCTCTTGGCACAGTAAAGGAACATGCAAGTGATTGTGAATGAAACCGAGGAGAAAATACCGCAAACGGAGACAAGTGCAAGTAGGGAAAGTCAGTCAGTCGAAAAGAACGCAAGGGCAAATGAAGTTATAAAGTAAAACAACACCAAAAGTTAAACATTTGTGTAAAATCCGTATCAGGAAGCTGAACATCACCGCGGGTTTCAGGATCTATAAGCAGTCACTGTTAGAATGGGTGACTAATTCTCACTTTACTGAGTGACCCAGGTCATCAAAGACTTTCAAAAGATAAAGATAACTAACGATCGATGAATCAAAGTCATCATAAACATGCACACTTACACCATTACTTTACGCAGTTGCTCGGAAAAGTGCGCACGCCTCAATGTTTTCTACACCGTTGACAACGTCAACACCTCCAGAATGCACCAGATTAACCTTCAACATGACTCCATCCTAATTCTAAAGCTTGCCATATATTCTATTTGATGGTCTTGGCAAATCTTTCATTCAAAAACGCTGTTCACGTGGGTCGTGGCGGATGCCAAGAGTAATATCTGTGCGCTGTGTTCCAACAGGTGAGGTCACGGGGAGGTGTCTTGTGTAAACTTGTTGCGGCGGCGCTAGCACGTTGGCGAAAGGTACACAGAGGACCTCTTCAGCTAAATACAGAAGTATTAGTATTCCAGTGTGTGACGGCCAATCTCGAGTCTGACCTTCAGTGGAGCCACTGTGCCTCATCAAAGGCGAGGAATGTAGGCCACAGGTCCATATGTTTGTTATATATTATGCTTTGTAGGTGCTGGTGTTGCTCTGTAGGAAGACCGCATTTTGTGTGTAGACAGCCCGCATGTGAAAATAATAAGGCGATTAACCAAACAATACATTTTTTTTTTAATCGCGATTAATCGTAGAATCTTCATAGTTAACTGCAATTAATCGCAGCTTGAATTGCATGTGTAAAGTTCTGTTATTTGGCAGTTTTAATCCCATAAAGTAAAGCATTTCTTACCAGAAGTCGGCCAGAGGAGCTGACTACGGGTTAGTAAAAGGGACAAAAAGGCTTCCGAAGTGCCGTAGCCAGCCCACTCTGTTGCTCTCTTTCGTGTGTGTTTGTTTGTTTTCATCTCTCTACGGGAAAAAAAAACGCACAGAAATATGATCACATTTGTCAATCATGTTTCTTTGAGTGACTTCTCAAGTTTGGAATTGCGATTTAAAAGAAATGCGTGGATTGCATTTAACTAATGGCGATTAACGCGTTAATGCTGGCAGGCCTAGGAAACCATTGTACTTTCCCTGTATAAAAAAAAATTAAATAACACTGAATTTACTCATTTGCATTCTTTCCTGAAGAATTGCTTCCTCAATCGTGATAAGAGCACAAACTAATGATGGCGCCTCGCGCACAGCCTCTGTTAACTGACTTGGAAAGGCTTCTTTTTCTCGCCGTCCGCATAGTTCAGAATTGCAAATGACGCGTCCGTCCGTCCGTCCGTCCGTCCGTCCGTCCGTCCGAGGGCTGCTACTTGTGGGCAGCTCCACAAAGATCTCTCTGTACCAGGGTCTGACAGTTCAGGCTCCTTGTAAAGGTCAAACCCGATTGCATCATCAGCACAACGGCTTTCCATTCACACGCACACCCCGTTTTTGGGTAAGGAGGGGTGGGGGCGGGGGGGTGAGGGGGGGTGGATCACATTTTGCGCACGAACGCAACTTGTTTGGCGCAGGAGGAATTTTTCCCAGCGTCCGGTGCATCTGCCAGCGACAAGCAAGCGTGTCTGCAATCACTGACTTCTTCTCCATTCAGCAGGGCTCTACTTCAGCGGCAGCCACAAGCCAATCAAGCTCCTTGGCAAACTATGGCCCATATACGCTTTTTAATCTGGCCCACCAAATTTAAAGAAATTATATTAATCATAATTAAGTCATATAACAGCAGTATTTCGTCCATTTTTGTCAGTGTTTTAAGAGTCATTTTCAATAAAGAGCTAAATGCCTTTAAAGACAAATTTTGTTGTAACGATTTGTTCAGTCTCAATTGATATTAAAGCACATGTTCTCTACATATCCCATGATATACTGTATTTTTTCCTACTACGAGGTGGGTGACCAACACACTCCTTCTATCTGCGCCTACTGCGGCCACCTCTGTCACATTTCAGAACCCATAGTGGCCCACCAGCACCCCAACCTCTGCTGCTGCTTCCTCTCTAGCGCCACATCATTTTTAAAGCAGTACTCCCCCCCGGTGGCTTTAAAATGAACTGCAGACTGAGAATACTAAAAAAAAAAAAGTCTGTGGAAATTTTTAAGATTTTAAAACAGACATCACCTCGATCGCCTCTTTTTACCATCTGTTTTTCATACAAACTGAAGTTCCTCAGTTTTGAAGTTCCAAATTAAATTTCCCACAATACCTGCACAGGTCTGCCATCTTCTGTGCCAATCATGTTCCGCCACTCCATCAGGGATCGCTGCAGGGTGTCCGAACCCGTCTCCCAGAGTCGCACGTATCCACCCGTGTCCACAGTGACCACGCCGCCAGAGCCAAGAGGGGCTATGACCACATCTGACTCGGACACTTTGGTCAACCAGTTGGTGTAAGGGGACACCGACATAGGCCTGCATATGAAAAAAAAAAGTAAAAAGTAAATTTCCTTATTTCTAATTAGCAAATTAGCATACAATTCAAACAAAAACATTGTGCGTTGAGGCATTTCATTGTTGAAAGTGGTTTGTAATCACCTTGGGATGGGAATATACTTGAGTTTTTTGGAGGTGAGGTCGGTCACCTCTAGGTAGGCTGCCGTCAGTGGGGGTGTGACATCTGAGAGAGAAGCGAGACAATCGATGGGTATTAAGACTGAAGAGAAAACACATTTTTATTTGATGACTGCATCCTTTGTGAACTCTGACCTTTAGGGTAGACCTCTTTGAGGGGCACTTTGTTCGGTGGAAGGGCCCTCACCACCTGGCCAGCGGAGAGCAGCTCAACGCAGTTGTGGCGCTTGGGGACGTTGGAGCGTACGCCACCTCTCAGGAAGGAGTAAGCGCCGCCGTCACCGCTCTTCATCTCGGAAAGGTCGCCGGGCCTCGTGAAACTGTACACCTCGTTGGCCGACTGGAGGAATACAGATAAAATGGCAAGGGAAATATTGAGAGCGGGTCTGGGAAGTAAGGCTGCAGTAGTCGCCGTCATCAGTTCGGCTCTGACACCCAAACCTCGATCAGACATGAAGCTCTCATTTTTGGTCAACATCAATTCTACATTTCTTTTGTTTTGGTTCTGCACAGAACAGGTATTGCATCAGGGCCGCTAAACCCTTGCAGCTTTGAATTATGACAACCCTCAACCAACTTTTCTTAGGCATTATATACACTACCAGTCAAAAGTTTGAACACATACTTCTGACTTAATGGGTTTTTCTTTCATTTTCATGGGTCTTTACATTGTAGATTGTCACTCAAGGCATCAAAACCATGAATGAACACATACGGAATATGTATTGAACCAAAAAAGTGTGAAATAACTCAGTTTGATATTTTAGATGATCCTACAATAGCCATCCTTCATATAAATATATATAACATAACATATTAGGTATTCAACATTTTTTTTTTCTTTTTGCCACATCAATCCTCATATCTTGGTCATATATTTGATGCCTTCAGTATGAATTTACAGTGTAGAAAGTAGTAAAGATAAAGAAGAAACAGGTGGGTCTAAACTTTTGACTGGTGGTATACATATATGTATGCATACATACATACAAATAAAGGATTATTTCACTATTTTATGTAACTATATAATTGTACTGCTTTTTAGACGCTACTTCGATTAGATTCCTTTCCTGTCATTGCATTCAGGATACAACAAAACTGTGTCAAATACTGACTCATTCCTCAAGAAATAGGATCGAACACTAATAATAATAATAATAATAATAATAATACATCAAATTTATATAGCGTTTTTTAGGACACTCCAAGACATTTTACATTAACAAGGAAAAGAAAGAAAATACATAAATAAATGTTAGATAAATAAATAAATAAATGATTAGATTGATAAATAAATACATGGATAAATGCATTAAGCAAAGGCCAGTTTGAATGACACTTTGAACTGTGAGTTTCACTCGCTCCTTTCAAGTACTCACCACCAGGTCGGGAAAGCCAACAATGATCCTGGCATAGGAGCCGGTGTCTGCCATGATACGGTTGGGTGAGACAATCTTCTGGTCGAGGGCGACGCTGAGGTTCTCGTTCGGTAGCTGCTCGGATGACAGCATCTGGGGTGCCAGCACGTCACCTGCAAGAATGCGAAGGAAGGAAAGGCTTTAGATTTGTAAGAAATTACTTATGCCGGCACATCAAACACCTTGATGGAGTTTATACAATTCTTAAATTAGAATATTTTAAGTAAATTAAGTAATTCAGTCAAATATTTCAGATTCAGATTTCTAACTGAAGGCTCCTGGAACATAAACTGCTGACTTCAGGGCCAGTTGCTACTTTGAAGACAGACTAAGGCTTCACACTGGTTGTTAAATGAGCCGACTGCTCCTCTCACACAGACCTGAACTCACTCCATGGCCCGAGCTGACCGAGTCCTCGCTGATGCAGTGAAGCTGGCACACTCCGGAGTCCTCGGCCGCCATGTGCATAGGCTTGGTCAGCAGGAACTTCCTGCACGGTGGCGCACAGACACAGAATGCCGCCGTGTTACTTCAGATTAAAAAGTGCAGCAGTCAAGAGAGATTTGAAGTGCACTCTAGCGCCGCCTACTTGTTGGTGTTGCTCTCCAGCAGCAGCCATCGGTCCTCTGCCACCAGAAAGACAGACTTGAGCTTGATGGGAAGAGAGATGGAGTGAACCTTGGCCTCCAGCACGTCCAGCACCTCCAGCTGGTTGCTGCACATGGGAATAAACAGGTCACGTAAGTCAGGCTGCACTGCTTCAGTTCAACTACATTATGCCCTGGCGAGCTCAGCATTTTAGTAAGCCACTTTATTCTTACAAGACAAAACATAACAAAAACACAGAACTCTACAAGTCTCACGCCGGTTTAATTACTGTTTTTGGGCTCTTGTTCAAGTTTTGTCCAAAAAGGTCCTTGTTTTTAGATTTTACTGTTCCATAGACAAGGAATTAAAAAAATATTTATCTTGTTTTATTCAACAGAAAGGAAAAAAAAAACATCCATAACCAACATCTGTAGTGTCTCTGTTTTGAGTAGTGGCTTGTAGTAGTAGTAGTAATAGTAGTAGTAGTATCACATTGTCATAGTATCATAGTATCATATTGCTTGGAATGCGACAAAAACCTAAAAGTGTCCACCTGATCTGAAAAGGATACTTCAACGTTTTGCCAAATTTGCCTGTTACCCTTAATCCTACGGTCATGTGATCCTGAGTGAGTTTTGAGTTTTGAGATCTGGAGGGCAAAATGTTGGTGAACAGTACAGCTTTCTCCTCCCTCAAAACGCATCAAATACCCAAACCAACAATTCCAAAGCTGTTGCGGCCAGCTTTTTCACACACTGCAATTTTTCAGCAAAATTACCAAAAATGTGTTAACAGGCCTTTAAAATGTCCCAGATTCAGATATGAAGGCGCTTCAGAGGGCATGTCTGAGAAAGTCTTTATCACAGAGAGCTGGTGGTACAAGAGGGTTGTTGATCATGTGAATGTTAAATGATGACAGTAGATTTAGATCGGAGGAGCTTACCCTTCTTCCCTGTAGAAGAGAAGCCAGTTTTTGTTGGCAAAGTCATGTCGCATTATATATTGTCCCTGTAAAAAGACCATAGCAAAAAAATAAATAAATATTATTTTAAAAAATGAAAGAAAAATACATAAAAGAATACAGGAATGTTTTAACGTTTTTTTTTTTAGTTTTTTTAGTTTTAATATTTGTAAATGATTCACAGCTGATCCATCTATGCCCTACACTGTAATATGTTACAAAAAAGATCATGTATTTCAATAACAAAATGAATTATAATGTCTTAGGACATAAAGAAAAACGTTTGCTTCAAATTTTCTAAATAACAGGAATGACTGACCTGCTGTTCCTTATTGCTCCACCAGTTGGACGCTTTGGCAGAGGACTGCTCGCTATCCTGAGACAACATGAGTCTCCGGACGGCTCCCGTCACCAGGTCCAAGTGAAGCACGGTGTTGCTCTGGCAGAGGAGAGGAAAGAAAGAAAGAAAGAGGCTGGTGAGACGACAACATTGTACTTTGGTGGGCAGCTGTGGCTCAGTTGGTAGAGCAGCCTGTAAATCAAGCTGAAGTGTTCTTGGGCAAGACACTGAACCCAAAGGGAGCAGTTGTGTGTGTGTGAGAATGGGTAAAGCGCTTTGGGTATTGTGATGGCTGGAAAAGTGCTATATAAGTGCAGTCCATTTACTGTGTCAGTTGTTGCAAAAACAGGTGAACTTACAACAAGCTGACAAATTTGTTCTCAATAATAACACGTATATTGATGAAAAAAATAATGTTTAATAATATATAACTTTCCTTGATTTTTGATTTTCTCTCTATTTCTGCTGTACATTGATAATAGTTAAAATATTGGAGTTTGGGTGATAAGGGTGACATTATATTTACCCTATGAAGGCAATTCAGTCCATTAACCATTGAGCCTCTTGATAATAAATAAATAAATATGTTAGAAATAATGGGTAAAGTTTACTTCAAAGCTTTCCAAGTACTGTCTGCTTTGAGACGCTATGAACTGTTAGCACTCAACTCCACTCTCAATTCTTAGTTGAGAAGGTATTATTATCATATTATATATTATACATTATTGACCTTCAGCAGTCTGTCTTTTTGACAACTCAGAGCAGCAGCAAGTTGCCTTCTGATTTATGCGTTTTATTTATCACATTAGATTTGCATGTGACAGTGCAAAAATAGTTTTGGTTTCTATGTTTTAGTGTGGATTTCGAAATTTCAAAAATATTAACATGACACTGTGATAAAGGTGTACTGAAACTCTAGAAATTTGACTTCTGTTTTACAGAAATAAAAAAAATGTATTTCAACGCTCAAAAAAAATCCTACAAACTAATAAAAACGACAGTTTCAACCCAACACTGTCGGTAGAGGGCGCTCAAATCAAGGTTAAAACCCGTAACAGCCGCGCAGTCAGCGGCGAAGCCCACTTAAATCCAAGCGATGACGTCAGTTACGCAAAGTTAAGTTCATTCAGTTCAAATATAGCAGACACATTCTCCACTCCAGATGTGCTCGTCTGCCTGAGACCGCCAGACGAATCTGTCGGATGGACAGCAGGAATGAACGCACACTGTGAGGATAGTACGAAAAAATGAAGGCACGCCGGTTCCCGCCGGCCCGAGCTGCCAATTTACAAAAGGCTTTAGTCTGTGACGCACGAGTCTTCATTTTTATCTTTTTTTTTTTCTCTCTTTCTTTTTTTATGAGAATGAGCCACGGGGGAGCTGTCCTCGCCCCTGACTGCCCTGCATCACACTAATAGTTTCCTCATGGCCTCCCATTCCTGACAAGCACTACTGTTCTGTTCCAAGGGGGACAGGCAGGATGAGCTGCCAAGAGAAGGCAAACCCCACTTCCGGGTTCTGCGCATGAACTGCCGAGTGAGGGTCCTCTGGCATTAGAGTGTCTGTTATTCAGCAGCGACTTGTAGTTGCTCAAGTGTGTGTTTGCGGCACAAAAAAAAAAAATCTTGAACATTGTTGAAGTTTTCATATTGGGACTGTGTGCAGTTTCTGGAGCTGGTGTGTGTGTGTGTGTGTGTGTGTGTGTGTGTGTGTGTGTGCCTTCGTGTTTTTTCTCTCTCCTTTTTCTGAATGCCAATGACCCCGAAATGAACTAAGTTGTGTGGGCCTCCTAAGTTTAAGACAGGCGAAACATCGCAGTGGTATTTTTAGAGCTCCTCCTCTGACCTAATCCTCCTCCACCGTACAAGTACACCGAGTGGATAAATAGCCACAAGCTACAGTCTGACTTGCGTTGTGCCGTCTACGACTCGAGTCTGAAATCCTAACAGATGTTCTTACTTTGGCACGACTCCTTCCAAATCTGAGGATAAACGGATTGTTACACGCCATTGTTTGTGTTCTCAGAATGTCACCATATTAGGTAGAACAAATATGCCTATTACATCCAGTGTATAGAAAAACTATCCATCAATTAATCAACTCCAATGGATTTAGAAATAGATTTTTTTTACACCCAATTACAATTTGTCTGAATCAATGCTTTGTTTCCTTAATTTTGTTGTGCGCTGTGGTTTCACACAAACGCTTGTTATGCAGATGACACCAGTATGTATATGTATCTGTTAACTTGAGCTTGTTCTGCAATAAAGGGCAAGTTGTTTTCAGTCATGCCTTTTACACATTCGTACAATTTGCTTTTTGCCAATTCAAATAGCCATCATGTCAAATCAGACAGAAGAAATGATTCAATAGCTTTAACCGACAGCTGCGGCTCTAATACGGTATAAGTTAACAATAAACATACAGCCATACGTCAAAGCGCAAAGTTCTTTGAGACTCGAGGAAGGTCCGGTCAAGGATGAAAACCAATTTCACAGAGTGGCTGAACACGACAGCCTACCATTGATCTACTAACGTACGCAGGAAGTTGGAGCAAGTAAGATCTCCACTTCTATGAACAGCAAGATCCATCCATCCATCCATCCATCCATCCATCTTCTATGCCGCCTTCCTCCTGCGCTCAGGGTCGCAGGGTTTTTGCTGGATCTGTTTCAGGGCGAAGACTGTGTTTCACCCTGGACAAGTCACCAGTTCATCGCAGGGCCACATTGAAAGACAAACAACCATTCACACTCACACACATACCTCGGGACAATTTAGAGTTCCCAATTCAGAATGTGGGACAAACATACACAGGGAGAACATTCAAACTCCACAGAGAGAGGCCCCAGTTCCAGGATCGAACTCACAAACTTCTTGCTGTGACGGCGCTAAACACTTGCACCGCCGTGTTGCCCTGAACACGACCCAACGTTTAAAAAAAAAAAAGAAGAAAAAAAAAAAAGACAATATGTATTGAAATGTAGCTTTAAAAATGTTGCGTATGGAGGAAACACTTGGGTAGTTTCACAACATATTGCTCTAACAGAGGACTGTTGTCCAGGACAGAGTGGGTGAAAGTGCAGCCGTGGACCAACCTGCTCTTCATGCAGCACCACCTGACCGTCAAGGGGGCTCCCGAGGGGAGCCACTGTGACAAATGGCTGCCAAACTCCACTGATGGTCCTGGGGAAGACGTCGTAGAGCTCCATGCAGTGGATGGTGTCCCCGCGCTCCTTCATGGAGTACAAGGACACCGGGTTACAAGTGGCCACGTAGATGGTATCTGCGAGACAAACCCACATAACACAGAGTGTTAGACGTTGCCATCAGAGAGAGTTAAAATAACGTTTGTCATTATAATACCGCTGGCAATGTGTCAGCTTTATTCATATCTGGCTGTTTGCAGCAGCATTGGACTAAAACTTTGTCCGTGTAAATGGAGGTTCTATTTCGGTCTAATGACACTCTGGGGACGACTGGTCACTTCCGTTTTCCCAGTTTCTATTTTGATCTTTAACGGCCTTCTTTAAAAGCCTGATGTTTTATAAAGGCACTTTAATTAGCATTTTACTGGACAGCTTAGTTATATTATTATAATTATTATCCATTCCTGTGTGTGTCTAGTTTCCTGACTGATTGTTTATTGCTACCTGTCCTTAATTGAAATGGTCTTTTTTTTAAACATAGAAACAAACCTTGCAAGTATAGTTAGCATAGTGAGTGTGGAAGGACATACCGTCCTTGGTGGTGACATCGCAGATAATGTTAACGTCACTCATGGGAAGCTGCCAGTGGGTTTTCTCCTCGCTAAAACTCAAAGCCCGGCTCTCTTGCCTGCTGCAGGGATGAGCCTGCACACGCAGAAACACAGGCCCCTGGAAACGCACAACGCGAGCTTTCAGTACAGAACAAAGCCAAAACTACAATCCAAGAGATATCAGGGAAAAGAAATGATACCAAGTTAATGGCAGTACATTTTATACTTTTACACTTTAAAATACGCACTTCTCAAGAGGGGGATTGCTGCAAGTTCAAGAAAAAAAAAAAAGTATTTTCTTTAATCATCAGCCTCCTTCCCCATTTCTTGTTGTACATATGTACATGTCTCCCATTCACCTGAAAATTGACATGGTACTTAATATTTATGGTACAGTTTGCTCATTTCACCCCTAATCTTCTTTAAATCTGTGTAATATGTATAATATAATGTATATAGTATGTCCACTTGCATATGTTCGTGCACTTTATGTGGATATTTGTATATATGTCTACACATTCTATATATTGTGTGTATATCCATCAAGAGAACCCATATATTATATCTAGCTGCAAATCTGTGTATATATCAACAGCAAAAAAGCACTTCTGGTTAGATGCTAAAACAGCATTTCGTTACCCTGTAATTGTACATGGTAATAACAATAAAGTTGAACCTTTAGCCTTTAACTTTTTTTATTTATTTTAAACTGCAACATTGTGAATCCTCCTTGAAAAAATGGCCATGAATCTGACTTTCAATTCAACTTGATAACCTTTTAAACATAGGACTGAAGTACAGTAAATACTGCCTGATTCCTAATTTAACACACCAAACATGAGTGAGCAAGTTGCTGTATAGTAAGCTTTGCAGACACCAGACTCCATGTGGTTTGGTCGTTACCTTGATGTCTATGAGATGCGTCTCTGTAGGACAGAGCATTTTGCGGCGAGCGTTGCCACCTTGGTTTATGGTCCAGTAGCCAGTCATCTTGACCTCTGGCAAGGGTAACCTAGAGAGCAAAGATCACATGATGACATCTGACAACATGATCACCAAGGATTGTTAACAGCAAAAAAAAAAATGATTTTTTTTTTTTTATAGTTACTGTTGTCCATCCCCAAGATGTAATGAGCGAGAAATAACTCAAGATGAGATTTATTCTGATCAGGATTTCATCAAAATTCTTAAAGATTTAAAGATGTATATGTAAACAAAAGTCCTTGTCTTTGTGCATCTCTGCTGGCCAGACGTTAAGTGGCCATCCTACGAGTCGCCGCTGGTTCATGACCAGTCTTTTTGACTTTAGGTAGGATAAAGCAACAAAATATAGCAACATCAACATCTGATAATCATAGATTGGATACTTTTAATATCTCACACAAAAAACAGCCATTAAATGATTGCTGAGGAACTTTAGCAGCCCTTATTAAAAATGAGCATGTCTTGGGCTGAGCTTCGTTTTTTTTTTTACCATTGTTGTCCTTTCCAAAAATGTTTTCCTTTTACTAAGGAAAATTTGATTTGACAGAAAAAGATAATGAATAAAAACAACAATGATTGTATTAGCAGTAGGTATAGAATTCATCTTTGTGGCTGCGTATCAAGTTTTTGGCCAGTGGTCTGTTTCAGTGCCCAGAGCAAAATCACCAAATGAACTCCAATAAAACCCAGAGTTATTGAGAAGGTCTGCGTGCTGTGCCGATTCAAATAAGTGATTGCATTGATACTGTGCAAAGTCAGAGTTCAGTGTTGTGTCATTCATTTATAGCACATTCATTGTGTAATAGTGCATATGAGCTGACAGGAAAAAAAAGCCTAGCATCCAATTAACGGTCAAGACTGGGACTACAATTAATCTGACTGGACAAGCCTTTCAAAAATAAAAGCACAAATAATCACAGAAGACATTAGGGATTGTATGTAATATTATTAATTTATTATACAGTTGAAGTATGGAAAATCTCAGAAGACAATGTGGATCGAGGCTGAGTTTAAGTGGGACCACCTAAATAGCAGCAAAGGTTTCTTATCATAGAAAAAACTAGTCGGCTTAAAAAATAGGGAGGTGGGGTAGTGTTATATAAATACGTTTTTGCTTCTGTGATATGCTTTACTGAACAGCTGTCGGCTAATTCGGTATTATTCCAGCTAATAAACCCACTGTGTTTTTCTGCTACTGTACTTTGAACTTATGCTGAATCTCTCTGGGTTCTCCAGCTTCCTCCCACAGTCCAAAAACATGCATGTGAGGTAAACGGAGAACTCCAAATTGTCCGTAAGTGAGAGTAAATGTAGGTGTACGTTTGTCTTCCTATGTGGCCTTGCAGTGAACTGGCAACCCTGTCCAGGGTGTCACCCTGCCTTCACCTCTATGACAGCTGGGAGGGACTTCAGCAGAACCATGTGACCCCGAGTGCAGGAAGAGGTGGGTATAGAAGATGTATGCATGGATAGATGTACACTATAGATTTATGTAATGAAGGTCTAATCTTCAGTAGTAGTAATCTTTAGAGTTAAAAGTTAATTTTCCAGTCTGCAATTTAGCTTCTTAAAATTAAAAGCCGTACTAAAAGATCAATTTGATAAAATAATTTGATTGTGGGTGAAAAAATGAGGGAAAAAAGATCTTTTCAGCAGCGAGACTTTGCAAGATTCTGGACACTGAAACAGTCAGTAGGTCAATGACTTGCATACGGTTAAACCCCAACACTGTGAGGGCCTTCACTTCAGACCAAGTAGCAGCAATTTTATGTGTTATCCTAGCGTCTCGCGCCCCTGATGCCTTACTCCTTGGCCAGGTTGACGGAGGTCGGCTTGGCTCCAATGGGGATCCCGTGCTTGTGCAGCACTTCGAGCAGAACCTCTCGGACGTCTTTGTTGTAAGAGTCAAAGTCAAAGACGTTGCGCACCACGTTGGCCAGACCCTCATCGGGGAATTTCTGTGGAGAAGGGACAACACAGAGATAATTAATTAGAGGTCGGCCCATATGGCTCAATAGCTGGCTCGATAGGACATCGCACAATCTATTGGTGTGGGTCAAACCCTCAGAGTGGAAGGTTTAATTGCATTAATAACAGCTGGAATCTCACCATTTATCAAAATTAGATGATTATTGTTGTATTTATCTTGAATTACAGGGAAAATCAGCAATAGATCTTTATGATAACCACTATGTACACTAGCATTAAAGAACTAAAGGGTACAAGATCTTTATGACACAAATGTCATAGTTCCATATGTGATATATTTTTCTTGTGTAGTAAGAGCAAAATGATGAATTGTTACCAAATTTTGGCAAAATGAAAAATTGTGTTTTGCGAGCATTTTGAATGGTCTCAAACTGCATAAAGTCTGCCGGTTTCCTATTGGCTTGTGAGTGTATTGATGATTTTCTGATACCATTCCAAAGGGCAGAGGCAGAGACCATATTGTCCTCACGGGAATATCTGCTGAAACAGCAGAGGGAAAAGCACAGTTGTATTTCAATCCGCCATTGGCGTATTCAAGCGGCCGACCATCGAATTTACGCTGGCCTGACTCATGACTAGATAGAATCCTAGTTACATTTTCACACCTTTATAAGTGTGCGTGGTTTAATTTGGGGGCGCACTTCGTGACAATAAGGCTGTCATGTCCCTTCCCGCTGATCACCGAGGTAGAGTTCTGACCAGCTGGCTTAAATAGGGTTCAGCCTACTGCGACTTGTTATTGGTGGGGAAGAAGCAATATAGACTTTGACTGAATGATCCAGCATCTGCCCCGCTTCCCGCGGGCGTCGATGGCCGAGGTGACTGATGAAATGAGAGGGCGGCCACGGGGGAAATAAAACATGTGACGGTGCCCCTCTGTGGTGGCCTATTGATCTGAAGAAGTGCGAGCTGCAGGGTTAGCAATGGCTAGCGCGTCTCTCAGCACCACGTGGCTCCCTGCGTTCATTTTCAGACAAATAATAAAACCAGCTTCAGTATTTGTCTGTCTGAACACCACTCTCTGGAGAAATAACCCGCGTCCACTACTACATTCGTGCCGTGCCAACAGGTTAATTAATGGTGCAAGTTCTTTTTTTGGTAAGTCGCATTTGGCAAAGTCTCTTTAGCGTTGCCACATCATTTTTAGAGGTCTCTGATGAAAGGCAAGACAAGTGAATATGAAAATACTGAGCAGACCTAAAGACCGGTAATCAGGCGTTATCAGTCAAAGGTACTGAGGTCCAATAAGAGACTGCAACACATTTAACACTTTTAAAGTCAATCTAAAAAAAAAGTGTCTGAAAAGAAACCAGACGTGTCGGCACTCATTTCAAATCCAAGCTTTTCTGGAACCTCTTAGTGTTCTTGTTACTTTGCCAGTGTCTTCTATCATATTGTTAATTTTTTTGCATTTTTCATTTGTATTTGTCATTGTATTGTTATTACTTCTGACCTGCAGATGGAAAGTAGCCTTTGGCTAATTCTGGCATTTAAACAGAATTACATTTAAATGATCATTAATATGCACTGTCGATTTTATTTTTTTATTTTATTTTTTTTAATATTCATTAAATTCATTATTATTTTTATTTTATTTTTATTTTTTTTAAAAAAGGTACGTTGAGGAAACCATTGGATTCCATGGTGCTCACTCTTTCATTCTCATTCATTTGTGTTCTATGTAATCATGATAACAGAGCACATGTTCTATATGCAGTGCTGGGGAGTAACGAGTTACATGTAACAGCATTACTTAATTTAATTACAAAATAAAGATAATTGTAATTAGTTACATTACTAGGAAAAATAAGTAATTCAATTACAGTTACTTGTGGAATTATTCATGATTAAAACTTGAATTGCATCTGACCATTTCTTACCAGGAAGGAAACAACTAAATAAGCGTGCATCAGTAATCAGCACGTGCCCCCCTTACCTGAAGGTGCTTGACGATATTGACCACCTCTCGAGTGGAGTAAGGGTAGGTGATTTTGCCCTGTTCAGCCATGGACCTCAGCTCCCCGAAGGCAGCCACCAGTTTCTGCAGAGTGGCATCCGGCACAGCTGGCCCGTACTGTTTCAGCATTTCCAGTTCGGCCTGGGGCTTCGGATTGTCCACAGCATGGCAGCTAAAAATATCACCTGTGCACAAGACAATAGCTGCTGTTTGTTCTCTGGACTAATCACTTCCACTTTGGTAAGTGGCCTAAAGCAGCATTCCTCAGCTGGTAGGGTTAGGTTGCGGCTTGGTGGGAGATGAAGAGATTTTAAAATATATATATTTAGATGTATTTTGCAGGAGATAAATTCAATTCAATAATTTCAATAATTTATTTACAAGATTTTTTTTTTTTGTGGAATGAATTTGAGTGCTGTATAATAAATTAGGGTTGTAACTTCATGATAAGGAAAGAAATGTGGCTCCACCAGTTGGGAACCACTGGCCTAAAAGATGCTGCAATTGAAAACTGCAATGATTCAGAGCAGTAAAATTACAATTCTACACAAGTTGTGTGTTTATCAATATTATCTTTGTTATTGGTATGTGGTGCCGAAAAGTATTCAAAAAAACACCACAATTAAAGTTTTGTAAATAGTAAGGCTGTCAAACGATTCATGTTTTTTTTAATCGCAATTAATTGCAGAATCTTCATAGTTAACTACGATTAATCGCGGTTTGATTTGCATGTGTAAAATTTGGTTATTTTGCATTTCAAGGCAGTTTTAACCCCATAATGTAAAGTATTCTTACCAGAAATTGGCCAGGGGGGGGGGCCGACTACGGGTTCGTAAAAGGGACAAAAAGGCTCACGCCGGGTTCACGGCGGACGCGGAAGTGCCACTCGCAAAGCAGCGCGCCCACAAACATTGCGCGCGAGCCGCAGCCCTCCTGTTCACGCTAGACACACGTTTCCGCGTGACGGTCGACAAGCTGTTGTCTACTCGCATTCAGAGCTATTTTTTTAAGATCAGTTTCACATCGTCCATCTTGACTTGACAACATCTCCTCTCTTGCCTCTCTCTCACTCTTTCCCCCGCTTGTTTGTGTTTTTAGACGCTCATCTGACCGACGCCGTCGTTAACAAGGGCGCCGAAAGGAAGCGAGCCTCCCTCTCAACCTGCCGTTCCTCGAATCATTCTTCGAAAGGTGATGGTGTGAAACAACATGTGCGTGCTGGGGTTTGTACCAAGAGCTCCGAAGAAGTCGTTGCCCAGGAAAGGGAAGCCAGGTCGGTTTGCGAGTACAATCATCCTGAAGCCCGGGTGCATCATGATGGTGTTGGCTCTTCCCTCGGCTTCCCGCGGATCTACGGACAGACAGACGGGCACACGTTGAACCTGGCCTGCATCCATCCATCATCTCCTCCACCATCGTCGCAATTGAACAGCTTTCGGTCTGATTTGCGACGCTGCACGCGTTGCCTTCCCCGCACTGGGAGTCCTGGGAGCTGATGTTTAGAAAGTCTAGAGCTTGTGTTTACATTCTTGGCTGAAGGGGAGCCTCTCAGGACGGGAGGAACTGTCAGCCACCAGTGTGGTTCTGTGAGACTATTTACAGGTTTTTAGAGCGCGACCTGGACCCGAAAGCTGCAGGACTCGTCCACAGTGAGGGTCAGTCCTAAAGCCCTGTAAAGTTGCAGGGGATCCTCAGCACTTGAATTCAGTGTTCTACAATAGAGACACATGCCCCTTGTTCAGGTGGTGGCTGAGACTATGTTCACATTAATGCAGCATAAGCTAGTGTGACTTGCAGGATGGTAATGGATGTATGTGCAATAACTAAATGCTCTTCGTAAAAGGAACTTAGAGTGGAGAAAGTTCCATGTTTGCACATGAGTTGAATGTCTTGTCTTTTCTTTTACTCTCATGACTATTGACTTTGCAGTTTCTCACTGAAGGCATCAACACTACGTATGAACACACATTGAAATTAGGAAACAATAAAAGTGTAAAATAGTTCCACCATTTTTTATATTTAAATTCTTCAAAATAGCCACCTTTCATAAAAAGCAAATTCAGAGTTATTAAACATGTTTTTCTTTGCTGCATAATCAAATATATCTTGCTCATATGTTTGTTGTCTTCAGTATCTATCTGCAGTGTAGAAAGTTGAAAAGATTAAAAAAAAAAAAACAAAACAAAAAGCAAGCTTTTGACTGGTAGCGTCAGGCAAGACTAGAGATTACAGTGTTCCTGTACATACTGTAACCGAGATAATAGAATTTATATAGAGTTTTTTTTTTTTTTAAAACATAATACTGTTCAAAAATCTTCCTACAGAAAACGTTTGTGTTCGTGTTTTAGGACAGTTAAAATGGTTTGTTTATAGCCCATGGTGCTCAGTCAAACTTAAATATATTCAGGCCTTAAATAATATTGCTTCATTATTTCCAACCCTTTAGCGACGCCCCCATGCCATAATGTAAAAGCTGCCGGGCAGTTTATCCACCTTTGCCATTTTTCCGCCCACATTTGTTTGCAACAAGTCTTTGTTTTGTACCAAACAGTAATGAACAAGATCTCATCCCAGAGTGATTTTAACGCTTTAAGTTATCCTCAGGAACATGGTGCGTTTTTAAAGCTCAGCTACCCGGTGCAGTGTGGTGACGGTCAGCTGTGACAAACGAGCCTTGACTTGAATGGTACCTGAGATGATCCTGCGACCGTCGGCAAGAATCATTTCTCCGCTCTCCACCAGGGTTTTAAGGATGCTGGTAACATTGGTGGGGGCCTTGTCAGCCTCGTCGATCACCAGTATGTGACCAAGTTTCGCCGCCTTCACCTGGGGGGGGCGCGCACACATGCACGCAAACACACACACAGAAGAAAAAAAAACAAAAACATTTAAAAAAAAAAAAAAAAAAAAAGCTTGAAAAATGTAAATTCCCTCCATTCCTGTTCCCTTCCCACCATGATAATGCAACTGGATTACCATCATTCTAACCTCAACTGTGTGTGTGTGTGTGTATATATACGATAATGCGATTAATTTGCATTAGCGCACCGAGTTAACTCGCGATTAATCGCATTAGTGTCCTTTGTTAACTCGTGATTAATCGCAAATTAATTGCAAAATTTTGACCCTGCTCAATGTGTAACTTACTTGCACTGAGCCATTTGCTCAAACAGACAAGTAATTTTACATTTTCTCACACACTGAAGCACACTCTTCATGCCAACACACTAGTCCTTGCCGACGCATAGAGAATCACACATATGCATGGACACTCTGCATCCGTGCAGAAAGTCCAGCGGTCGTCATGGAGACTCTCGTCTTCATCACTTTGCTTTCCGTCACTCTCTTCGGTGAGAGCTGACATCCCACATTATGAACCTGCTATTGCTTATATGCACAGCTGTACGCTTGCCTGTGTGCGAGCGCGTGTGCCAGAGTAAAAGGCCTCTTTCTTGGAAGCTTCAGTCCCACAATCAGATGGCTGGAGGCCAGTAAGTCCTTCTCTGCAGGCTTTAACATACTCATAAAAGTTTTTTTTTTTTTTTTTAATCTCAGAAATATGATAATCAAGTTGTGCTCCATAGTCTGTTCTCCTCACGTCATAAAATCCACTTGTTTGCACTGCCCCCAATGCTGATCGCTACGGTGGAGTTTTTATCCAATCACATGTCAACTAGCTTGTGTTGCCAGGTTCAATGATGATTTGCCTGAGCCACGTTTCTCCTCTTGCAGAGCCAAACTGTTGCAATGGTGAATCACAGTAGTTCTTACATGACTACAAGTTGTGACTTGTTTTAACTATAAACGGTGAATTATTATACTGCAACTGTAGAATATGTGCGTAAGTGGGCATCTTTGTCTGCTTATACTGACCAGAGGTGAGTCTTCATATGTGATGATCCCATTTCGGACAGAGGGCTGCAGGGTCAAGGTCTGGACAGTTGTATCCCTAAATGAGAGGAAAACAATGTTCTTATTATCATTAGCTTATATTTTTGGCCTCATGCCAGTTCATCCACAAACTGCCCTGAAATTTGGGAAAGGCTTAAGGCCGCCTGTTAAATATTGGTCACCTAATATCAACAACTCCAGTTGAGGCAACTCATAGGTGTGAGAACAAATGTCGGTTCGTCTCTATGTGGCCCTGCGATGAACTTGCGACTCGTTCAGGGTGCAAAACCTCCTGCGCTCCACGACCACTGGGATAAACTGAAGTAACCCTGGGACTGCCGGTGCAAGAGAAGCGATGATGGAAAACTGATGGGTGGATGGATTGTTTGATAATGTTAAGACCCATGGCGTGTTTGTAATATCTGTCGAAAAGCGAGCTCAAACCGAGTGGAGCACTTTTGCTGAGTTCTGCATGTCGGGGGTTCAGAAAATTGGATTTTTGTCTCAGCAGCAACGTAGTCATCCTACCAATAATTACTACTACGACTATTACTACCGTACTACAAATTGCCATTACCCAGACGACCGGCTTTTTAATTTACCTGCCACTGTCACTGCTACAACAGCGCAGCTTGTTGCACTAAAAACCAGAGAAAAGCAAAATTCCGCCGCTGCAGAGAAAACCAGTCCCTCAAAATGTAATTTGATAATTGTAACGCAAGGGTAGCTTTATTTATAACATTATTCTATCTTTAACACAGACATTTACATCGATAGTCCAGAGGGTAACGCTTTGGATTACAGTCCATCTAAAAATCATTAGTTAATAAGTACTCTTTAAGATGGTTATTAACGTAACAAGCGTTAAGGTACTTGTAATAAGCATTAATTAATAGGTAATAAGCACCCCATAAGATGCTTATTAACGTTAACAAGCGTTATTGACACCGATTTATTTAGTGATCTGCCAAGAATAAAGAGTGAAGAATCTCTGATCTGATCCAGACCATAGGAGCAACATTAAACAGTTTGAAGAGTTTGTTTTTGTTTTTCTTGGAACTAAGGAATCACCCGCTGGTTGTTTTAGGAACAGGATGTGGTCATGGATGACTTGAGCGTGTGGCACAATTTTTTCTCTCCCATCAGGAAAGGTGTTTAAGGCGAGAGACAAAAAATAAATAAATAAACATCAATAAAGCCTTACTTTAAATGCAAACATATGTAAATATTTTAAATCCTATAAAGACCAGGTGTAGGCTAGTAAACTGCAGGTTACATCACTGGTTACTCCATGGCGTCCAACATTGCCCCCACCTCTCATTTCTGCCTAAAAAAAAAAAACAAACTAGACTTTCTCTGTCCTCAGTGTATTCCAGTGTGACCCGAGAGCTGTCCTAGTTTCCCTCCTGGCCGCTCGCATCTCCGTCGCTTTTCTGATCCACTTCTCCGTAGGCCTCTCAGTCGCAGGCTCCCAGTAGCCGCATGAGCCGTTCGCACTGCCTCAGCGCCGGTCTAATATTAGCAGCCCAGGCTGGAGCGAACCAGGCCACATTGCATGCGCAGCTCCACTTCGACTTTCAAAGGACTCTGACAAACTAAGACACACACACACACACACACGGGAACTGGTTGTCTCTATACGTGTCTGTGTGTGTGTGTGTGTGTGTGTGTGTGTGTGTGTGTGTGTGTGTGTATTGCTGGTGTTCAACCAGTCTGCCAATGATTCGGGCTCGTGCAGAATCCGCTTTCGAGTCCTTCAGACGTGGACAAGCTATTGGCATTCCATTTCTCGACCACCGCAATCACCGCCACGGCACAACTGCCTTCTTATTAGGGCCGGGATCAATACGCGGCACAGGCCTGCGTCTGATTGATCTGGGCTTCAATCAACAACGAGGGAGTCAGTGCGCGCTGGCCTGGGGCGCTGATGAGGGAGCAAACTCTGACCTAAAATTTTCTTTGGGTGCAAATTTGAGTGTTTTTTTTTTTTTTTTCTTTTCTTTTCTTTTAAGTGGGAATGGTGGCTTAACAGGAGCCTCCTCAAATGGCTTTCTAACGTGTGCAAGATGCTTTGACGCCACAAGACATGAGGGAGAAAGATGTGTGTAGTAAAAAAAAAAAAAGAAGAATTAGATGGTTAATGGTTGAATGATATCCTCACCTGTGGAGTTGCAGATATTCTCTGGGCCTGTTGAGGAGATGCAGGAATCTGTCCACTACTTTATTTTTACCAACACCCTATGAGAGAGAAATAAAAAATGAGTAAGTACACACATGTATGCAAGAGAAATACAAAAAAAGTCACATAAATTTAACATTGTCAGAGTATGTGATGCACAATATAGTATATATGTCTTTTCTCCAATATGGCCAACATGAAAGTTATCACAAAGTTCACATGAAAAGAAATTATTCAAATATTATTATTATTTTTTTTATGAATTGACAGACGTTGATTCATTTCTGGTGCACCATTACTTGTCATCATCGTTAAAATGTACGTGTAATAATTAGATTTCAATTTAATTTTGGACTTTTACTTGTGAACTGTCAACTATAAAACTAAAGAACCAAACAAACAAGCTGCATTCTTGCATGACGGCAGAATTAACAGCATCACAGCCAAGATAGCTTGAAGCATGAAGCCAAAATCTGGCACAAGTTACTGTTTTCACACATTAATTCAATACATGGAGCCTTTTAGAAACATTGAAACACACTTGGATGGATGGAGTTCAGCTCAAATGCAGCAATGTGTATCTTCAATTAGCCTGCTGTTGTTTGCAAGATTCTGGAAATGATGTTTGGATTTCATGGATTTGAACGTTTGAAATTCACAGAATCCAGACAAATCAAGACAAGTCCCCGCAAGTCCTTTCCCCAAAGACTGTGATGTTTAAGACAGAGCAGCAAGGACAACGAACTCCATGTGTTACCCACCTGGTTGCCAACGAGAAGAAGATGTTCTCCCAGGAGAAAGTCTTTCAGCATGTCTTCCATCACCATCATGTGCTGAACAGACATTCAAATACACGAGAGAGAAAGAGTAACCAATTATGTTGAATTTACTCACACACACACACACACATTAGGGCACTGCAGTGCCGTCCCTGTTGGAAAATATCATTAGTCTAATGCTACATGGTGGTTCGCCTTCTCTCCCTCCACCTCTTTCAGAGCAACAATTCTGCACCCCCAGACAGAAAACAGGTCACTTCTAAAGTAGAACACCCTCCTTACTCGCAGCACACGCCGGCGTTTTCATTCTAATTTCGGTCTCCGACTCTCACAGATGAAGGAAAAAGGGGGCAAAAGGAGGACACAGTGTGAGAGAGTGTCCTTAGAATCTTTATATAGACGTCGGTTTGTCAGTTTTTCCTTTACACATACAGTCATACAGACCCGGAAGACCCACATTGCTGAAAATCTAACACGCAATCTGTTGCTGAGATCACCGAGATTTTGATAGAAATGCAAATTCCATCCCCACCAAGCAGCCTGCTTGACGATCAGTCATGGTTAGCCAAGGAATAAGAACACCCAAATCCCAGTGGTGCCCTGGCAATGACTGTAGCTACACTGCCTGAACAGGCACGGGTGCAACAGTCATAAGAGTTCACTTCGAATCCATCATCTAACAAAACAATGCGAGGCGAAGCTACAAAAAAAAAAAATGACCTATGGAATGCTATCGGTGAGAAGAGTTAAAATAGTTTCACAGTCATTAAACGCGCTGCCTAATGACAAAATCCACGTCAACTTCCTTTTGTGCGATTACCTGAGGATTATCATAGAAGAGGACATCTGGAACTTTAATTTTGTCGCTGGGGTTGTAAACGGGTGCAGACACGCTCCCGATTTTCAGCACGCCGTCCTTCACCGCGCCTGGAGAAAAACACGAGCGCATTTAATTAGGCCCTTAGTCATCAATCACCCACCATACTCTTGCCTTTCCCCACTGACTGTGGTGGGGTAGAGTCACTGCTAACCCTTGAACACAGCTACAAAACCAAGCTGGAATGAGCAAAGCCTCTGGGTTTTCAAAATAAAATGACCCAATGAATCCTGCGTGCAGCATCCGATTTTGCAACCTATTAACGTTTAACGCTAGTTAAAGAAAATTAGATTGCAACAGTCTCGTCAATTTTGCAGTGCAACTACAAAAAAGTGCCTGATTGTCATCGTGGACTTAGGAACTATGGGATTTTGAAAAAAATTTACTTTTTTTTTCAGTTGCAGTAAGGCAGAGAAAATTATTATGGGAGCTACAGCATCATCAGCTGGTGCTTTCTTTGCCATCATCCTTTTTTAGCTCTTCTTTCTTATACAGATCAAAGTGTAGAATTCAAGAGACTGATTTGGTGAGTGGACGAATTATGAGTTGAAATGTTTTTTTTGATTTCCATCCATATCAAGAAACTGAAGCAGGGAAAAACACAATGTGCAGAATTAGTGAAATAGAACAGCTGCATACAGATGTTAACACTTGGATTTCTTCTTTATTGCCGTTTTGAGCGTATCTCCATGAGTTGAGCGCCATTCATGCAGCAGCAGTGATTTTCAACAAACTTATATGCTGTGTTCTGTGTGTCTGTGACACCGACAGCAAAGACTTAAGTTTCTCTGTCATCCAAAGTCACTCATAGCCCGATTTATAACCACCAACTCAACTTTATTAAAGTCATTATTCCGCTATGTTTTATTTTGGGAAGAAGCGGGTATGGAAAATGGATGGACGGGACCAATAAAGTGCATCTATTCTATTCTATTGTATTCTATTATAATGCAAATTATTCTAAAGCAGCGGACTCACAGCTGAGGTCGCGAGGTTCAGCAGGATCAGGCGAATCGTGGATGGAGCAATCAGCGAGGCTTTTTGCCAGGGAGGCGCTGGCCAGGCTGGGGAGGAACCTGGCAATGGCAAAGACAACACGTCCCAATTCACACAGAGCACGCTGGGTACTGAACGAACGACGGGTGAATAACGAAAAGGAGGCATCGTGCATTTGGGAGCGTGTGTTTTGCTTGCGGACCTGGAGAGGCAGGCCTTGTTGACGGAGCGAGCCACACTCTCCTCGGGGTGCTCGGAGAGACGACGGCAGATCCTCAACAGCTGTCTGGTGGAGAGGGACGAGGCCAGAGACTGCGCCTGGGGGTTCGGTGGGGGGTTAGGTGAGGGGCGCCGATGCAGGATTTAGATTGTGGCCATATGGAAAACAGGCAAGAGTAGACTTGTTCTTACTGTGGGGTCGTTTGTCTTGCGGAGGCTGTGTGTGAGGTTGAGCAATTGCTCGGCGGCCTCGACTGGAACGCTGGGACTCTGGCAAGAGATATGAAAAGAGGATAATATTGAGAGACAATGTCCAATAAGTAAATAAATAAATAAATATATTGTCTTTATTGAGCTGAAACATCCACGTGGTTTCTTGTACCTTTGTTGTTTGTTTTTAAACACGAACCATACAGTATCCTCATTTCATAAAGTACAACCACTCTTTAGGCTTGTGAATGTTCCCTTACCATTAGAATAGTTCCATCACTTCCATGGCCACTAACTGTTGGCTCAAGTTGGCTCATACTTTAATGTTACAGTGGTCCGCTAACTACAAGATTTGTGCATAGAAATCCATTATAGCCATCTTTTTGACAACATCACCCCCTTTAAATTAAAGTGATAAAAGTCTTTGCCTTTGATTTATTTTATGCAGCAAACTACAAGAATGAGTAAGATGCAAAGTGAAAATTAACACACAAAAATGTGAAACTATCGCGTTATTTCGCGATAATTTTCACGTTATAACGTGATACGGAGCCATGGTTATATCTAGTGTGATAGTGTACCTCCACTGACTTGTATGGGAAGTCTTCACAACCAATTATGAGTTAATATTAGTAATAATGCACGCAAAAAAAAAATAAAAAAAAAATCAATCCACTTACTTCAGATGGTTCAGCCAGAGATTATAGGGTCAAAATATTTGTTGTGATGGATATGAAAACCATTGTCTTTGTTGTAAAGTCATATTAAAAAAAATAAATAGGCTTTGACACTTTAGTAGGTAGGTGTAGGTTTTAAGGAACTCAAATGAAGTATAATATTCCTAACATGACTGGTGTCGTACCAGGAACCAGTAACCCTAACCCTAACCCAAATGTCGAGTGCGTGCAAAGCAGGAAGCCCAGTGGGAGAAGAGGTGCTGTTTGGAGGCTTTGGTCTCACCAGGCTCTGAATGAGGCCCATCTCCTCGGCCATGGCCAGGGGAGAGACGGTGTGGTACAGGAACATCGTCAGGAGTTCGGGGTTCAACCACTGCTGACCTCTGCTGTTGCTGCTGCTGCTGCTGCTGCCGTTGCTCGTCGCAGCACCAACAACGGGGGGCTCGGCCAAAGCCAGCACTCTGAACGATGGATGGATGGGGAGGATCGACCTGAAAAATCACCAGAAAGCATAAAATACACACACGTGAATGTCCTTTTTTTGTGGAGGGAGACCCAAACTTGATCATGATCAATCACACCGTCACTCTAAGGGAGGTGGCATGGGAGGACGTTCAAACGAATGGACATACGAGACAGTCAGAGGTTTGATATAACGGTTATGTTACAGCCAAGAGAGACTGAGGTGTCAGCAGCAGTGATCGGAATCCTTTGTGGAAGCACACAGCCCCACACAGACCTCCAACATAAAAAATACGAAATCTCTGAACGAGTATGTACAGCTTCAAAACCACCAATATTAGAAATAGGGATGCAAATTATTGATTTCATTAATCGTCAGTTGACTAACCTTGTCGATCGATTAACGGTTAATTGATAATCTGTGGTTTTTCCTGGGGCATAAATGTTTAAGGAGCACATTATTTAACCCTTAACAAATGTTGAGGGTCCAATGTGACTCATTTTTACATTAGAGAACAGTAAAAACAACCTAAACATTTATCCTCTGACGTTAAATTGACTTCTAATGGGTCACATTTCAAGTTTTTTTTTTAAGTAAGTTGTTCTAGGTATATTATGACCATCACAGTATCTACAGGTGAATTGCTCTTTCCTGCCACTACACTGTTATAATATTAACTACCCATGTAAAAAATGTTCAATTAATAGCGACTAATTAAATGTAATCGATTAAATTCTTAATTAACAATTAATCAATAAACAATTAATTGTTAACATCCCTAAATAGTAAGATAAATCAGAATCTCAAAGGAAAAATGAATTTGTCATATCAGGGTTCCCTTGTGAAAGGTCTCTTAAGCCGACTTCTGCTTGAAAAAAAAACAAAAAAACTGTAAAAGGCACTGTACTGTCCTGTAAAGATAGTTCTGTCATTGGACGATTTTATCAGAAGAAGCAGAAATAAAATCAGCAGAGCTGAAATAAGATTGCAGGAATTGCTGCCAGTTGTGCAAATAGTATTTATTCCTGTAGGTCAGCCACTCCAGGCCATGCTTACTCTTGGACTAAAACAAAACAACATAAACAGCACGCGTGTTTGGAAACACCTGGGTCGACGCAAACAGCACAGGTCACATGGGGCTGAATGTTCTGAGATGGTTTGGACGAGTGGAACAAAGCGATTTGGATTCTATTGGTTGAAGTCTCGAGAGGTTGCGAGTGCCAGGCAGGAGGGCGGGAGGAAGTCAAGTAGGAGATTTATGGAGGCGAAGTGAACGTGAAGGTAGTTGGGGTGAGAGAGAGGAGGATGCAGAGGAGACAGGAGACAGGCAACCACCCAAAGGGGAAGAAGAAACAACAAAGACATGACCGGGTTGAATGGGAGAAATCCAGTAGGTTTACGATGCGCACACACACACACACACACACACACACACACACACACACACACACACACACACACACACACACAGTCTGTGGCAAAGCAGTGAAGGAAGGGGAAGTGGGTTCATTTCAGTCCAGACGGCCCACCGCAAACATCCTTCCCACAGCTTAGCCAGGTTTTAACACACACACACACACACACACACACACACACACACACACACACACACACACACACACACACACACACACACACACACAAAAGTGTAGTAAACACGTGTGTTTCCAGAACAATGGGCATCCACCACCTGAACGAGACTGTTGCCCGAGATGCAGAGGCCAACATTCATTTACATCAGGGGTGGGCAAACTACGTCCCGGGGGGCCATATGCGGCCCGTGAAACTTTCCAATCCGGCCCTTAAGGCAAACTTGAAGAAACGACATTCATAGTCAGCAAGTCATGAAATAGCCGAATTTCCTCAATTTCCGTCAGTGTTTTGAAAGTCATTTTAATAAAGAGCTGAATACCGTGCGGCTTCTAAGACAGATATAATGTTGTAACGCTTTTGTTCATTATCTTATTGAGATCAATGCATGAAAACATGAAACCCCGGCCCCTCAGTCAAATTTTAGAGCCTGCGTAAAAGAAAACGCCTGCTGCATTCGCTTATGTCTGATGCAGCCATCCATCTGATCCCTCTTCATTTTTACACTTCAGTGTCCTTATCTATGGAGCGTATTGCCGCTGCAACACACAGAGGCGTGAGTTGAACGTTGTCTTTTCTTCCTTTTTGTTCTCCTCCTCTGTTTACCCTTCTCCCCGCTGCAACGTTAATGCTCTAACTCAACAACAACAAAAAAAATGTTTAAATGTGCGTACCTCTCTTGCAGCTGCTGGTCCGTGAACTGCAGCTGCTCCTTCAGTGCCTGATATCGGTCCCAGCGTAACAACCTGGTTCCGTCGTAGAGATCCAGTTCCCTGTCATTGAGTAACCTGGAAGGACATCAGTTCCAAACGTGAGGGGAAAAGTGTGTTTTTGGAATACTACATCAATAGTAAGGAACAACAAAATGGCAAAACATACAGTACAAATATATATATATACATACATACATACATACATACATATACATATATACATACATATATATATACATATATATACACATATACACATATATACACATATATACATACATATATACATATACACATACATATATGATGCAAAGTGAAACATGCTTAACAAGCCAGTGGTGCAGACTGCATCATGATGCTTGAGTACCTGGACAGCACCGCCAGGGTCCCCAGGTTGACTCGGTGGATTCCATCCAGAATCAGCAGTTTCCCCTCAATGGCCGCTGTGACCAGTGGAGACGGCCTCCACGCCGTGTCTCCATTAGGGAGGGTGTACCTCTGCTGGAGAAGGTCCCTGGCTGTCATGTCCTACAAGTGAGAAAGAAGAGGTGTTGAGGTTTAAAGGTCACTCAGCAAGCAGCTTCCTGTGCTAATGAAGTCTCTCATTATCAGTAGAGAGAAAGTGCTACACATCATTAGTTTTCTTTTGATTAGGCTGCACTGTGCACCGATGTGTGACTGCACTTATTTTGAAACGTTATCAATCACTGTGTCTGCAACTGGATTTGTGGTGCCTTTGGTCTAAACCTGAAAGATGTGGAAATGTTTCTTTCCATTCCATGTTTAAAGAAAAGATCATTTTGGCTTGAAAAGACGAGACTATTTCCAGTAAAAGGTTTGGAACCAAACCTCTGATGTTGCACTTTGATCATCAGGTTTGATCAGAACAGTGTCATCGCGATTCATAAAAGGAGTCAGTTTCAAGAGTCGATTCACTGCATCGGCAACAGTGTTTGAGCCTATTTAACTTTGGGAAGATCATGGTAGAGCAGACGCTGACACCAACAGAATTCTATCATTTGAGAAATGGATCCAACCTTTCAAGATTCACACCTCAGATGAACTCTGAGAAATCCGTTTGGTTAGACTACCGTGGTGCACCTTTGACAGTGTTATCCAGCCATTCCTTTGCATGACGCCAACTACTCCAAAACGCAGGAGCCAGAATCCTCCCACATACTTGGAAATCTTGAACTTATCACGTCAGTGATATCCAGCGAAATTCCTTGCTTGGCTCCCAGTACAGTACAGAATCACCTTTGGAATCCTCATAACAGTTCCAGTGGTATTCAGTGGTTTGCCTCCAACGTACACCTCCGACTAGCTAGCTGTCAATAACAGGCAGTGGGCTCCAAGCTGCTCTTAGAATCAGGTTAAATCCCAGTTGTTTTTTTCTGATTGTACAAAGAGACGCCTTTGGTTGTGAATTAGCGCAAATAAAGGTTGATTGATTGATTAATTGATTGACTGATTGAAATCAGGGAGCCTTCAGTTACTGTGGAGCTGCTCTTTGGAACAAGCCACTGACGCTAAACCACAACTGTCTCCGCTTTCAAAACCAAACTCAAAACCTTCCTTTGTGTGTGGTTTGCATGTGTGTGTATGTGCACGCTTCATGAGTTTGTGTTGAGCGGGGCTATGTATTTGTGTATGCAGTTGACATAATGAAGCACAACTGATGTGGTTCATTATGTCCATTCTATCATATTATTATATAGTATATATATAGTATTATAATTTCATAATGTTTTTATATGCATTTGACATAAACTGGTTTTTAACTTTAAGTGCATTGAGCTTACGTGTCATGAAATGCGCTTTATAGAGAAATTGCATTTCTTTCCTCTGTTCCTTTAACCATTATGTTGACTTTTACGCTGTATGTCTCAAAATCTGTAGTTACTAACCTTAGCCACTAGCATATTTATAAGCTGAGGTGGGTTTTCTTTCGGATTTTATTTCTGAATAAATTATGCATAAATACTTACATTAAAATATAAATTATATAAATACGTCCTCATCAAATGCGCTACAAACAGAAAAGCGATGCAAAACCGAACAGATGCAAACCCGAACAGATGCAAACCGAGAAAACGCTACATAAACCAGTCACTACAACGGAAGTGCTCCAAACCTGCAGGGGGCGGTCTTGGCGGAGCGGCTCAACGGAGAGACACACAGGTCGACGAAGGACGGCTGACTGTACGTTTTACGCAAGTTCCTACTGGAAACTTTCTAGTCGGCCATTCTCGGTCTCCGTTGAGCAGTTCAGCTAAGAGCGCCCCCTGCAGGCTTGGAGCACTTCCGTTGAAGTGACTGGCTTGTGCAGGGTTTTTTTTTTCTTTCTTGGTTTGCATCGCATTTGATGATTAAGTCTATGTTTTTATGTCTTGCAGCGCGCAGTTAAGCAGTTGTATTCAAAATTACACACATCATGTTACGACCAAAATCATTCGGACAGCAGTGGCAGTTACGGTGGTGCGCAGTGATACAAGAATCCTCCCGTATCTTGTTATCTTGTCTGCATGACACCAAGTGCAAAAGTGTTCTGTGTGTCTTGATCCAAAAAGGCTCCTCCTGCAGTCCATCCCCGCATTGTTGACTTTGATTTCCAAAAAAGGGGGTTTTCCCAAAGTGGGACTCGTCTTGTCAGAGCACACAAGACGCATTGCCTTGCTGGAGGATTCCACAACTCCCGTAGCACAGGTCACCTCTGACCTCCACCTGCTAAAAATAGCCGCGGCGTGACTCGGTAATGGGGGCCACGGTGCACCAGCTTCCTGCACGATCGGTGCGCGGCTGCCTGCATTCCACAGGAATTACACACACACACAAACACATGTCTGCTGGAGTGCGCATATGCTTGCACATGGGTGCAACTTTCCAGGAGTGAAGAATTGGAATGATGGACTCATGAAAATAACAGCAGTTTTATCTTTTCTTACTGTTACTATATTGTAAATACTATTATCATTTGTATTGTAACTCTACAGTTTGACCCTGTAACTTACTGTCGCTCTAACTTTAGACTTTCAATCCACACAACTTTATTATGCAGCCACTTCCTTCCTGAGCCACTGACTTGTCTCCAATGCAATCCACGCAACACCATCAACCGTTCTTGTATTTTGTTTTTCCATTATTCCATTGTCATTTTCTCCTGGAATTGACTCAGCGCTCTCTTCTGTCTTCTGAGGCTGCAATCTTCAAGCCGCTGCCACACTGCCATACGGAGTTAACGCGGGGAAATGCACAGGAACTGAGATGTTTCTATTTACCTGGTACAGCATGACGGGCTCTACGCTGTAACCGAGCATGGCGGCAAACTCCCTTGCAACCACTGACTTGCCGCAACCCTGGAGAAAAACAAACGGACGCAAAACTGCCGTTGAGACAAGAGAGCCCCACTGTCTGTAGTTTTAGTGATGGTGTGCAAAATGCACCGAATACCTTGGCTCCAATCAGACACATGTCCTTGGTCATGTGCGACTGCATCATCTCGGCAATGAGCTGGGACTGGCTCGCTGTGCTGATGAACGCTTGGCTACTTTTGGGTGGACGCGGCGCTTTAGAACCTGCTGGAACCTAAGGAAGGGCACAGGATCAAAGACATCAGTGACTGAAAGCAATGACATGGAGTTTACTCAAATGTTCCCGGAGAGCAGTATATAACCGGGTTATTATTATTTGATGTGAACAATCCCTGTTGGCAAAGAGAACGAGAACCTACTTTTTCCCTGTTACACTTTCAGGATGAAACTGATTTTTCTTGGAATAAAGTGAAGAAGTTCAATGGACATGTCCTCAATGAAGACCGTTACATAGACAGAGAATCTAAACCACTGGAGTTTAACCATCTCTAATCAGAATCACAACACCAGCCCTTGTTGTTTGTATTCATTTATCTTTTATTTTTATTTTTTACTTTGACATTTTGTCATTTTAAAAAACTCTGCACTTCATCCAATAATATTAAAGACATCTGGGCTTTTAAATTTTGCAGAAAGTTGGAGGTTGCACTGTTCTCACCATGGAGTGACCTGATCAATTTCTCTAAATATGCTGTAATTGCAAATGTTACGTTTTCTTATTATGTCATATATTTATTTTATTATAATATGTATAAAATATTCTTATTTGTATGAAAAATGTGTGCATATTTCTTAGGGCAGACAAAAATGTATAAATTCATTGACATTCAGCGGCAATGAGAAATTGCATATTCAACAGTAACATTACCATCCTCATCCAGATCCACAGTATATTTGTGCACTACTGTGGTATTTACTATATTCCACAACGCTGTACATGAAATCTGTGTAGATGTGTCAGATCTAGATTATTGGATTGATTATTAGGATTTACATTCTATACACTTTCACAGCTGAAAGGAAATACTGCTGCACTATATTCTTGTATTTTACAAATGCCCCCTCTTCTTCTCTCCTATGTTTCCTGCGCACACACACACTTAAAATTATATCGCAGTTACGTGGTGCAAATGACTGCTGCAGCCAACTATTTACAGTGGGAGAATTAAAAAGGAGTTTGAAAAAAAAAAAAAAATTTCCCTCTGGGAATACCTGGAATGCGATGTCTTTGTCCGCAATACGCAGCGTGACATCTGCAAGGCCTTCAACATCCAGGGCTTTGGACACATTCACGACCGAGCTTGGTGCAGGTTGATGACGACCATCCAAAAGCTCAAATTTCTACAGAAGAGTGAACGCAGGTCAAGATCGATGCATATTATCAACAGGGGTGCGTAACGAGTATCTATACATTCCACTGAAAGCGTTGAGGAGTTAACATCTCGGCCTACACTGAGTACGTTCTCCACTGCGGTGTGTCCCTCCTTGCCCAGGATGCTCCGATAGGGGTAAAGTCTGTGGATGAGTTGCTGAGAGGACATCATGGGGAAGGTATTCTGCAACAACACAAGGGGGGGGGAGCCTTTTCAGCATCCTCTCTCTCTCTTTTTTTTTTTTTTTTTTTCCCAGAAACGGTAATTTAAAAAAACAAAAAAACGATCAGGTACCAGCACGTGCAGGGCAGGAGACAGGTTGTCCACAGGAAATTCAGGAAGCCCGAGACTGGATGACTCTTGAGAGCAAAGTGTGGTGGCCAGTGACAGCATCTGGGACACTCTGGCAGCCAGGACGCAGCAGAATGAGTGATAATTAAAAGACTGGATGCTCAAAAAATACATTAATGTTGAGAATTAAAATTAAACTATAATCAAAATTCCAAATTGTTTTTTCTTTATTGTTTCGTGAACATTTCTGCAATTCTAAACACTCCTATCTATAACTTAAAAAACAGCAGATGTTTTTTCTTTAGATTTTTTTTTTTTTTTTTTTTTTTTTTTACAATCTAGAGTATTAGCTCTTTTTGCACAGTCAAGCACTGCATCTAATACAGTGTTGTACATGCTACAACCAACATAAGAATATTCTGACAAAACATGGCAGTCTATATTTACCTAAAACAGCCAACAGCATTGGCACAATGCAACACAGCTGACTATGTTTACCTGCCCTCAGATGCTGACGGGCATCACTAGCACAGGGGAGCCGCTTTTATAAATCTATACCAAAGCCTTTATGTGGTTGCAGCTGGAAGGCAACGGTGAATCTTCTGTTTGCTTGCGTGTTTTCTGGTGTGTTTGCGTCAACATCAATGTTTTTGGTCAAATTTAACTTTTATCTCCATCACACTGGCAGTACAGAGACTCTATTCTAATGGAGTTTCTAGTCTGTGGTTAATTCTGATGGTGAAACTCGTGAAATAGGCTCTCTTCACCAGAGCCTACAATCAAAAGGTGCTGAGTAGTGTGCATGGGTGAAATATCACTTTTTGTAAACTTTTCTTTTATGGTTTTTACCTTTCAGCAGCAATGTTGGGACTTGCGTTGTACAACTGCTCCAACTGATCCTGTAAGAGAACATGAGTGTGCAAACTTAAGTTTCGGGATATTCTGAGGAGTGCGGTTGTATCGATTGGAAATGACCCTCACTTTATGAGTGACGGTCTAATCTTTGTGGCGCAGCTTTTTCCGAATAGCACAGAAAGAAAAACTAGTCCATGTTTATAAACACGTTCAATGAGCGATCATTTGCTCATCCTTGGACTGACCTTGAAAGGCAGGTAATAAATATCTCTGGCCTGGAAGCGAGAGCGTAGAGGAGGATCCAGGGGGTTGCCCTTAAACTTGGGAACGGGAAGCCCGAGCGCGATCACTCGAAAGTCCTCACTCACGCGGACAATCTTCCAGCTGTCCAGCTCCTCTTTCGTGTGTTCCTGCAATGGGCCGAGGCATTACCCTTCCAAACCTGGTACATGTGTGAGTAACTGCCTTGTGATTGTGCAAAACAGAGATGAAACTCAAAAAGTGGAGTGTGTGTATCCTGCTTATTTTTCATTCATTTCATCTCCAGTATTTGAATCCTTGATAAATAATTTGATGATGACCATGATGATTCTTGTTAGCGCCAGCTGGCAGGTGTTTCCCCTCTGACCTGCAGCAGCTTGTCATAGCGCTCGGCTGACATCAGGAAGCGTCCGTCCTCCAGCTGCATCTCTCTGTTCTCCAGCAGGTTGTTGAGGACCGGCAGGACGTTCCTCTCGGCCTTCTCCAGCCCCTCCAGGACCAGGACTCGCCCTTGGGTCGCAGCCCTGACGGCACACTGTGACAACGACACGTGAGAGCTGGAGACGAACCGCTGACATCAGACCGGTCGGTGCACCGCGCAGTGGGGGCCGCAGCGAGAGAGAGGCAGGCAGGGAGGGAGGAATTGGTGGAAGAGTGGCGACTTTATCACCCTCCTCCCAGTGCAGTCAGTTCAACCTCAGGTCAGATTTACTGCTCGACTGTGCAGCGTGACCTTTGAGCCCGTGTACGCGTCCGCCAAGCCGTAGCCACTTAAAACAATTGACAATTAGCTGAGCATCAGCCCACGGAGCCTACAGTCCTCCTTTAAGGCCGTCACTTATAACTTACAATTCATGGAGATTCTCCTCCAAAATGCTCCAAACTCAGCTTGAAAACTGCAATTTTTAGGGATGAAGGTTTTATTTAACTTAACGCTGGGTTTAAAGCGTACTAACTTTAGTCTGTACAGCATGTGTGTGTGTGCGTGCGTGCGTGCGTGCGTGTGTGTGTGTGTGTGTGTGTGCTGTCGAAGACAAACATTTTTTGCATCAAAAAGCGCTGCTGTGCTGACGTCAAAGCACAGGAAACTCTAGCTGTTTGGGCAGACCGCAAGCAAGTGCCCATATAATTAGGTTAACATGTAAATACACGGCAGGTTGAGTGGGAAGTAAAGCCATAAAACTAGAGTGAGGACCAGATGTTCTATATTTAACTCGCCATCCATTTTCAGCTCAAACACTGTAATCAGATAATTGTCCAAAATGTATGCGAGGCAGGCGGGCGAGAGACGGGAAAGCCGGGGGAAAGGGCATCCGAGCCGTTACTGGGAAGCTGGGCAGAGATTTAGCCATGTTGGGGAAGAATCCACGGGACAGAAAACAAAAATAACGCAGTCTCAAGCCTGTGGTGCAGCTCAAACGAGTTAACATGCAGAAATGACAGAACATCCTTTTTTTTTCTCTCTCTCTCTCTCTCTTTTTAAGTAAACGAGTAACCCCCGGGTTTTTCAGAACCGGTTTGTGGGGGACCGACGCGGCCTCCCCACGTGAATGGGGATCAGGGCAAACCAGACTTAGGTAGCAGAGGTTGATACATAAAGCAGGTTAAATGCCAGAAAAGTCTTATTTTTGTCTAATTTTTTTTTTTTTTTGCACACAAAAAAGAAAACACAAAAATTCCAACACGGGAGGTAGCTTAGCCTTGCATTATGCTAGCACCGCCCTGCTCTTCTCTACCCACCGCTAGGGAAGTGAATGGGCTGCTTATATACAACAGCCCACCAAAGACAATTGGCGCGAACCATTAAGGAGGGGAACCTCAAAACCCCCTAGTGGTTCACCAGTGCCGTTACAACAGATATACACCATTAAAGCATACTTCCCATTTACACACTCAAAATATTACATTCGAACAAACCCTCCACCTTCGTAACAATAATGTACAAAATGATATTACAAACAAAACAAACAACACTGACCGCAATGGACTGCTTAATTCTACAATCACCGTGTGTGCAGTTCACTCACCTACTCACGCTGTTACATGCGTTCAATGGTAATGTCCCATATATCAATAACATCACAACTTTGTGCTGACGTACTGTCACAAACAGTGGATGAATGTAATTTAGGGAACAGCTTTGTTGACTTAACTGATGGGTTGGGCACCAAATGGGGGATAGAATTCACCCTCTGATCCTTTGGGATCGCAGTTGGATCATGTTGTTGAAGAACAAACAAAAAAAATGAAACTATATAACTGTGTCGTGAACACGTCATCTGTGTGAACTCCTCTCATCCAATGGGGCACCCACAGCTGCTTTCTTCAAGTAGAGACAAGCCTGATGACGGCGAGACTGAAGGAACTGGGAGTGTGTGTGCATGACGTCAAGCTGTTTGTTCTGGTGTAAAAAAGAAATAAAAAAAAAGAGAGAGAGCTACACGCATCACACTTTGAGCATTTCCCCCTTCGAGCGCCTGTATCGATGCCAGGAAATGAACTCTTTCTGATTCTGGTCTCGACGGCTGGTCTTCCAGTTATCCTTCTTACATACGCAGTAGGCTGTGAACAGATAATCACATGATGATGATGCCAAAGCCCGAGCCATACAAGCGCAAATAGACCGATGCATGATCCCCAATCATATAAGGTCATGTGCTCTGTGGAAAAACAGCAACGCCGCTCTGGCTGCAATGCGAGGAGTGGTACCTGTGATAACGCGAGAGCGATGAAAAACAAGTGCTGCAAAAGAGAGTGAGACGGTGGGAATGACCCTCCCTTCCCATCACACCAAGTCTCAATATAGGACTGAAAATCAGCACAGGGCACTGAGGAATATTCTGACGTTCTAGTTAACCCACAAACTCACGTCTTTAACCGTGCCAAAGTTTCCTCAAAAAGGAACGCCGCACCCGCACATGTCCAGGATTGTCTCCAATATGGGACAGTTTGTTTTTTTTTATATATATATATATATATTTTTTTTTTAACTAATTACACCCACGGGTTTGACACGGTGTGATTAATAGTCTGCAAATTCCATTTGACAAGAGCAGGCCGGCAATCAGCCTGCAATAATTAAGCCCCAAACAAAATTCAACGTACATCTCAAATGAAGACAACGGGGAAAAAAAATAAATAAAATGCGGCGGCAAAGTTCCGTTTCCGTTTCTGGAATCGACGTCGCAACCGCGTACCTCCCGGCGCCGCGCCAGCCCGTCCAGTAAACAACACCTTCTGCGCGTGTCTCAAATATTCATGAGCCGACTCCATGGAGACAATGGCCGCCTCTTTTTATTTTGATGAGCTGGTGGGAAACCAGTCAGCCGTGGGGGAATTGAAGAGGGCTCGCTCTCCTTTCCCCAAGGATACGTTATCGAGCAGTGCTCACTGTGCGCTGACACCACTGCGTCGCCGGCCGGACCAGGGCGAGTGAAGAGACGGCGTTGAGAGAGAGAAGTGTTGAGAGAAACGAAGAAAACACTCTGCTGTGTGTCCACTATACCGATTCAAATAATCATAATAAAAGAGCACGTTTTTATACGTATTCTATGTAGTGTGTGTACTATTTACCCTTGCGGTAATGACTTCATTACACAACATGCAATTCACGATGACTTGCTTCCGTTCGTACCTTGACACCCACCGACAAGAAATTATTTTTATCCGTGAGAAACAATTGGAGATGAACAGTGAGTTCTCACTGGCGCCGCCAGCCCGGATAATGAAACTGTGAGTCTCCATGGTTACTTAACTTGCAAAGTCAACAGGCAGAGTGGGTGTACGCTTGTGCAAAACTCATCTGATCAAAACGTGGCACAGTTGGTGCAGCGTATCGTCTTCATCATTGAGACGCGACAAGAGAAGAAGAGCTTTTGCACGTTTCGGCGGAACAGAAAACTAGAGACATAAACCATGAACATATTTCAAAGTTGACTTTCAGTGTTCTTGAAAGTCACTTGTTAATGAAAGAGACATCACAATGTCCGAAGCTCAAACCATTCTGAGACTTAATTTACATTTCCAGTGTACTGATTACGTAATTTCCGAAAATCTTATCCCTTCTTTTTGGGCGGGCTAAATAATATCGAGTGTCACTACAGAAAGAGTCGACGTTGGAGCGTTATTAAAACTGTGAGTCAGTGGCAGTGCATCAGTGCCAAGTGGACATTTCAAACTGCAGTTCCTCAATAGAACAATACAGACTAAATAACAGGAAATCATTCATTTATCAGCAAACAATTTCAAGAAAAAACAAAAAAATACAAAAAAAAAATTTGTATTTCACTATTCACAAAATTTATGAGCTGTCCCATATATCATCTCATCATCATGTTATTTACTGTGCCGTTTATATCATCATACTTGCCACAACTATACAAAGAAAATTACAATTAGCTGTTGGAGTTCAATTCATCAAAATTCTTCAATTTTCATAGCGGGAAGTGATTTGCATTGAACATTAATTCAATCTGTGCTTGAAAATGCCACAACCCTGGAATGCACGAGATTGGATTTACCTGGTCGATGTAGTAGGCCGTCCCTGAGCGGATCTCTCTCCTCTGCTTCAGGTCGGTTTCTGTGGTGTCCCTGGACAAGGCCACATACTCAACTTCCCTTTTAGTGAGTTCCTAGATGGTTTCAGAAAGACAAGATTTAAATAACTGCACCATTTACATACAAGGACACGAATACTGATTTTTTTTTGCCCACTTTACAGTGTGTGTAGGAGTTTAAAAAATATACTCACAAGATATTGCATAGCAATTGATCGCCTAAGGGGTCCTGGGGGACCAATGAGAAACACATCCTGACCCAAAAGGTCTTTCTGCATTATCCAGCGTAGGTGTTGAACAACTGCTTGGGGGAGAGATTCTGAAACTGGCAAATCAAAAGGAAAGAAATATTTAAAGAACTCGTTAAATCAATTGCAACTTTTTTTTAAATTTTATTTCATACATAGTAGTTACAGTTTGTGCAAAAGAAAAGACAGAATCACATACTGTGTTTGACAGGAACCAGTTCTGGATTCTGAGGTTTTTTGAGTTTGTATGCAATATCTCCAATCTTCAAGGTGTCCCCTGCAAAGACCAAGTGAAAATAATTCAGTTTTAGCGGCCATCACTTGCCGGTGAACACACTAATTAACAAATGCACACAGGGGACGATTGCGGGTGCTCGCTTGGCACACTCAGCTGAAGCTTTCAAAGGAGAAGGACACACAGATACGGAGGCAGAAGCTGAACAGATGGACTGGAACATCACACTTTCTAGCAGAAGTTGTCCTTCCAAGAACTAGGAGTGCGTGGACAGAGTTTGCAAAAGAAGTGGAGGAAATGTTAAAAGGAGTTTATAAAAGAAGTGGAGGAAATGTTAAAAGGAGTTTATAAAAAGTCTGATATATACGAAACTACACTGTTTGGTTCCCTGTGCCAATGGCTTGAGTCCATTCTCTCTGGGTGATGATCATTACCATACTAGGGTAGAAAAGGTACATAGTCCTGCTCTAACAAACAACTATGAGAGTCAGAGTCGCAGACCCCAAACAGCAAGTTAGGTGAGAATAAGCAGACCAGCATTCAGGCACCATGGTTCTATGACAAAGAACTAATGTGGTTGCAAAACAATCACAAAAATGTTATTACAAAAGAGAAGTAGGTCACGCCTGCCATAATTGAAATTCCTTTGTGCTAAAGGTATATATTCCAAGATAAACACCAAAGGATGTATGGCACCATACCCCAACTCTAAACAAAACAAAACAGATTGACGGATCGCAATCAAACCAATTTCATTTTGGCAAAGTGCACAGATCGTGCTAGTCTTTCTGCTTCAGTAGGCCTTCATCAGAGCAATGATGGTCTGACAAGTATCCTTAGATGTCTATCATTGAATATAAACATGTTCCTTTGTGTTTGATCTGTCAACCACATAATAATACCAAAAATGCCTTGGAATTATAACACACTTTCCAAGGCATCTAGAGCCATATTAAACCATCATTCACCACCATTTACACCACATTCCCAGTGGTGGTGTGAAGCCTGGGGCAGACTGACAGCCCCTCTGACTAACCACCACCAGCAAGCATATCTCCACCATCCCAATATTTATTGTTATCGTAAGCATATGTAAGGTTTCTTCAGTTGTTTGTGTATCTACTGTTGTTAGCTTCTGATGGACCACATCTTCTGATTCTAAAGGATGGAGTTTGGAGCTGACGTTGAGAACACTCTGCCGATTGCTGATTGCAAGACTTTTGGGTGGGGGGAAGCGTCAAAGTGGGGACGGGGGGACATCTCCATTGCTGGGAAAACAAGGTTTGTCACCACAAAGCCATCTGAACGCGACGACAATATGGGACAACATTCTGTAGCCACATCTCAACAGTAGCAAAAAGTCTTCACACATGACAATACTTGCAACAAAGGGGATGTTAATATATATTTTCTTTATTAATTAATATGATTCTTTCCTGGTTATCGGTGTTGTTGGGATTAATCCAAAAAAAAGTAATCCAACTACTGATTACTCCTCGAATAAGTAATCTTTTGTGAAATTTGCTTGCAGTTTTGTAACAATCCATCAATGAAAATTGATATAATGATTAATAACAATTCAATTATGTTGATACAAAAGGGAACCGTCAAATCCACATTTTACCTTGTGGTGATAAGACGGCTCAACTGAGAAAACAATCTGTATGCAAAAATACACCAACATGGCCATCAGAAAGTCTAGTCTATTTTTTTTTTCATGAAAAATAATACTTTGTCTTTATTTAAATGACTGATGCCTGGAAGAGCTGTAAAACAACAATGTAAGTATATTTTGTATCTGACTTTCTATTGTGATGGACAGTTTATTGTCAGGCGTTTCTCCAACACTGTTGTTGTGCTCTGTAACATCTGAATTCAAGGGGGACATTTTCAACATTGTCAGAAAGGAAAGGCATTTTCTAAACGGCAATGAAGGCATAAAATTCACACGTTTCCTCATTATCCAAAAGAATGTCAAAGAATTGCATCATCCAACCCATGAACGTGGCCCTGACCCTGTTGCTCTGAAATTAAACCATGGCAATAATTTACTTTTTGCAAAGCATCTACAATAATACGATATTCATATACAAGAAGCTAATTATTAGTGAAACTGGGGCTAGCTGGGTCTGGACTTGAAACGCACTTGCCATCGACCTTTCCCCTGCAAGTGGATGGCTTTGGTACTCGGCCGTTCTCCCGAAATCCCCTCGTAGACCAACTACACAACACCTACTTTTGTGTCAGCCACCAAGCATTAGGTTTGTTTATAAACGGAATTAAATGACGGACTGCAGTTTCTAATCTCACACCTAAGTTTCTCACTTCAACAAACAGTTTATAGATGACGAAAAACAAGCCTCCATGCAGTCAAGACACTGTGCATTATGTTAAGTTCGCTTGAATTGACAGTTGAGTGACAGTCTTGATTAAGAATAAGCAAGTCACCTGAGGATGTGTTGAGGAGTTTGACCTCATGCGTTTTCCACATCCAGCCGTCTCTTCCTAGGACAGCACCCAAAATATTCCGCATTCTTCTCGACGCGATGGACGCTGCGGAGCCGCCACATAATACGTAGGAATGCATACTTGAACTACAGAGGTGACGACTATAGCATGACTTGAAATTTTCGAAGAAGTTGTGTCCTTATCGTCGGCCTTGGCCCCATTTCATAACGTGTCAACACAGTTCGAAGTCGGAAGATAATATGGGAGGGACGAAATGTCCGTTGCCATGCTCTTCCGTCTTTCCTCTTTTGCCCCTGTTACGACGTTCCGATCCCTTATTTATTTATTTTTTTTTACAAAATTTTCAAACTGCAGTGTAAACTGAAGGTTAATGCTTCACTGCGTTGCCCTGATGTTATTTTTCCGTAAATTAATGCTAGGTTAGCGAGAAATAAAATATGATAGTAAGTATATTTTCTTACTAGGGCGGAACAATTATATTAACGGGTTTCTCTCTCTCTCTCTCTCTCTCCCTCTCTCTCTCTCTCTCTCTCTCTCTCTCTCTCTCTCTCTCTCTCTCTCTCTCTCTCTCTCTCGCACACACACACACACACACACACACACACACACACACACACACACACACACACCGGTATTTGGTGTATGTTCTAATAGTAGAAACATAACAAAAAAACACATTTCATTTTCTTTCAGGAAACAAGACTGTTTTACAGTGTACATTTTTGCGTATAGTTGCCTACATTTGAGTATGAAGTTGAATTAAATTTAAACGTTAGAGACACATAAATAAATATTTAGATTTATACGTTATGTCCAGCGACGGCAATGAAAGGGTACAAGAATCCTATTGATTTTTCAAACCATGTGTGTGCGTTATTCCACATGCAATAACAAGGGGCGACCGCTTGGGGAAATTTAAATCGAGGCTTGGCGTACGACGTGCCCACGCGCCCAGTCATTCTCGCGCCTCCTCAGCTCGCGGTGTGCGCGCGCGTGAGCCTCGCTTTGACATTTATCACGTGGGGCGCCGCTAGGCTGGGCAGTGGAAGGAACCGAGCGAAGGGACCGCGCGGAGGCACGGGAAGCAGTCTGGGAGAGAGCCGTGGTGGTGATACCGGAGACAAGGACAAGGGGCGTGAATGAAGTCCCTCTAGTCCGCGGCGGCGGCGGCGGCGTGCTTATGAGTGGGCAGTAGCAGAGTCCGAATTCCCTTCACCTCTCCCCGGCTCGTTTCCTTCCCTCCTTTCCCCCCGGAGTGGACAGAGAGGTCCGGGCACCATGGAGGAGGTCTACCATTACACCCGCAGTCCTGCTTGGGAGGAACTGGTTGGTAAAAGTTTACTAAAAAAAAACAAAGAAAAAACGTTTATGTATATGTTGTTTCTTCGTTTAAACATAGCCAACCCAAACCAAACCATAAACAAGTATGTTATGTCGCTGCAGTTGATAAAAAACAAACTACTAAACACATGCTGGTACATCTCTCTGTTTAACTTAACAGCTCGGTCGCTCGTCTCGGAGGCGTTCATCTCCATTTGCGCGGCGTGCTTCCCTCTGGCTGGTCGTGATTTGTAGAGAGGCTGCCGTTAAATCGAACAGGCTGGGTTTTTTTTTTGTTGTTTTTGTTTTTTTTTTAACATCCTCATATTGATTTTTAAGTTTCGACGCTTTCGATCAGCTAAAGTGCGGTTAAGTGGATTCACCTGAATCAGCCCATTTCCTATTTTGACCCCAAGTCCGGTGGTCATTCTCTCAGCGACGGAAAGGCAGTTTTAACTGTACCTCACTGGAAAATCACTGCATTTCGGAGTTTTAAGACATTCGGTGAAACAAGAAGCAATATAGCCACGACGATCTCGTGCGTTTGCGCGATGATTTAGTACCAAACACGACAGGTCGGGAAATAGCGGAGCTGATGCCCGTCTAATATTGATGGGGGGAAATACATTCAGGGAGTAAAAGTGCTCCTTTTTTATTTTTGATGTAATGCTTGACATATGTAAAACTGCCGCTAGGGTCTCCCCCATATCGTGGACATGGTCCTGTGGGTTAGCGGAGCGGATGAAAGGCGCTGCGAGCCTCGGTTCGGGCTGCAGGCTGCGGGCGTAAACATCGGCGAAGCGGGGATGTGGATGAAGGTGGAGGAGGTTTACGTTCCGCGGATCCTCATTATTGTTGTGCCACATCCCGACACTAGCCCAGTCCAGTGTTGGCGAGAAATCTATTAGTAGAAATCCACTACTGTAATTAAACTTTTTTTTTTTTTTTTTTTAATTATTATTATTATTTTAATAATGGAGTAATGTAACGGGATTACTGGTTATTATATCATCATTACTTTATCAAGTAACGATTCTGTTACTTTTATGGAATATTTTGCAAGATAAAAATGTTTCTTATTATCCACAAAATGTCAACCAAAGACAACGACGTCGCAGATTGTTTTAACAGTTTGGGCCACCAGTGCTGTACATGGGTTTGTTCTGTGAAATGTGCAGCTTGTGTTCTGAGAGCAAACGCTCCTTCATGTGAAGAGGACGGAGGCAATATTTGGAATTGCAAGATTTATTTTCACTTTATAAAATGCATTCCAAAACACTGAGCGACTGTTGCTGTCTTTCTTTTTTAAACTAAAGTGATTAATAATTGATTACTTTTGAAATAAAGTAGTTAAAGAAGTAATTTGATTACTTTTAAGGAGTAATCAGTAGTTGGATAAAAAAAATTTTTGGGAGTAATCCCAACAACACTGCAGCCCACGCACGCTCCATTTAAAAATGCTGCTGTTTTCATGTCAGAGCCGGTGACAGATGCCTGCGAGGAAAGTCAGAGCCCAGCTGCTCCGCAGCTCCCCCCCTGCAGGGCCGGAAGGAAGCGGACCGGGCGGGCGGGCGGGCGCACGCTGTAACGCACATTGTTCTCATGCATCCCCTTTGCCAGGAGCCAGAGAAGGGCCCGGTGTCTGCGGCGGGTGTCCATGCCAATGTGGTGGGAGCGGTGGCTGGCTCCGGCGCCGTGGATGAGTCCTCCGACAGCGAGGCGGAGCAGGAAGGCCCCCAGAAACTCATCCGCAAAGTGTCCACCTCGGGACAGATCAGGAGCAAGGTAGGACACGACCAGACACACGCCTGGGTGACCTGCTACCAGTGTTGGCGAGTGATCAATTACTGACTAATCCACTGCTGTAATTAAACTACTTTTTCAGTAACTGAGCGATGTAACTAGATTACTGCGGCAAAACTGGTCATTTATGTCGTAATTACTTTATGAGTTAACGATTTTGTTACTTTTCTGAAATCTTCTAATTATTTTAACAATACGGGCTGTGCAAAAGGCACCAGTGCTGTGCACGAGTTTGTTCTGTCAAATGTTTGTGTTGTGTTTAATATATATATATAATGTCAGTTTGATCTGACTGGGTGTCGAGTGTTGCAGTTCATTGTCCAGCGGCGTTCCGCTCATTGAATTAGGGAGCAGGACTCAAGTAAAGAATGCCTTGTTAATCTCTGACAATCTTGGCCCACTTGTCTTTTACCTTTCCGACTGTGGGATGTCCTCCGATAACAATGGATCCACTTAATTATTGACTGCTCCATCCGACCCCTCTTATATTATTTAGCAGCGGGGCGTATTGTTGAGATTTGGGTCAGGGTTTCACACCTTTTCATGCAAAGTTCCCCGAAAACGTGAGTGTATAATGACCATGGTGTGCTGTTCGGATGCAGCTAATGCCTGTTTCCATGAACCACACAGTTGCTTCTTCAGCGTATGCATTAAACGCTGTTGGCTCTTTATTTAAAGCTTTTTCTAGCAGACATTGCAGATCATAAACAAACTACAAACACATTCTTTTGCTATTGAAGCTAATAGCAACAAACATATTTTTGCATTTTAGACATTTTAGCCACAGTTGCCACACTGAACACTGAGCGCTGATGACAGCACCAGAGAACTGCTGATTGCCCCGCCTGCCGCAGACATCGCGTGGAGCACACCTTAAAAGTCAAACATGGCCGACCCCAGCTTCTACTGTAGAGTCTGATCGTGCGGCTGTCACCGGGGTTCAGAGCACCCCCGCACAGTAACAGAAGTGGCGCGCTTGCAGCACGTTAGCGCGGTGCTAGCAAAGGTCTCGGAGTTGCCGCGCTGTGGGTCAGTGGGTTTTGTTTCTGTGAGTGCTTGTGCTGAGAATTACTAATGGATCATGCAGGTAGTGAAGTGACTCACTTAGTGTTGTTCCACTGGATTGTTTGCTTTGCTCAGCTCAGCTCATCTGCCCGGAGTGTGTGCGTGCATGCGTGCGTATGTATACAACATTGTGGCTCAACTGTTAAAGTAAAAAAAAGAATAAAACGGGTTCATCGGTCTATTATAACAAATTGGATGGAGTAAGAATTGAAACTTTCTGCTGTACACAGTGCATTGCAGTTACGGCTTCGTCAATGCACCTGATTGGCCAGGACAACATTTGAAGTGCATATTGCACATAATTGACCTCTCTACGACATTCCTGTCTGTATTGTGGTAAATAACGACTGTTCTTGTCTCCCTCAGCCTCCTTCGAGGTGGTTCGGAGCGCATTCACAAACATTTTATATATACTGTGGCTAACTGAGTTATTCACCCACTATTACTTGCCCCTGCTGTGGTTGGTGCTGCACAAGGGAACAAAAACGCTGTTACAAAGTCACATTTATTATATGACATTTTTGTACATTTTATAGATGAAATGTTGACGTCTGGTTGAAGTTTTTTGGAGAAATTACGAATGGAATAGAAGAGCTTTATTGATCCCACAGTGGGGAAATTTGCATAATTACAGCAGCAAACTGCACAGTGTAAAAAGATGGAGAATTATATTAATTAAAAGAAATTAGGTTATAAAAAATAGAAATAAAATATTTGTAGGTATAAACGGAAAAGAAAAACAAGATATTTACATCTTATGGACAATTGAAAGCTGAATAACGTTAGACTGTCATAAATGAAAGGCGTATCTTGTATTTTTTTTTTTTTTTTTTTTTTTACAGCTATACAGAATGTCCAGCATTACTGCCAAGTGGCAAATCAGTCCAGAATTGACACACAACAGAGCCTGCATGAAAATCCTCAGTGGCAGAGCAGTGCATTAAGAACCTCCACTCTGCAAAGCGATTAACCTCTTCCTGCATTGCATTTGAGATGCAAGTGTACACTGAGTCACGGGCCATATGATGGGATATATACTGTAGCGTTGCAGCTTTTCCTTGAATAATTCAAAGCATATTCAACAAGACGCAACACGAGCTAAAGTCACATCCTGCGCGAAGCAGCCGTGCGAGAGCTGGGAGCGCGAGGGGTGGGGGGGCGTGGGGGGGGTGGGGTCGCCATCGGCCGACTGATTGGTGTTTTTTCTGCTCGGCTCTCTTTCCTTGGCCTGCTGGGGAACTCCTGCTCCGCTCGCTCGCGCTCTATCTACCAAACGCATCTGCTGTTCTCATTTGAACTGCCAGTGCCTTTGTCCAGAGCATGTGCGCGCACGCTGTTCAGAGTCGCCCAGCGTGGGCGGACATGCTGCTGCTGCTGCTGCTGCTGCTGCTGCTGCTGCTGGAGTTATTTTGCACAGGCGTAGGGCTCCCTCTCTGTCTCAAAAGTGAAGCAGAAGAGGTGGAGGGGAACAGAGGCAGGCATAATTACTATTTATAGATCACTTCTGTCCTACTTGGCAACAGGAAGGAGATGAAGACAAGGAAACTATGGGCTTGGGGGGTTTAGCAGGAAGATAGATTTAAAACTGGGAGCTGATATTTACACCCGCTTTGAGGAAAGCATGAACGCCTCACGATGGAGTTGTCGGGCACTGGAGACTGTGAGGACGACAGTACAGAGGGTTGGTTTCAGCATCGGTACTGGTAGAGTACACAGTCAGGCATAGCTTTCCACTGTGTGTCTATCAGTCATCAAATAGCGTCCCAGTTGTCCCTGTGCTAACAACATTTTATCAGGATTAACTCTCCTGGCAGCGATGGCAATAAACGAATATAAAGAGTGGCCCATATTATGTAAATGTCACCGTGCCAAAGTTTATCGCCAGTGATGTGTGTCTCCGGCCCGTCTGGTCTGGACTGGCAAGAACCGGAAAAGTAAGCGATTTGGTGTCTGCGCTTTTTTGTTTCCCCCTTTCAAGAAGAAAATCTGCTAGAAACGTTGATGTTGCAAAGGACGGAGGGTTCTAAGAGAGTAGGGGGCTCTTCCGGAGGTATCAAAGTTATTGGGTAATTACTCATGAGCAGCATTGGCGAGTAATCCATCAATAAGTAAGCCACTACTGTAATTAAACGACTTTTTTTAAAATAAGTAATGTAGTAGGAGTAATGTAACGGGATTACTGTGGCAAAACTAGCAATTACGTCACAATTACTTTATCAAGTGACGATTCCGTTACTTTTCTGGAATATTTTGCAAGCTATAAATGTCTTATTATCCACAAAATGTCTGAAATTTTGAAGAACAACCAAAAACAACAATGTCGCAGATTATTTTAACAATGTGGGCCACCGGCACTGTACATGAGTTTGTTCTGTGAAATGCGCAGTTTGTGTTCAGAGAGCAAACATTCATCCGTGCTAAGAGGACAGAGGCAATATTTGGAATTGCAAAATTTTCACTTTATAAAGTTCATTTCAAAGCACTGAGCAACTGTTTATCTTTTTTTTTTTTTAACTAAAGTAATTACAAATTGATTACTTATGTAACAAAGTGATTAAAGAGTAATTCGATTACTTTTTTTCCCCAACGATACTGCTTATATGTAATGCATACGCATCAGGCGTAATACCTGTAAAAAGGTCACAGAAGGTCGTTGTTGCTCACTTACTTTTTAAGGAATAATCAGTAATCGGTAGTTGGATTACTTTTATGGAGTAATCCCAACACTACTGCCCATGAGAGATTACCCCCCGCTGGAGTCCTGGGTTGACAATGAAGACCTGACATTGCAGTGAAGGACCGCAGGTGTTCTGCCTTGTTTCTCTGTTAGCCGCTGTTTCAGCAGCTCCGCTTCGAGAAGAAAGCCGCCCCTAAGAGTCCCGAACGCACTTTATTAGCCTTCCGTGTTGTAGCCCAGATATGACTTCATCTGCCATGCTGCTGTATTTCACCCTCAGCTATGTGGACGGAGGAAAGCAGCAAAGTCCATGTAAGGCAGTCAGAATTAAGGTGCTTCTCTTAAACTGAAGCAGGCTTTGGGGTTTTTTAATCGTGCGCACGTGGGAGGAGGCCAGATGCGTTGGGCTGTCTTCACTCTTAAAGTTAAGTGGCCACCTTTATTGCTGTGCATTACTTTTTATTACTATTGAACATTTTCAGTTTCCTCCATGCGCTTGCTGCAGAGATATATCAAATGTGGAAATTGTAGATAGTTGATGTTAATTTATAATATAGGGAAAAAAATAATCTGATCACTTGTTTCGCCATTTCATGATAGTGTCTTTTCATTTGAAGACAACAAAATAGTTCCTTTTCATTTTTGCTGACATCAGACTGGAACAATATTGAGGTTAAAAATGTGATTACCGATTGCAAATTTTAATGGATTTTTGGAATGCACCATTTAATTACCACAATTCCATTTCCCCCCCCATTTTTCTGGTCTTGATAACTCATACTTAATGTTTTTTATGTTTTTCGTAACGAGAACAACCCGATTACATTACAGCGCTTCAGCATTTAACCAAACCCGATGCACCAGCGAAGAAGAGAATATTTTAGCGACGTGAAGTGTCAAGGTAAAATGTATAACTGCGCGAACTGCATTGGAATATACTCAGAGCAGAGTCTCGCCGCCGCTTCACAGCTAGCAGCGCTGCAAACCGATGCGCTACTTCTGTCCGCCGTCGTGCTACATCCCATCCCACCACCACTGCACGGACGTGTTCCCCGTGTCGTGCGACCACGGCGCGCCGCAGCTGAAGCAACTCCGCGCTCTCTCCGCCGTGTTTTCTGTGTTTAAGTTGACACAGCTGGTGGGCAGGATGTCAGCTTCAGGCCGCGTCTCTGTTTGCAATTCTCCCCTTAGCCGGCAGCCTTTCTTTGCTATAAATAGATGCAGTGTGTGTGTGTCCGTGTGTGTATTTGTGTAAAGAGAGATGTTCTCCTACATAGCATTTCCATCTTTGTACGTCAGTGTTTTTGTTTTTTTTTGTTTTTTATCTTCCCCCGCGTCCACTGGCCCATGTCTCCCCGTGTTTGCTTTTTTATGAGCGCGCGCGCTAATACGCAGACGGTAATGGCGGCCGTAATGATGATGAGTGTATATACTGTCTCGTATGGAGTGGCTGCGTGATTTGATGAGCCTCACCACGCTGGCTGTATGGAGAGCACGGGAACATCATGCGACGCCCCGGAGTTCCCCGCTGTTTAAACTATAAATATAAATAAAATCACGCCTGCTGTTGCGTTCACACTGTCGTCTGTTATTACTCTGGCTCGCCGTCGTTTCCACGATTCTTCTTCTTCTTCTTCTTCTTCTTCTTCTTCTTCTTCTTCTTCTTCTGGCTCGCCGTCGCTTCCGCGATTCTACTTCTTCTTCTTTCTTTCCCCCTTTCCCGCCCTCACTTTCTGTTATTTATTTTTTTCCGTACATGTGTCCTCGTCTCCAAACTCGAGTTACTGCTCATATTCTGGTATCCAGACAGTGTGTTGTGGATGGGTTTCAAACTGTACAGCTGCTTTAATGAGTCAAAGGTTTGGGGTTTTTTTCATCTACATCCGTGATTTGACCGTCCACTCCAGGGAGGCTCTGTTTATGGTGAGCAACTTCAGTGAGTGTGCGTCCACCACTGTGAAGGCCAGGAGGGGACTTCCAATGCTTCATGAGGCATGTTCTTCATTATGAACAGACATTTTAAAACAGACCAACTCAATATTAATAATAAGTAGTTGGAGGAACTTCTGTTCCTCTACAGGTCTTCCAAGCTCTCTTTTTTTTGTTTTTGTTTTTGTTTTTGTTTACAACAAAAAAGTCATGACTTTCTGTTTGCAGCATAAAGTAGCTGATAGCTGATTAATCAATAGGCCAACTGCCCCAGGCCCCACGGACATTTGAATTCAATGATGAAGTTTCCAAAATTATACTAATTGTGATTTAATTGCCTTTTTTTTTTCCTTCAGTCAAAACCGTTCAATGTAAAAACACCTGCACTCAATAAAATGCGTCCTCTTAACAGCTTTACATTTTCTCTCAAATGTGCAATAAAGCCGTATTTGTTGTCAGCGTATCGATAGCTGCACATTCAACTCTCCATAAGATGTAAAGATCTTGTTTTTTTCTTAACTACAATGGTGGGATCAATAAAGATATTCTATTCTATTCTAAAAATACGCACATTTTGCCCGAAAAACAGGGTAATAAAGCTTTTTTTTAGCATGAGAACTGCTTGGTGTATAAAAGAAAAAAAGCCTGATCTTACTCAAAGTATCGTTAACGTCACCTCTGCCATTGTATGAATGTGCCTGTAAGGCAGAATTACCGCGGCGAAATTGACTGAGAACGTCTTGAATGTGTGGACCTGCAGGCCGTGAACCAGATGTGAGATTTGCCGACACTGTCTCTGTTCTCCTTCCAGACCAGCATCAAGGAGGGACTGCTGCTGAAGCAGACCAGCTCGTTCCAGAGGTGGAGGAAGCGCTACTTCAAACTAAGGGGGCGAACTCTCTATTATGCCAAAGATGCCAAGGTGAGCTGTCGTCATCCAATCAACGCAACGGCGATTAGCACGGTGATCCTCCTCTTGTGTCTGTTTGCCAATACCACAAACAAGCTCCTGCAGATGAAGCTTTGATGTCAGCTACCTTCACAGAAGTTCACTGCAGGTTGTTTTTTTTTTCTTCTGGATGTGCGCAAGCAGCGAGCGCTACAGCCAGACTAGATATCCTAGAATCTTCACAGCACCGTGTAGAGCAGCCAGCGTTGAGAGGCAAGCGTGCACAACTGGAACACAAACACAGTGGCGCCTGTCTTTCTATTCACTTTACTAATTTGCTGTTCACTGATAAGAGTGCCGTGCAAAGTAGCGCAACGCTCACGTGCTTCGACTTTTTTTTTTTTCGCCCTCCTCGTCTTCTTATTTTCATGTGGAATCGAGGACGACGCTAGTTTTCTGTCGCTGACTTTTACATTTTTAGAAAATATTTTTTCTGCCACTTCTGGACTCTTTCTGTGTTTTGTTCATTGTGAAAAGTAGTGCAGAATCCTGCCCCACCTGGGAAAAACAGCATTTTAGCCCAACCATCCATCAGCTATACTTCAGTTGATTAGATTAGTCTGGCATTGGAATTTGGAGTGTTTACCCTTAAATATCCAGGACCCAAAAATAAACTATTTACATTAGTAGTAGCTGTATAGTTTATATTTATATTTATAGTACAAGTAGTGGTGTATACTATTTTTGCAAATAATTACTTAGTGGCGTAACGTGTTGATGTTGTTGAAGACATTGAGCATGTGTGGAATGTTGACACTGCCCAGTTTATTATCAGGTTGATGAATGGCGCAACACTGTCAACAGTCAGCAAGTAACCGCAGCTGCTGTGTGTAGACGGACAGAATGAGATCTGTTGTTTCGGGTCGTTTCCTTGTTTCAGCTCCCGGGCTCAAAGTTTAGACGTGTTTTATTTTGCATGTTTAGCACTTTGATCCTCCTGTTGACGTCTCTCTCCTGTGTTGTCCCCTGGTCTTGTTGCGTGTGGCCCTCACCTGTGTGAACGCCCCCGTCCGCGCCGCCTCGCCAGTCCGGCGGTCCTCTGGCGCACTGGCGAGAGCGCGCGCTGCACAGGGTGTCCAGGAGTCGCGTGTGCTGGCAGCTTCTTTCCCTGTGCTGGACAGGTGCACAACTCCCGCCGCAACGTTTGGGTGCCAGTGGATCTGAGGAAGGCCTAGAGACCATGCGGGTCAGCACAGCGTAGCCAGGAGGGTTGGGAATCTGGCTTCACCAGATTCGTCTTAGAGTTTTAAGAGGAGGGCTGGAACGGTTCACGAAATCCACCGTTGGGTTCCGGTTCGGTCCGTCTGGGTTTGTTGTATTTAAAGGTCCAATGTGTAAAATTTGGCTTGATTTAGGATTTTTATATTGGAAAATGCCTAACACACTTCCTACAAATACAGTAATAAAAGTGCATATTCACAGTACAATAAAAGTAATTTGACTTTCCCTATCCTTTGAATGAACTCATATATATAAGAATGTACTTAGAGCAATAAGGGTCTTGCTCCTAGTTGCCTGCCATCTTGCACCCACCTGACAGTGAGCTTAATATGAAATGCGCAGTCAGGCGGGCTTCCTTAAAAAAAAATTTTACACACTGGACCTTTAAGTCGGCAGAAATACCATACACAGGAGGCTACCTTAAACCGAAGCCAAGAACAAATGGTTATTCACTGTCAGTGGAAAAATGCAGTGGAATTTTTAGGGCATGTTGGCTGTAGCTAATTGAAATATATAATGATGATAATCCAAAAAAAAAAATCTTAATAAAAAAAAAAAACATAAATTCGCCCTCCACTTGAGTCCGGCCACCCATGGTGGCTGCTCCTACTGCTCCTCTCCCTTGGCAAGTCTTCACTTCCGCTTCATTCACACCGCGCCAACATGAATTCTTCAGCAATTTTCGTGAATGGTTCAGAAATGTCAGAGACAATTCGACAGAGAGGACTGCAAAATGCATTGGACCGACGACGTTAACGTGACAAAAGTGGACATTCAAATTGAGGTGTTATCAAAAGGCATGGAGGAACACTGTTGCATGTGGCCAGCGACAATGCATACACGCTCTGGACCGAGACGGCAGAACCCAACAGTTTGTTTTTTCATGAACCGTTCTATCCCTGTTTAAAAGTGCTGCATCCATGTCATATGACGCTGCTGGGTCAGGTACATTCAATTATATAGAATATTTGCCTTTGTCACAAAAACTGGTGTACTGTTTATTTCCACATGGCTATATTTCTAACCATATCTCATGGATGCACCGCATATTAGAGTATAGTGATATAAAATGAGTGTGAGACAAATCCGCTCATCCCTGTAGCTTTAATTTTTAACTCTCTAAGTTATTTTCATCAGCTGCTGCTTCAAGTCTCTCGATGACCATGGAGGGTAAAGCAAAATTTTTTTTAAAAAAGCTAGAAATTATTAATCCGCAATTTTGATAGATGAAACGATTTCTAAGATTTTTAGTCGTGTATTACTGAACTTTTTTGTCTTCCATGGTCAGGCAGTGACATTGGCCCTTAAAGACTGAATAAGTGCACACATGACAAGCCACTCTGGGTCGGCCAGAGTTCCCTGGCTGGCTGTGCTGCCCTGTGGATACTGGAACTCCTCGCTGTATGTAAGGGGGCATCAACGTCAGCACTGCTGGCAGTCCTCCAAGCTGCTCGGCAGTGCAGGGTTGCCTGCAAAAGCACACGTAGTGACTAGTCAAATATAACCGCTCCCATTAAATGTCCAGTGTGTAAAATTTGGCTTAATTTAGGATTTTTATATTGGTAAAAGCTTCACATACTGCCCATAAATACATTAGTGAAACTCTGTACTCACAATACAATAAAAGTAACTTGGTTTTTACACCCTTCGAATGGTTCTAAAATATATGAATATACTGTACGTAACATGGGTAATATATTATGTATATTCTTATATAAGCAAATATATATTAGGGATGCAATCGATTAATCATCGATTAATTCATTAATCGTTAGTTGATTGACCTTATCGAGGGCATAACGTTTATTTGAAAAGTGGCAATTTTTCCTGAGAACCTAAATTTCACAATGAAAATTGTGCAAGGAACTCATTATTTAACCCTTTTTTTAATTAAATAATATTGAGGGTCCAATGTGACCCATTTTTACATTAGAGAACAGTAAAAACACCCTAAACATTTATCCTCTGACATTAAATTGACTTCTAATGGGTCACATTTCAACTTTTTATATACATATATATATATATATATATATATATATATATATACACATATATGAGAACACTTTTATTAATGTATTTATGGACAGTATGTTAAACGTAGAAGACGTAGAAGTGAGAGCTTAAAACTAAGAGAAAGGGGCATTTGTGAAGGTACAGCGGCTTGGCTCTGGATCTGTGGGTGATGGAGGGTCTCCCGGCTTGCCCTCATCCACCAGTCACTGTCAACTTTCATTACAGCGTGTCTGCTCGCACATACGCAGATGACTTTGTGCCGTGTGTGTCTGTGTGTCTGCGTGTGTGGGTGTGCCCTTGTGCATGGGAGAAAGAGGCCAGGCGGCGTATCGAATGCACTGCAGAAGGTATTCGCACACACATGTGGACATGTGATGCAGCCGAGGGTCCTGTTACAAAAGAGGAAGTGTTTGTGTTGGCATGCCAGTCATGCTTGGCCCTCTTGGCTGACACCCATCTCACACATTTACGCACAGTTGTAGGAAGTGCCAAGGCATGCACACACACACACACACACACACACACACACACACACACACACACACACACACACACACACACACACACATATAGTCACTTTCAGTACATGTTGGCCGCAATCCCCCTCCAGCCGGGCCTCGACAGGCCCTCTGACCGTGGCACAAACGGACTTTTTGCACACACACACACACACACACACACACACACACACAGCCAGCAAAGGGCATTCCTTTGACAGCATCTGTTTTTGGCCTGTGGCCCATGAAGAGCTCAGCGGTGTGCTTTACTCATCGCAGCCCTGGTCGGATATCGTGTGATGTGTCTTCTTGTCTCTTTGCTGGCTTTGTTTTGCATGACTTTCATGCTGCTCTTATGGGAAATTTGTTGAAGTTGAATAAAATATGTTAAATTTAAATTTCCATCATCATCATCATCATCATCATCATCATCATCATCATCATCATCATCAGTAGCTATTAATGTTATTGTTAGTAGTAGTAGTAGTAGTAGTCGTAGTCGTAGTAGTAGTAGTAGTCGTAGTAGTAGTAGTAGTCGTAGTTGTTGTGGTTGTAGTTATTATTCGTATCATTATTATACATGTCTTCAGTCGAGGTCAGTGCCTCCTTCCAGGAATTTGCCTCCCCAGACCATCACTAACTCTCCACCAACCTGGTGGTGCTGAATGAAGTTGCATGCAGCATGACGTTCTCCTCATCATCTCCAGACCCGTCCACGTCTGTCGCATGTGCTCAGGGTTGAACCTGCTCTCATCTGTAAAGAGCGCAGGGTACCAGTGGCACACTTGCCTACCCTGGTGGTTTATGGCAAATGCCATAGTAAGGGCCTACAACTGGACCCTCCAACCACCCTTGTGGTTTGTTCTTATTGTTTGCTCAGAAACGTTCACACCAATGGACGACTGGTGGTCGTTTTGTGGACCCCTAGCAGTGCTCATCCTCTTCCTCCTTGTACTGGTGAAGGTTTAATGACCTTCTACAGCCCTGTCCACCTCCCCCAGAGTAATTACCTCTATCCTCTTGAAATAGCGCTGGGAGACACAATGGCACGTATTGATGTGCCATCCTGGAGGAGCTGCGACCTCTGTAGCATCTAGGTACAGTACCATGCTATCCGTGGAGATGTTGACCCAAGCCAAATGAAAAACTACAGCCATAAGATGAGGAGATAAAAACAGGATATATATCAGTGGCCTCAACCTGGAAAACCATTCATTTTTAAGCTGGATGTCTCATTGTTTCCCTTCTAGTACACTGTTGTTTATTTCATGAACAACAAAACAGCTCAAACTGATTAACAACCCCCTTCTTCTACTGCACTGACCAGATCAACGTCCCACAAGTTTAACTGAATGTGATTGCTGCACTCTGATTAAAAAATTGTATCTCCAATTTCTTTTTGCAGCGGCAGCGTAGTATCTAATATTTGATCCAAGAAGAATTAGTTCAGTATGGGTCATCATCACTTTCAAAGATACATATGCATAACCATAACCATTTGTATTTGTCATTTAAAACATTTGTAGATAATTAATTGAAAAATCATACCAACTCTTTAATGAGCACCTCACACAGCACAAGGTTGAGATCAAAGGAGCTCCCCGAGCACAGAGAGGAGTCACACTTACACCTTGTTGCAACAAAGATAAGCTTGACACTTCCTGCCCAGAGGGAGGGGCTGCCTCAGTCGGAGAAAAGGCCTCTGAATGAGGTGTCAGAGAAAGGTCAAAGGACAATTGACCTCAGTAGTCACTTTAGAACAGAAACGCGCTTTACGTAAGACAGTCATGTTAGAGTCACAAGGTTACCATCATGCAGTCATGTAGAAGTCACAAGATTATAATAGGTGCATGTTTAGTTCCGTCACTGAGCACATTGGAACTAAATATAGTAACATTTAGGTTTTTAAGTCATCATTCGATTGTGAAGTGCATTTGAAGTGAGCAGCCAGTGAAGTTAGTAAGTGTTTATATCTTGGCATGTTCACCCATGAGATCCCCTGAAAGAAATTTTAATCGCGATTAATTGCAAATTAATTGCACTTTTTTTTCTTTACCCTGCTCTATATGTAACTTAACTAGATATTTATTGTGTTTCTGAAACTCTTGGAAAAAATTGGAGAGGACAATAGTAATTCCTTTGTGGAAATATTCTATTTTTATTTTCACTATTTTCAATGAAATGTTCCTAACGTTAATGTTAACGTTAACGTTGCTGCCACGGTCACTTAATGTTATTAATGCATTAACTTCCACAGCCCTAATATATATGTATACATATACATATACATATATATATGTATATATATATATATATATATATATATATATATATATACATTAGGGGTGTGAATCTTTCACTCACAAAACGATCCGATTCAAATCTCGATTCACAAGCTACCATCCGATTCAGGGACGATTCATAAAAAATCCGATTCGGTTCAGTGCGATTCAAGACAAATGGACAATTTAACCCCAAGTGCTTATTTTTACTTTACCGATCTTTACCGATCCAGGGCTCCATCAACCGATGCACTCGGATCTCATACGTCACAGACCGATAACCGATTCAAATCGGTTTATCTTTACACCACTAATATATATATGTATATATATACATATACATATACATATATATATATATATATATATAAATATATATATATATATATATATATATATATATATATATATATATATATACATATATATATGTATGTATGTATATATATATATACACACACACACACACACACACAATTAAAATCACCCTGACTGGTTTACCTCGCAGAAGAATGAATAAAAGGTGATGTTACTAGCACTGATGCCAAATAGCTACGAAGTTGCATCCTTGAGATATTTTAAGGTTATTTAAGCCTCCTGCATGTTAAGGAATATAGATTGCTATTGAGTAACAATGGAGGATGGGGGATTCCCCCCTCCCCACTCCCCCCCGAATATTGACGGGTATTTCGCACACAGGGGACAAGGTACGTTTCGAGGAGGAAACGGAAAAACAAACAACAAAGCACTTGAGCCACATCACTGGGATGTGACATTCATTCATGTGAAAGTGTACAGCTGTTGATGGCCAAATGGGGCCTTTGTCAGTCATCAGCGTTTCAGTTTCACATGAGCACAAAACCGAAAACCTCGTTTTTGAGAAGATTGCAGCTACTGATTCCTAAACGTAACTGCGGATACGTTTCGCACGTTACGTCCATTGTTGAATCATCATTTCCATCAAGTGAACGCTTTTTGTGTCCATCGTTCGCCCCTTTAAGCATCTGTCTTCCCGCAGTTGTGCTAAGGGTTTGAAGTATCGTTGCAAAGCTGATTCCTCTGCTCCTCTCTTCCAATTCCAATTCCAACCTCTTCTTTTATCTCCTCACGCACCTTTCTACAGTCCCTTATCTTTGACGAGGTGGATCTATCCGACGCCAGTGTTGCAGAGTCCAGCACCAAGAATGTCAACAACAGCTTCACAGTGAGTGCTCGCTTGCCATGTGTGTGCGATTTAATAATTTATCATAGACTTGAGTGTTTTTTTTTGTTTGTTTTTTTTCAAAAGAATGTTTTTAGGACTTGTTCGGTGTTTGTTTGGTTTCCCAAATGTTCAGCATCAAAGTCATGGTAAGGAAGAAGTCATGTAAACTATCAAGATGTTTGCAGTCACCTGTTATAAGCATGTGCTCGACCAGGCTGTCTCCACCTTCAGCCTATAATTAGATGACAGTCCCAAAGGTTTGCTGGCATTTCTCCTGTGTTTTACTCACATACCACCACGTGTCTGCGTACGTCTATCTATTGTATAACCAGCAACTGAGCTCGCATGAGAGCTGAAGGGGAACGAACTCAAGGGTGAACACAACAAAAAAAAAAAACAGGCACAAACATGAAAATAGACGGCGTTGTGGCCTGTCCTTTCTATAAATGTCTCCTCGCTCGAGGGCTGTTGCTATAATAAGAAACCGTGTGGGGGAGGAGGTAAGCGGCAGAGCAGTGCCCAGAGGAGAACACCAAGCTATTTTTAGCAACATCTTGAAACACTCGGCTGACTTTCTCAGATCGCTCACCGACTGCCGTGTTCGCGGCCGGGATGACGTGCATGTGCTGCCGCCGCCGCCGCCGCATGCATTTCGGATTTTTGCTTTTCCTCGAGGAGGAGGATGAGGATCGGAGCGCTGCAAAATTCACGTGGAAGAGGGGCAGTGGGCGGGGAGGGCGGGGGGGTTGTCGGTTGTGACTAAAAAGGAGGGGAATTCGGGTTGTTGCGTCCGGTAGTTGCAGTGTATTCTAAGTGTTTTTACAGTGACGGCCGTTGTGTATTTGTGCTGTATCAGTGAACTGCGAGTGACCAATGCAGCAGAGGAAATCCTGAGGTGATGTCACTGCTGTGCACTCACGCACACGCTGCCCGAGGGAAAGGGGGGGGGGGAGAGGGGTCTGGGGGAGAGGTGTAGAGCAAGGTCGTTGGTAGAGGAGTAGAAGGAGGAAGAAGAGGAGAAAAAGGAGGAAGGAGAGGAGGAGGAAGAGAAGGGGGGGAGGTAGCGGAGAAAGAGGAGGAAGGAGAGGCAGAGGAGGAGCAGGGAGGGGAGGAGGCAGAGAAGAAGGGAGAGGAGGGAGAAGAAGACGAGGGGGGAGGAAGACGAGAAGAGGAGGGAGAGGAGAAAGGAGGAAAAACGGGGAGGAAAAAGAGGAGAAGAAGGAAGAAGAAGAGGGGGAGGAGGAAGAGGAGAAGGAGGGGGGAGGAGAAGAAGGAGAAGGAAGAGAGGGGGGAGGAGGTAGAGGAGGAAGGGGAGGTAGAGGAGGAGCAGGTAGGGGAGGAGGGAGAGAAGAGGGAGAGGAGGAGAAGGAAGAGAAGGAAGAAGAGGAGAAGGATAAGAAGGAAGAGGAGAAGGAGGAGGAAGAGGAGGAGTGGACGTGGCTGCGCAGAGACAGAATGAAGACGGCTCGCTCTGGTTGAGAGGCACCGCAGCAGGTACGGCTGCTCGCACACGTGCACGTCGTCCCCCCTTCACGCATCAGCCTGCGGAGGGGATGGCCGGGGGGGGTATTGGTTGACGAGCTCCGTTGTCACGCAGGTCGCTGTAGATAGTTGATAGAGAGCGAGGGCACCGCTGCAGGTGGGGCCACCAGCAGCTCTGCGCTGGATTTGACGGTCGCTGCTGCTGTGGACGAGCGGCCGCAATGCGTTTCCATCGTGGCTGCACGGCGGGGGTAGTGGGAGGAAGGGGGGTGGGGGGTGCACTCGGCGGCGTCCCTCCGCCTGCTCAGAGCGCTGTTTGAAATGCGTCTGCTGTGTAAATACACAATGAGGCGGCGTTGCTGCGGCGCGGAGGGGGGGGGGGGGAAGCACGTTCCAGCACACGTGCAGGGGGGGAGACACTTAAGCATCCCCCCCGCCCCCCCTCAACCACCACCACCACCACCTCCTCCCTCCCTACTTTTAGATGCTGCAATCACCAAGTGAAATGATTTCACTGACGTGCGTCCCAATCAGAGGGTTACATTTAAAGCACAGCACACGAAAACACCTCAGTGTGAAGAGGCAACAGTTGAAGCATCGGTCGCCCCGCAGTTGTGCACACAAACCAAACACATATATTAGTGTAAAGTCTCCCCATGTTGCCTGCATGTGGAGACGGAGAGCAGATCCGGCTTCTGTTGTTTCCTTTGTGCGCTGCAGGCAGCCGTAAATAGAAAAGCTTCCCCCCCAGGTAATGATGTTACCTGCAGCAACCACACTAGAAAACGCACAACTTCAGGTTCCCCAGTGTGCATTGCAACGCAAGGCACAGGCAGGCAGTAAGTAGCCACCGCGGTGCCGGTTAATCCACACCTGTACTTGACTGTACAAGTTGACTTCTGTTCAGTCTGCCCAAATAGCTGCAGCGTGCATTGTCGAGTGTCACGTATGCCCGGGAAAACTTTCGTACGACCAGAAGCAGCCGGTCATAAGATCAGAGATCATAAAAAATATACAGTTTGATAGAATGCAGTGTATGAATTCAGCGTCATGTGGACCAGATTGTGTCCTGTTGAATTTTGCACTAGTCCATGACATAATCTGTAAAACTGATCATGAGATGATTCACCCACGAAGGGTAAATAAAAACTCCTCTCTTCATTATTATTATTATTATTATTATTATTATTATTATTATTATTATTATTAACATTATCATTATTACTATTATTATTATTATGCAGGTTGCACTGCTCTCTTAGTTAGTCAGTTACTGGATTCACTTGCATATTACCGCTCAATTTATTTCCTTAAAGCAAATCTCAAATGTACCGACAGCAGACAGTCTTTGAACCAAGCACCAGCGCTGCACCAGCTGATTGTGTTTTGGTAATTATCACAGACTGGTCTCACTTAAGGGAAGCCTCGTGCCATTTTTGGAAACAGGCAGCCCTGTTTCCCCTGGCAACCAATCTTATCACTTCCCCCTTACACACAAGACACACACACACAAACAATAGAGGGGTTGGGAGGGAGAAAATGAACCACGTCCACAAGGATCACTTTTCCCTCGTGCACGGTCATGTGTGCGCGCGCACACACACACACACACACACACATGCAGTAATTTGGCACCGTCTGTCTCGGTTAGCTCGTCACGCAGAGGACAGGAAATGGACCCGCGATACACAAAGTGTTTGATGAAGTCGCAATGTGACGTCACTACATTGTGCTGGTTTTTTTCCCCTGACATGAACTCCAGGACATGACTAGGGGAGGAAAAAAAACATTGTCCCAATTATAAGGAGATCGTCAGAAAGCACAGCGGAGTTTCAGCGGTAACTCTGCGGCTTTTCAGTTTAATGAGAATATTTCTGTTATTTTTATTTCCCTTGCCAGTAGATGATGCTTGTATCTTTTCAAAGTTATCCCAGTGGACTGTTCAGTGAAAGATGTTTCTCCTTCCTGTCTGGTCAGACCGCATGGGTGTTATTAAGTAAGCTGACAGTGGATCTAAACAAAAGGCCAATCAGGTGTGGCCAGTATCTCTCTGCGTGTTATTTCTTTCATCTTTAAAGCCAAAAGTTTTGTTATGTTGGCAAAGCTGTAGTGTGAGGAGAGCCAAGTAGGACTGTGTGGTCTGCTGCACAATGGAGGACCTCACATAAATACTCCAACAGTTCCCCATTGTCTTACTTTCTAGTTGACCAGTGTGTTAACGAAATATCAAAAGTCACATTGAAACCACGCTGTTATCACACAAATGGCTAAACATTAAATCAATTTGAAGCAGAAACGGAAATAGATAATAATTAGGAAACCTAATGATCGTCATGATTGGTGCGATCCTGATCTGAGCGTCAGTAAAGTTGAGCGCTTTCTTTTTGCTTCGCAAAATGTGTAAAATGTTTGTCCTGCCAAATGTATGCCATTTGTGTTTTTGATTGAGTGACTGAAATGAGTCAGGATTTCTGCTAAGGTTTTGTTTTTAAGTCTATTACATGCAAAAGTCAAGGATCATCAGACTAGCTGCGATTCCATTACCTCTAGAAATGCGCAAAACCTAAATATCGCGATAAAAAAAAAACTGGTAATGGAAACGCCTTAAACCTCGAAAAACCACTCATTTATTGCTAAAAGATATTTGAGAGTTGTTGGTTGTTTTTTTTTTTGCGCTCTCATGTGGTGGTATCGATATAGCGGTGTATCTCAAAAATGTAATGGAAACACTTTTTTCCGCATAGACGCGTCACCGGACGAGACGTACGGGGGTCACATGACCAGCTCACTTCAAGTGAAAATGGCACGTTACGTTTGTTACGACGGAGGAGGAAGCGGAATATTCTTACAACAGCAAACAAACATAAACAAACACACGCAAACGTAATTCTCGTAAATATCGTCCGGCGAGATTTACGAGAATTACGGCTTATGCGCTTCGCACCATTCAATCGAAACACTTCGCAAATCACAATTGCAATCGCAAATCGTGATATTTCTAAGGAAGTCGTCACTTATGTTTTGCGAAAAACTGTCATGGCAACGCAGCCAATGATTCCATCATTTCTTTAGGACGATATTTTAAAATATAAGTTAGTCTTGAGCAAACTCAGTTTCTGCCGCACTTCAGTGTGATGCTATAAAGCTGCCTACTCACTCCCTACACAGCAGCCTAACAATTTGCCACGGCATCAGATGCATTAGCAACATTTCCACACATTCAATGGATTCCATACGATCATTTTCCCGGTCGGATGTCCGGGGCACCGCGGTTCTAACTGCGCCACATATTTGCACTCAGTGTCTCTCCTTATGCGTTTGTCTATTGAAAAAAAAAAAACAGCTGTATTCTAATCTCCATAATTACACCGTATGTAATGGATGTGAGAGGCAAAGAGAAGCTAATACTATATATATATATTTCGTTATCTCTTAGCTAGCGTAAAATATCATGGGAGGGCAGCAGATCTTCAGTGAGCATCATTTGCATATTCTTGTGCGTGCATGTGTGTGTGTGTGTGTAACAATAACAACCTTGCATTCACCAGACACAAGAAGCCCTTCAGGTTTCGAGCAAAATGAATTGATCATAAATCAAAATTCACACACCTCAACACTGCTCCTCGTGCAAAAAGTATGGATTTGCGCTTCATTGCCCGCATTGTGTTTGTCTCATTGTGTTCGAGCGTGCGCGCTACCAGCAGTACTCGGTACTTCAGTGCTCTACTGGCTCTACTGCACCTCCTAAAGTGAACAGGGATGACGATGGGACAAAGAGAGAGACAAAGAGATGATCAGGCATAAATAAGTGATGGGGGCGTTGAAAGGGTGCTGCCTGTGTGTGTGTGGGGTCATGTCAAGGAAGCCTCGCCTTAAACACCGCAACCACACACTCAGCGACAGAAGGCGAGAGGGGGAGGAGGAGGAGGACGAGGGAGGCGGCGGCTCTCGGCTTTTTACCGAGGCTCTTCGCCTGTCGGCGCTCATCTTCCTCAAAGCAACATGAGCGAAGGGGGCTGGGGGAAGGGGAGGGGAGGGCGGGCGGGATTGAGGGAGCAAAGGAAGAAAGAAAAAAACTGCAGGTGTTGGGGAATGAGTGAGCCGGAATTAATGAGGGAGAGAGAGAGAGGGAGGGAGGGAGGGAAGACGACAGCGAAGACTCTCCATCCTCGGTGGGATGGCAGGCTGAGGAGGGGCTGAAAATTACCTCTTCCTCCCTCCCTCCCTCCCTCCATCCCTCCCCGTCTCTCTCTCTCCCTCTCTCTCTCTCACTCACCCATGATCACACCCCTCCCTCCTCTTTCAGGTGATCACTCCGTTCCGTCGGCTCATCCTCTGCGCGGAGAACAGGAAAGAGATGGAGGACTGGATCAGTTCGCTCAAGTCCGTCCAGTCCAGGGAGCATTATGAGGTAAATAGAAACCAACATTTTTTTTTTTTTTAAATTCTCCACATCATCATCATCATAATAAGGGTTCATGTGAGTTTTTGCCTGTGCGAGCGGGAGAGCGGAGGGAAGCCGCTAATCGGGACTATAGATCCGGTCGTCTTGTCCGTCCGTCCGTCCGTCCGTCCGTCCGTCCGTCCGTCTTCTTCCTGTTTGGGACGTCTGAAGCGCGGTCGCTGCCCTGACTGAGCATTTGCTTGACGGCTTCCTGCAACCGCTGTGTCCCTCTTAAAGACGCTGGAACAATAGTTGTGTGTGTTTTGGAATCTGATACGTCCAAGTGTAAAGGGCAACTCAAGTATCCAAATAGCAACAGCGACAGTAAGTAATAGTGGTCGGCAGCCACGTGCGCAAGCTCAGCACGGGTTCGAGCTTAGAAATCACAAAAAGTCAAGTGGAGCTGCCCTTTGTAAACACGAACGCACAAACGAATCATTTTACCGACAGCAGTTCCTCGAACACGCCGCGTCGGCCTGGAACTGTAACCGGCTGAGGTGCATTTCAGGAGGTTGCACCACCCGATGCCGACAGCGTGAATCTGCGGCTCCGCGTCGCCAACGAGGGCGCTGAGGAGGCGGCCGGAGCCGGAGGACGTCGGCAGGCGCTGCATTTTAATGCTCTCGACTTGAGAGGGAAATCTTACATAAGACCCCCCCACCCCACCCCCACCTCCTCCCACCCAGCCCCCCCGTCTCTCCTCTCGCCCACCCACCCCTTTACCGCACTGCAATGCAGCAGCAGCACCCCCAAAGCAAAGCACATGCACTCCGGGGTGCACACGTGCGCGCGCGCGCACACGCGCCCCAAAACGCGCCCCCCTGCCGAGACGTCGGTGCAACGCTCGAGCGCCCCAGTTTCAGGAACTCTTGTTAGAAGTTCCGTTATGAAACACGAGGTGCATTCGGGGGAGCGGGGGGGCGGGGGGGGGGGGGGGGGGGGGCACCAACCTGCCGCACACACACAATACCAGTCGTGTTGCATTGGTTACGTTAGCTTTGACCGGCCACAGGTTTGTCTTCCCTGAATAAGATTCACCTCTAGGAAGTCGAGTCCACCGAGGATCAGCCGCGCTCTCGTTTCCCGGGCTTGTCTTTGATCTTTCTTTCATCATTCTGCAAAACATGCAGTGATGCGAGTCTCCTGTAGGCGGCCGGCCGGCCGGCCGTCGCCGCTCTCCGCCAGGGCCGGTTGCACTGATCCAATCGCAATTTTTGGGGTTGATAGCGGATCACCGTCACAGGAAGCAGAATCTGCCCATTAGTGTCTTCTTGCCATCTTGTCGACCAGATGGATCTCTTGATAGCAGCCCGTTGATTGGCTGATGTGTGTTTTCTAATTCAAGTCCCGGCAGCCGTCATTCGCTGTTAACGACGGGACTTAAATTTTGTTTGTTTTTGTAGAAGGTATATGGAGATATTAAATGAGTAAATTATTATTTATGTCATATATTATTACGTAGAACTCTTCATGCAATGAAAATTGAAATGAGACACAAAAAAAAAGCAAGACGGTATTTGAATGAAATGAAAATGTACTGCATAATTAATCAAATGCCAGAATGCCGACAACTGAAGTGACACATTTTAAATTCAACACGCCATAATTTGACAGGTCGTTGGAATCATGAAGATATGATTACACATTGCACACTGCATGACTCTCATCCGTCCATCCATCCATCCATCCATCCGTCCATCCATCCATGTATCTATTTCCCATCAAAAAAGAAGACATTGTGTCTTCTAATCAGTGATTCTGATGGGCAGTTTTTGTGACCACCTATCGTGAGCACCTGGCATCCATCACTTCATGATTGGAGAGGAATTCAGAGGGGTATTCCAAAGGGCACGCCATTCAAAAAAATCAATTCTTTGCGTCTAGTACCTATCGAGCGGTGTCGTCAATCAAAATAGTCTTAATATGCCAACAAAAAAAAAGTTAAATTATCTTTGCAATGACGACATTAGGAAGATATACCACTTATTACACGCACAATTGGAAGTTTTTGCATTGAATCCTTTTTTCCGTTTCCTCTCGTTTGTCAGACGGCTCAGTTCAACGTGGAACATTTCTCAGGGATGCACAACTGGTACGCCTGCTCCCACGCACGGCCCACCTTCTGCAACGTCTGCAAAGACAGCTTGTCCGGGGTCACGTCTCACGGTCTGTCCTGCGAAGGTAAGCGGCGCACAATCACGCCAGACATACGTAACGGACGTATGAAGCTGTTGTTTAATCTCCGGAAATGTGCTCTATCCCTTCCCGAGAGGGAAAAAGAGCTGAAGGAATCATCTGCATACTCTCTCATTCCAAATTTTGAAATGGTCTGTTTGGGTCACTCAATCCTGATTGTCCTCCACGTGAAGAGCCTCTCGAATTCCAATCAAACAGAAGGCAATCGGAGAGAGAGTGAGGAAGGTGGAGAGAGGAGAGTGTCTGTTCAAAGTGGAGGGTGACCAATCAAACCAACTGCGCAGGCATCAACGCAGCTTACATTTCATTTCGATTTCCTGCTCACGGTGGTTTGCTGGAGATCGATCTTGTGCCACGGAGCCACACACACACACACACACACTCACGCGTCGACAAAAACTTTTCCGCATCTCTGCCTTTGTTGCACCCGTACACGAGCGGTCACGAGCGGCACACGCGGTGTGTTCTTACAGTTTTTTGTCGAACCATTAAAGGGCGATTTGATGGTGTTATCTGAACGCTCCTAATGTTCTGCTAATGCTCCCTAACAGCTTTCAGTGGTGCACTACATTGAAACATCAATTTCTGCTCCCGGATATGACTTCTGTGTGTGTGTCTGTGTGAGTGCGTGCGTGCGTGTGTGTGTGTGTGTGTGCGCGCGCGCCAATAATATTTCAGTTAAGTGTATAAGTTAAGTGTTACGTTTAGTGAAGTCTATAAGTGTTGTTATACTTCAAAAAAAGGAAGGAAGTGCCATCTGCCATCTGCCATCCGCCCTCGTTTTCTACTTTCAGTTCCATATCCACTGGCCAACAGTCACAGCCAAAGAAAAGCAAAGTAAATACAAATATTTACAATAGAATAAAGTAATATACCCAAGTAGAAAAGCTAGAAGCAACCCAAAACAACTGTATTCTTGTATGTGCAGTACAGATACAGTGTGTAAACTGACAAAATCAACTTTTTATGATGACATCCTATCACAAGTTAACTGTTAAAGGTTCGGTTTGTAAAATTTGGCTTGATTTACGATTTTCTTTTTATATAAGTAAAAGCTTAACATGCTGCTCATAAATACGTTAATACAGTAAAAGTGTATACTCGCAGTACAATAAAGGTCATTTGGTTTTCCTACCCTTAGAACGCTTCTCATAATAATTTTCATAGAGCAATAAGGGTCTTGCTCCTATTTAGCTGCCATATTGTGTTTTGTATTTAGAGTAAACACCAGGTTTCCTTAAAGAAATGGTTGGGCAAGATAGCAGCTAACTGGAAGACCCTTGCTCTATGTGCATATATATGTGTATACATACATACATACCAAACACGCTGTCAGGCGCGAGCTTCCTTAAATCTATGGTAAGTGCAGGAAACACTGGACCTTTAAGCCAAGTGCTTTCAATGACTTTTGATAAGGAAGTTGGAGTGAAGGGAGTGAAGTTTTCACCCCTCAGTTGCCCTGAGCTACACACTCGTTAACCCACACACTACAGGCAGAGAAAAATTGCCAATCTGCAAGACCATGACTTATACCCATGACATGCTGACACTAATATATGCATGAATGGGTAATACATGTAATTTGGGTGGGGGGGGGGGCTTAGTGGCTGAGCTTACCAAAAATGACAATGTTTTACCTTGTATGCGTGCTGTGTAAGTCAGCTAGAGCACTGGCGGCTCAGGCTTGTTGCACCCTCGCTGCTCAGTGGTGTTTCTGTTCATCATATCCGCGAGTGCACAAGGGTGAGTCGCATTCACGCCCTATGATGTTTTCATCGGGCTTAATTTATGACTGGGTGCGTCAGTGACACAATGATCCATCATTGTTCACTTTTTTTTTTTTTTTTTTTCCCTTGTTAGTAAAATAAAGCAGTTAAGTCTGGGGAAATTGTGCCCAATCATCCCCCTGGCACGAATTGACCATCATTTACTGCACATCACGCAATTAGAAATGGATTTCCTACAAAGTGAATTTCTGTTTGGCTCCGCCCTCACTCATCCACACTAATACAATTTGTTTGGGGCGACCTCATGCTTCTTTTTGTTGAAATACAAATCTGCCAAATAATGTAATCTGTAATATGCAAACTGCCAGTTTGATTTGTGTGTATGTGTGAGTTCCCTCAAGACTTATTAACCAGGCTAAAAAAAATTCAGGGTGACTTATTGCTCTCATAGCATGTTGTTCACAAATAAGGTGTCTGATCCATGAATCCACCACCAGATGTTTTGACTCAATGATGGCCATTTTTTTCAAACAGTCCTCTTCATCACGTTTTTTTTATGGTATGACATCGTAACACCAAGACAACACCCAACGAAGAAGACAAAACAAGTTACTGAGAACGTTTTCTGTTGTGGTCTACTCACCGCTGTGGTTAGCTTTTGTTTCAACAAATTGTTGCTGCTGAAGAAACTGCAACTGCAACCTGCTGTAAAGTGAGAGATCAAACACGTGTGACCACTCTTTGTGTTGTCTTTCAGTATGTAAATTCAAAGCTCACAAGCGCTGTGCCGTCAGGGCCACCAACAACTGCAAGTGGACGACCCTGGCTTCAATAGGGAAGGACATTATCGAGGATGAGGATGGTGTAAGTCTGCATTGAACACATATTTTCAGGAATCTGCTGAACCTGGTTCTGCATATTTGAGATATTTCACCAAAAAGACAGTGCAGGTGTAAAAGTAGTTGCCATCAATGTCCATCTCTTAAATGTTACCCGTCTGTTCCACAGATTGCAATGCCTCATCAGTGGTTGGAAGGCAACCTACCTGTGAGTGCCAAGTGTGCTGTGTGCGATAAGACCTGTGGCAGCGTGCTGAGGCTGCAGGACTGGCGCTGCCTCTGGTGCAAAGCTATGGTAACACACACAAAACATTCTTGCTATTTATGCTCATCTTTCTTGGTGTTAGCACATACTAGTTTTTAATTTTCTACTACTGCTTAGAAAATTAAAAAATTGACAGTATTTACAGAGAAAAAAATGATAATAAAAAAAAAGATTTTCTCTGTATTTGACATTTGTGTTAAAGAGAGCCTTAAAGGTCCAGTGTGTCATATTTGGCTTGATTTCTGATTTTTATATTGTTAAAAGCTTAATATACTAGTAGATAGATAGATATGATATATATATTTGAAATTAATATTTGAATATAATGAATGAACCCCCAAATATATTGAATGAACCTGTGTGTGTGTATATATATATATATATATGTGTGTGTATATATACACACATAAATGTATATAAGACGTGACCACTCACGTCTTCAAATAAACCAATGAAGAAGACAGACAAAGTATTCAGGTTTGGGTGCGCAGGCCACTGTAGGTCACTGGCAAGCTCGGGAGAGGGAGGAAGAGAAAAAGACCCTACAATCCCAAACGTGACCTGCTTGATGTCACTGTTTCTTCTTCAAAATCTCCAAATGTCACACACTTAACCTTTGAAACATGACAATGTCAGGTGTTGTGACAGTGAGATAGTTCTATTATGCCTGAGTCGCTGGGAAAGCAAGGCATTACTGTAGCTTGGACCGTGGCTTACAGTTCAAAACAAAAGCAACCACAAAAAAAATCTAAATCCCTGGTTGGTTTTTAATCTTCTCAAGTCGAAAATAATTCTGTTGTGCTTTTCACTCACTGTTGATTCGCTTGGCCCATTGTTTTACAGGGTTGAGTTTCAATAGTCTGCTGCTACGTAGAGATAGGCAGTAGGAAGAACAATGCCTCTTCCTGTTTTGGTTCTGCTCAGGCTCTTATGTCATAAATTGAACCATAGATTCTGAGTGCAGACCCCCACCCCCTCCCCACTCAGCGGCACGAATAGTGTCAAGAATAACACTATTACTAAAAAACAACAACAACAATCCAAGAATATGCGGTGTCATAATTTCCTGCCAATGCGTTGTTAAGCGTATTGACAAGGCAAAGTGAGAAGCAGTATATTCAAAATTCAAACACAAATCTGCACTCAGTGTCATGAGGTACTGAAGCCCATCACAGTAATCTCAGGGGACCCTGGATCATAGCCAGACAAAGGGGAAAAAGACAGACAAGCAACCATCCACACTCGCATTTGCAACGAGCTGAAGTAGAAGGACTAGCTTCCAGTGAGTCACAGATATCAATGTTCAAACCCCACTGCAGGTCTACCAAGCATTGAACGTCTAGGACCAAAATACTGTGTATACAATATTGATTGGTGGTGGTGCCCTCCTGTTCCCAATAACCAGAACCAAGCAAAGTGAAGCAGGATTTGAATGAATTGTGTTCCTCACTTCCTGAACACCTCCAGTCTTCTCAAACCATCATGTCAGGGAAATCAGCTACAAAAGCCACTATTGACTCCATCAACAGTGTTGGCAAGTCGAAGCTCGGGCTTTGGCTCTGACTCAGGACAGTGTTCTGAAGATACAATGACAACATGGGGGGAAAAAAATCACCCCTTTGGCCTCTCTTAAATCTTCTATTGATGCTGTTCTTGCAGGTGCACACAGCGTGTATGGACCTGTACCCCCGCAAGTGTCCTCTTGGTCAGTGCAAAGTCTCCATCATTCCTCCTACGGCACTAAACAGCATCGACTCAGATGGTAAGGTTTTAGTCTGCTGACGTCTTTTTTAACCACTTATGATTAACGTGTCCTCTTCTAAGCACCCGTGCTGTGCCCTTACCGCTACATGCTCTCCTTGTCTATTTGTATCGTTTGTATCCGCCTCGATCTACTTATGTTCTGTCTTTGAAATGTACTTTTATCCTTCAAGAAGCCGTTCATAACGCCATGGCATTAGCAATACAGATGGAAAAAATAGCTTTCTGGTTAGCTCTGGCTTATTTACAATTTGTTTTATTAACACTGTCCTTTGCTCAAGTAAAATAAACTGAACTGGAACTAAACAGTAGTGTTGTAAAGAAAGACATAGTGATATACCCGATCCAGTTGCTTTCTACAGTAGCCAATGTAGCTGCCATAGTGAAGAAAAGAAAACATCATTATTTGCGTTCATGTTAATTGGTAGCCAAGCAGTTTCCACACAGGCTGTTATCTTTCTACCATTATGAAAGGTATTAAAACGAGGGGAAAGCAAACGCACTCATGCCCGTTCCAGGAAATGGCGTTTTTTTTTCTTTCCCCCTCACCGTTAAAAATAGCCAAGTCTGATTGGTTGACACGCATCATCCTTAGAACTTGAAATAGATCAGTGTTTAAAAAAAAAAAAAAGATGATAAAATAAATTTGGAGTCCTGTCAACAGGGACTTGCACAGCGATCGCGTCACATTTTGCGAGCGCACTTGATGGTGTGGGCGGTTGTTACAAAGTCAGGGTGACTTATTCCAAAGCAGCCCGAGGCTCCCTCCTGGCTCTCTCTTACATATTGTGTGTTGTTTTACTTCACACACGACGATGATGATGATGATGATGATGAGGATGATGATAATGATGGTGATGATCGTTCGCATCCATGTTTAACCCGTACTGGGTTGTAGCAGCAGCCAGACGAACTCAGATCAGCGCGTGCAGTAATTGGATTACTGCGGCCGGTTGCAGAGAACAGCTAGCATCAGCTAATTGGCGGGTTGATTAAAAACAAACAAACAAACAAACAAAAAAACTAAAAGAGGAGGGGAAATGAAGCGAATGGAGTGACTCATAAAAGAAGAAAAAAATTAAGATAGGCAAAGAGGAAACAATACCAGCCGTCCCTCCCTCTCTCTCTCTCTCTCTCTCTCTCTCTCTCTCTCTCTCTCTCTCTCTGTTTCTCTCTCTCTCTCTCTCTCTCTCTCTCTCTCTCCCCTCTGCTTTTCGTCACGTTCCTGGAGTTTGGTGGTAACGGGCTTGGGGGTGGAGACGGGTGGTGGTGGGGGGGCGCTGCTTGAAACACGTGCTGCTGCATTGTGACTCTCCCTCCTCCCTCCTCCCTCCTCCTCCCCTCCTCGCACGTCTCCCTCCTTCCTGTCTATCTCCCCAACTCACCCTCCCTCCGCTTTCCTCTCGCTGACATAATCGCAGAGAGAGAGAGAGGGAGAGAGAGAGAGAGAGAGAGAGAGAGAAGGGGGGCTCCACAGAAAAGAGGTCCGTGCGGGGAAGACGGAGAGATGAGGACGAGACAGTAGGGGGCGCCCTGGAGTCCACAAGTGTGCAGCGAGCTGTCAGCAGCCAGTCACGCAGATTATACTGTCAGTTACATTACATCTAAAAGATTAGTGTTTATATATGCGTGTGCGTGTGTGTGTGTGTGTGTGTGTGTGTGTGCGGGCTAATGCTCCGCCGCCACCGCCGCCGTGCGTTCCACGTGTGTCCGCATGTGCCGGCGCTGCTGCGCTGCCAGGGTTAATTCCTGCACTCAGGGACTCTGACAAGATTGTCAAGCAACGATGTTGCTGGTTTTTCTTATCACACACATATGTATGCATATATGTGTATATATATATATATGTATATATATATATATGTATATATATATATATATACATATATATATATATATATATATATATGAATGTATGAATATAAATATGTGTGTGTGTATATGTAATTACACACATATATATATATATACATATATATACATAGACATATTAATTAACAACTGTATTCCTACTGCGTTGATGCATTGATGTATATATATACACATACATATATATGTTTGTGTTTTTTTTAACATCGTTGACCCCTGACCCTTCAGTCAGTCCACCAATGGGGATGAAGCGAGACTCCGTTTGGATTTTGATTTAATGCATCAACGCAGTAGGAATACAGTTGTTAAGTTGGACAAAATGGATAAAGATGACAACGAACATGCCAGGGGAGGCCCAGCCACCAGAAGGTGGATTTCTCGAAACTGCAATTCAATCGAATTGAATCGGAACCCGATGCCATGCGTTCTCCTGCAGGTTTCTGGAAGGCCACTTGCCCGCCCTCGTGTGCCAGTCCCCTCCTGGTCTTCGTCAACTCCAAAAGCGGCGACAACCAGGGAGTGAAGTTCCTGCGTCGCTTCAAGCAGCTGCTCAACCCGGCGCAGGTCTTCGACCTGGTCAACGGCGGGCCGCACCTCGGGTGAGTGACGGGGGGCTTGGTCAAAGCGCTTGATCAAACAGTATTGGTTGAATGTATGCGCGGCATTCAGGGCCTCATTTGGCATGAAACAGACCTCCCTTCTTTTCCCCTGCAGTCTGCGACTCTTTCAGAAGTTTGACAACTTCCGCATCCTGGTGTGCGGGGGAGACGGGAGTGTCGGCTGGGTCCTGTCAGAAATCGACAAGCTCAGCCTCCATAAACAGGTACTGTGAAGTAACCGTCGCGCCCAGTCCAGACAGATTTCCTTTATTTAACATTAAATGGAATTACAGTACACGCTGTCATATGAAATAGATGCTAAATGCTCTGTAGTAAGTCATGTAGGGACGGTCAATGTGGCAGCTAAGCTGTTTCAATTGAATTGAATTGAATTGAATTGAATTGAATTGAATCAAGTAGAATTGAATTGAATCAAGTAAAATTGAATTGAATCAAGTAAAATTGAATTGAATTAAATTAAATTGAATTCCTTTACTGTCATTATACAGTCAGTACAACAAAATTTAAAAGTGCCTCACTTTGCCTCTCTCGAGCTTACACAAAGTAATGTTGTTGCGATACGCACACACACACATGCACATACACACACATACAAACACATCTCGATTGCACCAGCTGAGCACTCGCTGACACTAAATAAAACCCTCTGCCTCTGTCTCAGTGCCAGCTGGGGGTGTTGCCCCTGGGCACGGGCAACGACCTGGCGCGAGTGCTGGGCTGGGGCCCGTCGTGCGACGACGACACTCAGCTGCCCCAGATCCTGGAGAAGTTGGAAAGAGCCAGCACCAAGATGTTGGACCGCTGGAGCATCATGACCTACGAGATTAAGATCCCACCCAAACACAGCTTCCCCACCACGCCCGAAGGACACGAGGACTGCCAGGTGCTTCGCGGGAGTTGACGTGTTTTTTTGTTTTTTTTTTCACACACAGCAGCACGCAGTCAATTTTCTTGCAACCGTGAGAGAAATCGGCTCTTTGAACTCCAACGCTTTTGAGTAATGTTCCTGCTTCTTCTGTGTGTCTCCGATCCAGTTTCACATTTCAGCCTACGAAGACTCAGTAGCTGCTCACCTCACTAAGATCCTTAACTCTGAGCAGCACTCTGTCATCCTCTCCTCTGCAAAGTAAGTACATTTCCCCCAGCAGCTTAAACTGGCCAAGTAGTATCATCCAAAATGATAATCCAGCCATATAGAATGTTTACGTGGGATAACATTAGACTTTTTTTTACGGAAGTGGATTAGGGCTACAAAAAGAGAAAAAAATTAGGATATAATTTTTTTTTTCAAGTTTCCAATTCGAGAATCAATTTGAAATTTTGAGATTAAAGTCGAAATTTCCAGAATAAGGTTGACTTAAAAAAAAAAACATTTTGTGAATAAAATCGAAATTTTGCAGTTAATTTAAACGTGATGTCAAAATGTCGAGAGCAAAGTCGAAAGGCTCTGCGCGCAAGTCTCGTACTTCTGAAATTCACCAGTTTCCTGATTACTGTGGCTGAACCTTGTGAGATGCACCTGTTTTCGGCCGTTTACTTTTAATTGTGGGTAATTGGGTTAATCCACCATCCATCCAGTCTACTAGCAAGTCTCCACTTTATTTCTGGCGACTTTATTCATTAAATTTCTACTTTATTCATGAAATGTCGTCTTTTTTAACGCCGACTTTATTCACAAAATTTCGTCTTATCTTTTTTTTCTTCACAAAATTTCAACTTAAAACTCGAAATGAAAACTTGCTGCAACTTGATGAAATTAAAATCCCCTTCCTGTAATATTTTTTTCTCTTCTTGTGGCCCTACTCCTCTTTTGTACTTTTCATCGTAAAACTATATAAAAAAAAATATACACCTGGAGATAGAATTTAGTATTTTTTGTATTATTTGTTTGTTTTTGTTTTTGTTTTTGTTTTTTGGTTTCTTTATCGGAAAATGCCATGATAAATGACTGAGCTGGCAGTAATCTCAACGCGTAGTTTTGCTGGACCAGAGGAACCTAAATATATTTTATATGTTGTCCTTCAACCAAAACCGTCAAAACTAAGTAAATTTGAGTCTTGAAAAGAAGACTGAGACAAGGACTCAGTTTACTGAAGAACGAAACTAAACGGGATTCCAGCATTTTTTTGCCCTAGTATTTAGCTTCATCACAGTTATGCAGCCCTAGTTATTGTGCAACCTCACAATGTAAGCATGTCAAACACAGTTTATTTATTATATCCTTCATAATTGAGAAAGTCTTAATCGACAATACATTTAAAATATAATGTTTTGTCTTCCAAGCGAATGACGCAGCATTCTTTTCATCTTTTCCTCCAAGGGTGCTCTGTGAAACAGTCAAAGATTTTGTTGCCAAAGTGGGGAAAGCATATGAGAAAAGTACGGAGAATGCGGAAGAGTGCGACTCCATGTCTCTCAAAGTAAGTCTCGGCGCCACGTGATCATCATTCAGCGTCCTCAGCTGCCAAAAGACAACTCGCCATATGCCGTATTAAATTACCGCTGCCGCCTGTCTCGCTCACGCTGTCTCTCCTCCTTCCGACCGCCAGTGTGCCATCCTCAATGAGAAACTGGACTCCCTCCTTCAAACGCTCAACACGGAGTGCCAGGCCTTGCCTCCTCCTCCCCATTCCACCCCTCCGATCGTTGAGGAGGAGCAGGAGGAAGAGGAGGAGGAGCAGGAGGAGGAGGAGCAGGAGGAGGAGGCCAGCGAGGAGAGCCTGACGGAGCTGAAGGAGAAGTTGGAGGAGGAGGAGAGTGAGAAAGGACAGCAGCTGTTCAGGAGCAGGGAGCAGCTGATGCTCAGGGCCAACAGTCTGAAGAAGGCCGTGCGGCAGATCATCGTGCAGGCGGAGAGAGGTAACGCGGCCACGCTGAAATATGGAAACGTTGTTTGGAAGTTGCACAAAGGGCAAGATTTTTTTTTTTTAAAAAAAGCTGAAGGCTTTGCTTTGTGAATCTAAAATGCAGGGTAAAAAGAGCCGCGACCTTCCTGACCTTTTTACAGGTATTACGCCTGATGCATATGTATTACATATAAGCAGTATTGTTGGGATTACTCCATAAGAGTAATCCAATTACCGATTACTCCTTTTAAAAAAGTAATCTAATTACTACTATAACCACTTCATTACATAAGTAATCAATTTCTAATTACTTTAGTTAGGAAAAGATAAACGGTTGCTCAGTGCTTTGAAATGAACTTTATAAAGTGAAAATGTTGCAATTCCAAATGTTGCCTCTGTCCTCTTAGCACGAATGAACGTTTGCTCTCTGAACACAAATTGCACATTTCACGGAACAAAACTAAAAAAAGAATCTGCGACGTTGTTGTTTTCGGTTGTTTTTCTAAAACTTCAGACACTTTGTGGATAGTGAGACATTTTTCTCTGCATTTTACCGACAGTTTGGATCATTTACAATTTATATACTGTACATAACATTGCGATATCTATTGAGTGTTGAGCGAGACATTGCGCTATAACTGCTTGGAAAATTTAACTTGTGCATTCTGAATTAGCCGGCGAACATTGCAATACAAACGTCTCCTCACATTTTTTCCCCCTCCGGCGCAGTCTTGGATGAGCAGAACGCCCACACGGAGGCGACGAAGCTGCCGTCGCCGCTGGAGTTCAGAAAGGACAGCGAGGAGGAGAACAGAGACAGCGAGAAGGACGAGGACACCAAGGAGCTGGAGGCTGTGACCTGTGAGTGGCTCCTCTGCTCTTCTCCTCGTCTTCTCATGCTTGCCTCAGTCCTGGTGCATCTCCGTCCAAGGCCCGTTTCAAAGTGTGTTGTGTCTGTTTGACCTTCAAGTCCGCCGTTCACTTCCAGGTCGCATCATTTTCGGCACTGTCTCGCAGGAGACCGCATATTTCATTCGCGCTTATGGTTATTTCTACAGAAATGAGGGCGGGCACACGTCAGGCTTTAAAAGGTTGCCACCTTGTGGTGATATTACGAAGTGCACCAGATGACCAGACACGCAGCTAATGGAAAAAAAAAATGGGGGGGTGGGCTGCTGACGCAAATCAAGTTTCCGGTCATAAATAAACTGAAGGATTAGTGGTGAAAGAGCACAGAGAAGCACTGCTCCTCTTTTATATCCTATCTTGAGCTCCAGAGTGAACTTTTAGTCTCGCACTGGCTTCTTTTGTAGTTATTAGAAAAGAAAACAGCAGCAACCAAACCAACAAACAAGGCAACTAATGACCAGTTAATGTGTCTGTCTGTGATAATGTGCGTTTGAGGACCGATATTTGCTGATGTGCACCGGCCAGTGTGGCAGAGTGAGTGGGTGTGCAGTCGGCTGCAGGAAATGTTATTATTCTTCCTGTTTGTTGTGGAGTTGCTTCCTTCACGCACATTTTCCAGCAGTCACACAGCAGCGATTGCGCCGGTTTTGTGTCCTCTCCCTTTTCCTTCTTCTCACTGACGCACTAAGCCAAAACCACACATTCTGAACACATAAGGTTTTCTTTTTTCCTCCCAGTAAAACCACGAACAAAAGCATCTGTTTGCCTATCTTGCTGGTTGTTGGTAGTATTATAGAATGTTTTATTGAAATCAGGGAACTCTATTATAGTTTTGTATTGTACATAGATTGATTTGAGTGTTTTTGTAACTACTATATAGTTTATATAGTCTACGTATAGCCAGCGTCAGAGATAGCAATGGAAAAGCACTGCAATGCTTGCACTGAGGAGCTCCTGAGGATTACTTTGTGATTTTGAGGATTTGACAGAGGGTTTATGTCATTTATCAGTTGAATAGAAAGGCCCCAAATAAAGTTTTTCTTCAGGTTTGGCCTCCTTACATGGACACAGGAAAATGAATTTGCACTGTGTGGGATGGGGAGACAGCTGCAGGCCAACAGAGTTTACTTCTCGGCTTTTAATGAACTCTTTTGCGAAAAGCGGGCTTATTCATTGAGGTGTTCCTAAAGACGAGAGGTGAAAAGGCAGGTTGCACACAGGAGGAATGTTTTGCACACATCAAACAGTGGGCAGCAGAAGAGACCTTATGGGATGGAAGTTTATTGTATATGGATTTTTTTTTTTTTTTTTTAAAAACATCCTTGATGAAATCATATAAAACATTAACTCTGTCTAAGTATAAATTGATAAGCCTCGCAAATATACTTCTGTGTTAGCGTTCTGCCAATGTCACAGTGTTAGGAATTGCCACGTCAGTCGGCCTCAAGTGGTCCAAGTTCAGATTCCATGACCTACTGCAAACCCACGCACCACTGCAATAGCATCAGCATCTTACTTTGCTCTCTGTTGGCAACAGGAAGTCAAATGTACGCTTTATTCCACTGCGCAGTTGGATGGTGTTTGGCTCCGGGCGATGACTTCTGTAAATGTTTGTCCTTTGCTCAGCGGCCAAAAGTCCCTGCTCCCCGACGGAGAGGAGGGTGAGCCGCAGCACCCAGTCCTGTGGCTCCTTCAGCATCACCCCCTTCACCACCAGCAAGGAGAACCTCCCCGTGCTCAACACACGCATCATCTGCCCCGGTAAGCGCACGCTGACACTGTTTTCACCGTAAACCCTCCGCGCTGCTGCCTCGGCAGGACGCACGAGGACGTTGCCGCGCCGCCATTGTGTGACCGACGCACCTCTGTGTGCGGTGTTGTGTGTTTGTGTTTGTGTGTCGTGTGCGTGTTCTCGTGCAGGCTTGAGGGCAGGTCTGGCCGCTTCTATTGCTGGAAGCTCCATTATTAGCAAGATGCTACTGGCTAACATCGACCCATTTGGCGCCACACCCTTCATCGACCCCGACCTCGACTCCCTGTGAGAGCCTCTCCCATCCTAAGTTGTAGCGTATAGTGTTTCTACTCCCAAGTATTACTTTACTGACAGGCTGTACTTGCTGCGTGTTTGTACCCAGGGAGGGATACATGGAAAAGTGTGTGATGAACAACTACTTCGGCATCGGGCTGGACGCGAAAATTTCCCTGGAGTTTAACAACAAGCGAGAGGAACACCCGGAGAAATGCAGGTGGGACTTTGACTCTTTCCAAAATAAAACCATGTGAGGGACACTGTTGTTGGGATTACTCCACAAAAGTAATCCAACCACTGATTACTCCTTAAAAGTAATCTAATTACTTCTTTAACTACATAAGTAATCAGTTACTGATTACTTTAGTTAAAAAAAAAAATGTAACAGTTGAGAACGTCCTGTTTCCTGCACATAATGTACAGCAAAGCACAACATTCTTTGATGAGCTCGAAATAATGTTTGTATTTCCAACTACAAACGCAATCGCTGTTGTTTTCCTTTTGCCGCCGCCATGCTTGTTTTGGTGCGTCAGCGCATATCAACGACGTTGCATGCACGGCTGCATCATCAATCTGCGACTTTGGTGTTTTCGGTTGTTTTTCCAAAATTTCAGACATTTTGTGGATAATAAGACATTTTACATTACTTGATAAAGTCATTATGATATAATTACCATTTTCGGCACAGTAATCCCGTTACATTACTCCGTTACTAAAAAAAAAAAACGTAGTTTAATTACAGTAGTGGATTACTTCATAGTCATAGATTACTCGCCAACACTGGTGAGGGACGACCTTCAGCACACGACATTCACGGGATTGGTATAAACTTTCAATGGCAGAGTGGAACAAGGTGCTTAAAAGAACTGAGAGCCAAAATAGCTTCAAATGATCAAGAGAATGATTGCATTAATTAGAAATACAACATATAGTAAATACAGTTTACTTGGAATGAATCCATTATTTGTTTGTTGTTCTGCTTATTTTTGTTTATTCTATATGCATGTCCTGTTAAACGCCATTGGGAATTCTGCATTTTCTTATTGTGTCTGATCTCTTCATTTTGTCACGCCAACACTACACTTTCCTTATTTCAACTGTAAATGATGACAATCTGGAAGTGAAGGTTCACTCAAGGCGAAGATCTGTTTTCAGTTATTGCTATTTCTCATAATAATAATAAAAAAAAACACATCTTGTTATTTTAACACACAGAAGTCGAACCAAGAACATGATGTGGTACGGTGTCTTGGGCACAAAAGAGCTTCTGCAGAGAACCTACAAGAACCTGGAACAGAAGGTCCAGCTGGAGGTATGAAAAGAATTGCACCGCGTTGCATGTTGTAAAAAGGCCTCACCAGCCAGCAAATCAGTGCGTATTGAGGAGGAGGAAAGGCCTAATTAAACAGCCTGCAGGCTGAGTTAGAATTTGCTCCAGACATTCAAGGACCGTGGCCGCACTTTACAAGTGAACCACTCATGCGGTCAGGATCTGGTCAAAGAGTAAGCGAGTCATTACTCATTATCCGACTCAATAGGTCCCTTTATGAGCGTCTCGTGAGCACAGTTGTCTATGTTTATGCAAAAGTGAAGAATAGACTTTGCCTGTCTTCCTCTCTCCCAGTGCGACGGCCAGTACATCCCCCTCCCCAGCCTGCAGGGAATCGCGGTGCTAAACATTCCCAGCTACGCAGGCGGGACCAACTTCTGGGGCGGCACCAAGGAGGATGACGTGAGTGCATTTACTGCGTGTTTGCCGTAAGATGTCTCCCGCTGCCGCTGGGTGTTGCCAGAAATAAGTCACTACAGTATGTAGCTACTAACCTGCATTAGAAGGTTGGAAAATGCAACAGGTGGAGGACATTTAGTTTGCTCAAAAAAAATGGAGTGCACTTATAGAGCACTTTTTAGCACCTTCATGGTTCCCTATAGCACTTAACAACACCTCTTTTTCACCCACCCATGCACACACTAATGTTTGGCTGCTGCCATGGACAAATGATATAATAAATAAAAAATAAATAAAAAAAACTTTAACTGTGATAAAGAAGACAATACAGAAAACATTGCATTTTAACTTTGCTTTACCGCTCAGCAAATGGAAATTCTAGTTTAGGCGGCCATCTAGTGGCTGGAAGCCCACACGACAGCATGTCTGTTCCTCCTCTGTCTATGTATATATTCATAATTAGTGAATGGACATGAAAAAAAAAAACTCCTGATACATTTTCTACGTGTTAGATAAAAAAAAATCTGATCAACTGTTAATATAAAAGGACACAATTCTTTCTGTCCAGACAGAAGGCTTGAAAATGCGTCTGCACAAAATCAGACAAGATGTTGGAGCAATCAGAGATAATACTGATAATGATGGCACGCATACAATTTCCTGAATGTCATTATTGTGTTGCGCAGATCTTCTGTGCCCCATCGTTTGATGACAAGATCTTGGAGGTGGTGGCAGTGTTTGGCGGCATGCAGATGGCAGTTTCCAGAGTCATCAAGCTGCAGCACCACCGCATAGCACAGGTAAGAGCGCACGTAAAAAAAACAATGTTGGCGGGGGGGGGGGTCACTGATTCATTTCTGCATTTTAACTCGAGCATAAGCGTAACCCACTGGATTGCTCTAAGAACATCACTAGTGCAGGAGAATGAGTCAGGATGTTCTAAACACATTATGGGATGACATTCACAGTCGCTGCCTTGAAGGTCTAATTTAGTGTGATTTTAGAGAATGAATAGTCAAGTGTGCAGAATGCGGCCATCATTGCACAAGCTGAATGTCAAATGAAAAAATGCAAACAAAGCTTTGTGTTACAATCACACTTAGTTGAGTTCTGCTAAACCATAAAAGAGTCAACAAAGCATCATGGTTGATATTTCAGGCTCTTTAAAACAGCCGACTGTTAGTGTGTTCACACAATTTTGCACGCCTAGAATTCGATCACTTTTAATTACACATTGGAAATGGTTTTCGTTATGACCACATCGTGCACTCATAATGATCGCAGAGCGTTCAAGTTCATTATTTCATCAAACTGCTTAGAATCAAGTTGGGAAATGATTCAAGGAGCCCAAACTATTCATTCATTCATTAATTCATTCATTCATTCATTTCATCTAATGCCCTGGTGAATTCCTTCGTTCCAATGACATCAGTGCCGAACCGTCAAGATCACCATCCTGGGCGACGAGGGCGTCCCGATCCAGGTGGACGGTGAGGCCTGGATCCAACCACCAGGAGTCATTAAGATCCAGCACAAGAACCGAGCCCAGATGCTCACCAGGGACAGGGTACGAAGGACGGACTGCTCCACGTGTCGCGTGGCTTAAAATAGAATCAAATTTTGAGATGACATTCCTGGGAATAGTTTTCCAAGCGGTGCGTGTGCGCTCCCTTCGCAGGCCTTTGAGAGCACGTTGAAGTCGTGGGAGGACAAGCTCAAGTACGACAAGCCTCCTCTGAGGCCCCACCTCTACCCGCAGCAGTCCGTCGACCTGGCCACGGAGGAGGAGGCCGCCCTCTTGCAGGCGTGTGCGCGTGCTGCGGAGGAGCTCATCACCAGGTGAACACGTCCGGCTGCTGTAAAGTTGAAATGTTGAACCTTTTTTGAGCCACAGCACATTTTTTTACATAAAAGAAAAACCCCCATGGCACGCCAACAACCAAAAGTATTACAAAATAAAATGCCTCTTTTTAGCCTAATAATGCCAATATACTCTAAATGTATTTATACTCACCAAGTGTGCAGTGTTGGCGAGTAATCTATTATTAAGTAATCCACTACTGTAATTAAATTACTTTTTTTTCAATAATGGAGTAATGTCACTGCAAAACTGGTAATTATATAACGATTACGTTCATTTTCTGAAATATTTTGCAAGCGAAAAATGTCTTATTATTCACAAAATGTCTGAAATTTAGAAAAACAACTGAAAACAAGGATGTCGCAGATTATTTTAACAATTCACATTCGTTCATGTTAAGAGGACAGAGGCAATATTTGGAATTGCAACATTTCCACTTTATAAAGTTCATTCCAAAGCAGTAAACAACTCTTACTTTATCTTTTTTTTAACTAAAGTAATTAGAAATTACTAATTGATGGCTTATGAAACAAAGTAGTGAAAGAAGTAATGAGATTACTAATTAGGAGTAGTCAGTAATTGGATTACTTTTATGGAGTAATCCCAACAACACTGTCTGTGTGGCGCCTGGGCCTGTTTAGATGCACACGATGTGATTTCACGGTGTGTAGGAAATTAGGCTCACATTCCTTTTGAAGCACAGTCACTCCATAGTGAAATGTTAGTATATTTTCGACCAATGAAGTGAAATTGTATAGTTTTTCACGGCACACCTGACATTATGATTATCTCACGGTACACTAGTGTGCCGCGGCACAGCGGTTGATAAAAACGGACATAGACCAGCTGAACTCTTGTTGTCCATGAGCTAACTGGAACTCTTGCTGCCTATATTTTTAATCTTCTCATGCAATACTCCTGGCTTTTCTCTGTACATGTCATTGACAGTCATTATTCTCACCGTATGCATTCAAAGTAATTTAATTCTTGCACTATAGCGTTGAGTGTCTTTGTAACCCTGCAACACTTCTGCAACTTTCTCGCCCCTCCGGGATTTGAAGGAAACCGCAGTCATTTTCTGATACACATTTCTCCACTATTCTCAATGGCAGGATATGCGAGGCAGCAAAGACCAACGGGCTTTTGGAGCAGGAGCTCGCTCACGCTGTTAATGCAGCATCTCACGCCATCAACAAAACGCACCCGAAATTCCCCGAGGTCAGTAGACGGCCGCACGGGGCGAAACGAGTCTTTCGCTTTTCTTTTCTTCTGCTGTCGTCCAAAAAAAAATGTTTTATCCTTTTTTCCAGAATCTGACCAGACACACAGCAATAGAAGTAGCCAGCAGCGTCAAGGCTCTGTACAATGAGACAGAGTCTCTTCTGCTGGGCCGAGTCTCTCTGGTGAGTTTTCTGAGACACCCGTGCTGTGTACATATTTAATGATCAACTTTGATTGGAAAAAAAAAAAGTCATGTTTCACATTTACATTACATTACTTAGTAGTCATGATTTTTTTTTTTTTTTTTTTTTTTATCAGAAGTACAATTGTATTTGTATTGTAATGTTATGTATTAAGTATTGTGTATTTGTTATTTATTTTTCATTTTTTACTTGGTTTATACACAGTTGAGCAAAGACCTCAAATAATGAAGTAGCTACAAACAACCCGTCAACTCTATTATTGCATATTCTGGTATTTTTTACCTCTGTGATTGGTCAACAGTATAAAAATAAATACAGTAAGTGAACAAATGTATTAGTAAGAGGGCGGTATCCAATAAGCTCGGCTTCTTCCTGCTCATTTTTGAACATGTGAATTGTGAAATTGTAAAGATGTGATGCACCATGTATGTATCCGTGATGTCACGGACAGTCAAAACCGATCGGTGTGTTTGGAGCTGTTCAGACTGACACGACTGACTGTCCAAATGCGATTTGAAACTGCTTCCCGAATGTGGTTTCAGATCTGTCTTGCAAAAATCGGATTTGAATGTGATTTGTGACTGTTCAGACTACAAAAGAGCCGTCCGGTTTCAATCTGGATGGGCTAAAATTCAGATTTTGGATGGCAGTCTGAACGCGGCTAAAGTAATGCAATTCTACAGGTGTTATGCACACTAACGTATCAGTATAATCCTCCAAGTCGCTAATTGTGTTTACTGTTCTTAAACACAATTCCACCTTCAATTCTTCTGCTTCATGCAACATTGTGTTTGACATACAAATGTGGTTGATCTCGTACTTGTGTGTCCCTTCTTGAAGCAACTGGACCCCCCAGAGGAGGAGCAGCTGTCCGCAGCCCTGCAGAGTGTGGAGGCTGAACTGGGCAAACTGGGAGAGATCCCCTGGCTCTACCATATCCTGCAGCCCAATGATGAGGAGGTAAGCAAGAGAATGAAGACACATAAAAACCCAAAAAAACAACAACACAGAGACACACGCTCACGTTGTTACCATTAGCAACATTGTGTAGTCCCGCCCACTTTGTTTGAACATCTTCAGTGTGACATGTCTCCAGGTAAAGGGAGAGCTGAGTAGCTAAATGAAATGCTATAGGTTGACTGTGCTTATGTACCAGGACCACTCTCTGGGTTACTGCAAGAGGAACAGTCGCAGCAGCATGTTTCGCATAGTGCCCAAGTTCAAGAAGGAGAAGGCGGCCAAGAAGACGAGCCCGCAGTCAGGTAGGGTTGTGTCCACGCTTCCCTCAGGTGTCACTAGGCCTTCCGGGAAGCCGAGCAGTCTGCCCTTGGATCGCTGATCTCTCAGAGCCTGGCGCTAGGTTTTCAATTGGCGACACTATTTAACCCGCCTGATCCGCTGCTCCTGCCTTTTAGACTCACCTGGAAGGAAGGTGTCGGAAAATCACTTACTTTTCGCCACATTTACAGGAAGTCCTCACGCTTGGGCATCGATCACCAGACATCGCAGTCACGTCGCCGTAACTGAGAGTTGTGTGAATGAAGTCCAAGGTCTCATATTTCACATTGTGTGACACCTGCCATCAGCTTGTGCCCATCCCCCCTCTGCGTTCATGTTGTCATACAGCCCACAGCGTGGCCAGAGCTGGCTGAAGCCACACCGAGGGGAAGGGAGCCTCTCAGGACAGACGGAGATCATAGTGTAACACACAGGGCAGCCACAGGGGGCAGCAATGCTGCTGCGTCTTTGGCAAACAAACCAGGGTGGTTTGAAACGGTCTTTTCTAACTGGCTACCAATGATACGTCTTGACTCATCAGAAGGATAAGAAATTATGTGGGATGCACCAATACCTGATATCAGTATCGGTACTGATACCGATACCAGTAGCGGTTATTGGTACTGATACCGATACCAGTAGCGGGTACTGTTACTGATACCGATACCTGTAGTGGATATTGGTACTGATGCCGATACCAGTAGCGGGTATCGGTACTGGTGCCGATACCAGTGGTGGGTATCGGTACAGGCACCGATACCAGTAGCGGGTATTGGTACTGATACCAATACCAGTAGCAGGCATCGGTACCCATAGCGGGGTTGAGTACTCTACTCATACTCGTAAAATACGAGCCAATACCACGACACCGATACCAATTGTATATGTATATGTATGACAAGTTTGTTAAACGTGTTTGTACTGCATTGAAACTTGTGGCAGTCAACCTGAGGAATTTTGTTCAAATTACAGAAAAAAATAAATCTAAGTAATTCCAAAATGTGGCCTTATTGAATACTCTGTATCGCTGAGTACTGATATGCAAGTACTGGTACTTTACTTGCTCTGTAAATAAGTGGTATCGGTGCATCCCAAGAAATTCTGAAACAAAAATCTGGCAGTCAGATCAGATAAATCAGCCTGTGCTCTTCCTCTCAATATCAGGGCTGAATACTACGACTACTACTTCTACTACTACTACTACTACTACTACTACTACTACTACAACTATTACTACTGGCAGGTTGGGGTGCGTTTCCTGCAACAACAAAAAAAAAAAAGGCTTCCACCTCCCCTTTACCTCCCACATTTTGTGTGTCTTTTGGACTTAATGTGATAATATGCATGTTCCCAAGCTTTTTTTTTTTTAGGGGAAAAAAAACAAACAAACACCGGCTCCTACTTTTCCCGACGGGCTTTCTTTCCCCTCCTGCCAGCTGCTGCCAACGCTTCTCCTTCCTCTCTGGTGCTCAAAAATTCTGCCTTCACCCTGCCTCCCCCCCCCCCCCCCCCCACCTCCCATGATTGAAAACAATCTGTTGGGCTGCGAATTGAGTCGGACGTACGTACGTGTGTGGTGAGCGTGAGTGTCGTGCATCGACGAGGCACCCTGAGCCTCTCTCTCTCTCTCTCTGTTCTGTTCTGCTCTGTGCGTGTGCCGCATGTGTGTGTGTGTGTGTGTGCGTGCGTGTGTGTGTGTGCGCGTGCAGTAGAGAGATGGGGCACAGAGGAGGTGGGCACCTGGCTGGAGCAGCTGAGTCTGGGCGAGTACAGAGACACCTTCACCCGGCACGACATCCGAGGCTCAGAGCTGCTGCACCTGGAGAGGAGGGACCTCAAGGTAAAGCACGCGGCGCACACCTCCCGATCTGTGTGAGCGACCACCCAATCTCCCTCTCTCTCTCCTTCTCTCTCTTTCTCTCCCCCTCTCTCTCTCTCTCTCTCCGCCTCCTCTCAGTCCACCTTGAGTTGTTCTGGTGTTTTTGTGCCACCTCTTGCACTGCACTGCGCTGCGCTGCTCTGCTCTGCTTGGCTTCTACTATCTGACACTTGGTGAAAGAGACTCACTCGCACCCACTGACACTCGTGCCCGCTTCAGAGGGGAAGCCTAACAGGGGAGGGGAGGGGAAAAAAGGGATGGGGCGGGGGAGGGGGAGGGAGAGACTCTCGAACCGGCTCTGCTCGAATTAATGAAACTTGTGAAATCTGACTGTTGTTTCTGGCGTTGACACACCTATGTGTGTGTGTGTGTGTGTGTGTGTGTGTGTGTGTGTGTGTGTGTGTGTGTGTGTGTGTATACAAAGAGATGTTGCATTTGTATTTGTATGTAATGCTTGTGCCAATGCCTTCCCTTTCAAAGTGTGTACAACCGATTTGATGCCACTCATGTTTGATGTGTTTTTCTTAAAGGTCCAGTGTGTAAAATTTGGCTTGATTTATTTATTTATTTATTTATTTATTTATTTTTGGTAAAAGCTTAACACGCTGCACATAAATTCATTGATAAAAATAAAAATCATTTGGTTTTCCCAAACTTAGAATTGTTCTCACGTATAAAGGAATATACACAGAGCAATAGGGGTCTTGCTAACAGTTAGCTGCCATCTTGAACCACCATATTCTTAAGGAAGCCTGTCTGACAGTGAACTAAATACAAAACTCGCTGTCAGGTGGGCTAAAAAAAAAAAAGCCACACTGGACCTTTAATGACTAATATTAACACAATTTCATCTCAAACTGCAAAAACAATGGAGTGAAGCATTGTAGTCAGTCACCAATCCCATAAGATACACATGTTGAAATGCTTTCCAGTTGGTTCCTGCAAGTGGATTATGTCTTCATGCTCATGAGCCATACAGTGAGGTTGCTTTACATTTGTTCGTCTGTGGAGGAAGTTTGAATGCGTCTGTAAATTTGCTCCAGAAGTGAATCAATGTTAAAGTTCTGTCCGGGAGACGGGTTTCTTTTATGATTAAAACAAAGTGTTGCTGGTTAGGTGGAAGGACCCAACCCTGCACCAAGCTGTCTGGAATAATGCTCAAATGAATTAGCCAGAAGAGAACAAAACTGCAAAGAATTGCAGCGTCTTCACTGGACGGACAAAGGCCCTGATTTACTAAAGGTTTGGCCATGGAAATAAAGACACAAGCAAATAACGACTTAATGAACATGCAGATACAGACGTTTCTTACAAAACGTGTAAAATAGTGGTCGGAGAGGACGCAAATAGATTATTCAGCAGTTTTAATCATTTTTATTCAGTACCTTTAAGAGGCAGATGAACTTCATGCAAAACACACAGCAAAAGCGATGACTGACTGGGTTGCAGAAACAAACCATCTGATTCAAAGCCACTTGGCATGAACCCTTTTCACTGTTGGATATGTGTGTGTGTTTGTGCGTGTGTGTGTTTGTGTGTATTTACATACATGTAATGATACTAATTTATTATTTCTCGTAATATTGTTGCTTGTGGCGTTAGATAAGAATAAATTCTTTGGTATCTTTTTTTTTTTTTTTAATGACATCTGTTTATTGTGTACTTTGATACAGTGTTGGGTCCGTTTGGTGTCTGTACACTTACTACAGTTGTACCTTTAAATTTTGAAGTCAAAACTAGGTTGTGATTTTTATTTATTTATTATTATTTAGCTTAAAACACTGTTTAAATCATGACACATTCAAGGACTAATCGCTGTTGATGATGTTTTAATGGACTAATCCAATGGAGCACATATTCACTGTGAATAGACAAGACATGTTTGTCCTAGTAATTATTTCACTCAGGTGTTTAATATCACAGTCAGTTTACCCCGAACAAAATATATATTCATTCCATTTCTGACCCTCGTGCCTCTGAGTGAAAATGTAAACGCTTTTATTCTCTGTTTGAATTCTTATGTTTTCACGTCCAATGGAGCGTGGCAGAGTGACCATGTGATCCAAACCTGCAGTTGAAAGAATCCCTACTTTTTAACATTATGTCCAAAATTTGAGTTTATTTGATTTAGATTTTACTGTATCCTGTTGAAATTGTGGTTTTTGGGGTCACTCTATTGTTGTGTGCATTTATAATGGAATACAGAGGTGTTAATTCCATAAAGGTTTATAACCCCTTGGAAACATACAGAAGGTTTTGAATTTCGACTGACTGAAGTATGATTTTCGTAGTTTCTTTGTAATTTATTCGACTTAGAGGGACCTTACTTCCAACATGTAAGGTCTTGTATCTTCTCACGTTGTACTTTGATCCGTGATTGCTGTGAAGACGTTAAACTGTGCTGCAATTTTGTGACGATTGCATGAAAAGAAGTGTTTGGGGATTGCGCTTGACTTACGCGTCTTCTTGTCTTCCCTCAGGACCTGGGGATCTCGAAAGTGGGTCATATGAAGAGAATTCTTCAGGGAACTAAGGACCTGGCAAAGGCCTCCATGGTTGACCTGTGACCTGAAACAAGGCAACAGTTAGAGGGGGCAACTACGGACCAGTTGTGGGAGCTGTGCAGGTTGCAAAGGAAACACAAGTGGACTGCGGAAAGCAAGATTTTACCCCCGGGGGGGGAAGGTTTTTGACGCTCACAACGTGCACTCGCCGTGCGTTTTTATCGTGCCAAAGCGGCGCGCGAGGAAGCCGACGAGAGCGTGGCAGGAAGTCGCGGATCTTTCCAACAAGCCATTTCTGAGTTATTCATTCACAACACGCAATCAGGTATGCAACTAACTTAGTGATGAAAGTTGACTCTGCGGAGTTGACCCGTAGCAAAACCAGGACTTCCATGAGTGTGTGGGTGGGTGGGTGGGTGCGGGACGCAGGAACTCCACCCTTTGTAGCAACCACCGCCGAGCGTATGCGCAGGTCCACGGTGGAGCGTCGCAGCGCGGCGGGCGAACAGGGAAGGTGTGTCGTTTGGAAACCAGTCGGAAGATGTTGCATGCTGTGCTTGCTCAACCCCTTAGATATGTTTAACTGCATGATTAGCGTCTTTGGTTATTTTGTGCGCAAAAAGTACCACTTGAACAAGTTTTACATGACTTAAGTATTTACGATGTGGTTTGTTACTACTGAGAGCATCGTCCTTGGTCAAAATCAGTCCCTCTCTTTTTCTAGTTTGAATTATTTGGTCTGCATGAATACAGTGTTGCGGAGATTGTGTCAAGTGCCATGATTCAAGCCATTTAAAGTGTGCTCTAGAATTTTTTGCCTTGTTTTTCGTTTTGATTTTTTTTTTTCTTTTTTTTTGTTATTTTCGTTTTCTGTGGATGTGAAAAACATCACCAAAGTGAATGTCAGTGAAAACACTAGTCTGATGGATAGCGTACTTCAAATTGCACACTTTGTTTTTTTGGGGTTTTTTTGCCAGTAGGTCCTTCACAGCATCGCGTGCGGGAAAACACTCGTTCTTTCAGGAGGAACGTCTGTAAAGTAAATTGTTGGTCATGTAGAAGAGTGGCAAGCTTTTAAGAGAAATACTGAGAAGGCACTTTTACTGCTCGCTGTATGCAAAACGCAAATTCTCACATTCTCGACGGCTCACCTCAGCATCTCAACTTTGCTCAGTTCAGTATTTAATAAAAAAAAAGAAATTAGGAGTTAGATATGAGTTTTGGTTATGTCATAAAAGCAGTAAGCTGCAGTCGGCAATCTATTGTTTCAGTGCAGCTTCCTTTTCTTCAGACTACAGACGATAGAACTCTACTTTTACTTGTAAGTTTCTCTTAATACTGGTGGCATTACAGGGTATATTTCTATATGTGATGCTAATTTTGTGTGTAACATATACATATATATATATATATGTATATATATATATATACATATATATATATATATATGCAAACAATCAAACTTACGTTTGTAAAGTTGTAGTGTAATGCATTTGTAGATTGCGGATTTGGCATGCATTTGTCAACAGTTTACACATTGGATTGTGTACAGTACACCGTAACAGTTGTTCTGATCTCTTGTCAAGGAGAATGCTGTTTTATTCAAATGATGGTGCAATATTTTATGTCTCGTTTTTATACTTTGTCTGCAGCTTTCTTATGTGATGTTTCTTAGTGAGGAAATGGTCAGTTTAATTTGTTTCTTTCTACTCTTCCTTAAGATTTCGGGGATTTACAATTTTAGACGCTCGACTCTGTTGGATTGCAGTTTTTCTTAACGGATTCCAAATTACTTCCACTATTTTCTAGTTTTGCTCCTCTGTGCTTCCAGGACGATATATCACATAGAGCTGTGACCGAATGGGCGGACACGACTGTTGTGCTTGTTTGACAGGTTTTTATCACAACGTACGAGAGTGAATTTCGGTGCATTTGCCACAAAAGTGGTTCATTGCACCTTATCAACGATTGTACACTTATTCTGCCAACACGTTTGAATCATGTCCTTTTAACTTTGATAGTTTAGCCTCCCCCAACTCCTCTTTGAAGAATAATGAGATGTCTGTAAGTTACCTTTTATTTTCCTGCGTGGAATAATGTGCCCCGATATTGAACTTTGGAATAGTTCAAAAACATATTACACTGGGAAAAATGCTAAAATGTAACACATCATTTTCCTTTATCCATCCATCACAGTAACCCCCTGCTAACTGAGGGTCTAAACTGACAGCAGTAGACAGTGCTGTCTTCAAGATATCATGAGCGGGATGTCATGTAGGCAATCAGTCGTGTCAAATCAGTCTACATTTCCACGCGCAACCCTGCACTCTAGAATTCAAGTCAGTCTTTTTTATTTGGCCCTAATACGTCTGAAGTGTACTGCTGGCACTCTCCAATGTGAGCCATCAAATATTAAACTATTATATTTCACACTATTGTAAAAGAACAGTTTTGCAGAGATGAGCGAATTCTTCTGCAGTGGACTTTGGTTTTGATGCAGGGTTTCTACACGCTGTCACTGATCCTGCAACGCATAGCCAAAGATAGGTAGACTAACAAACAACATGTAGGTGTCCTTTTGATTGATTTACTTTTTTTTTTTTTTTATCATGTCGAACTTATCTTCCGCTCACTATTTGACACAAAGTTGGGATAAAATAGTGACAGAATTTCTCTGGATAAAACCAATTCCAACCCCTACATACACTTTTCTTCCTGCTGTGTGGTGGTCTGTAAATAATGCTCAAAACTGCCTGGTTCTTTTTTAGAAACCAACCAAACTTATGACAAAATCTCTTTGAGAATGAATATCATGAAATCTTTAATATGGCTCATAAATTAGCTGGGGAAAATGAATTATATTTTTGTTTACATTATGTTTACAATGGCACAGTTTTGCTTCTTTTTTTTTTTAAGAATATATATCTCGGTAGAAACAATATTTGTATATTTATTGCCTAAGGGTAAATGATATGGTGTGTACTGTGTTTTCACATTTGGGATATAATGTTACAGTTGTCACATGTATTACTATCTGGATGATTTGGTAAAGTAGTTAATCATTTTTATGACTACTAAGTGACTGTTTTCTGTGCCTTTATATTGCTAGGATGCATGGTTAGTTATTTATTACGATTTGAAGTCACTGAGATGTGTATTTTTGTATTCTGAATAAATAAATTGTTTAGCTTTTGTTGTACATTTCATGGTGCCTTAAAATAGGCTACCTGCTCATAATTCTCTCCTTCAATAAAAACCAGATATCTGTAACGTGTGTCTGCATTATTCTGTTCGCAAAACAAGTGAAACCAATAATCAACAATCTCTTTTTACTGCACTACTTGGCCATCTTGTGTACACGCGTGTTCACGTGCTTGTGCGTTGTTCTTACTTAACACAGTATAGTGCCGGGGTCCACGTTCACCCCTGCACCGTCGCTCCAAGGACCACCTGAGTCGACCCCCGCAGGCCTGTTCGAAAAATAGTACAACTCAATTGAGCTGAGCCTTGATAAGTCACTGTTGATAATTACTGAGAATTAATCAACGTGATCTGTGTCTTCACATGCTGTAGATCAGTATCATTAATAATAATATAGAATTAAGAAAATGTGTTTTTTCAGGTTAGCGTAGCAACCTGGTAGCCCTTCATATGACCCAGCAGCCATGAAGTAGCTCTCTGGTTCAATAAGGTTGGTGACTTCTGGTCTAGTGTATGAGTAATGCAAGTGTGCCAGAAAAGAAACACTGAAATCAACTTCCTCTTCCCCCTCAGAGTCCGTTTTTGCTAATCGGTTTTCTATCAACACGCCAAGAAGTATTAGCGAGTCTCAGTCCAGGAGAGGGAGGACAATTCGCCTCAAAGGTTCAGTCAACAGTTAAGTTGTGAATACATGGATTGTCCTCCTCCATGCTGCAACCCACTATGCTCACTGGATGTTGCTCTAGCCTAACCAAAGACATGGAGCTACTCCTGTCCAATATGACTTTTGGTCATGAATAGTCATAGTTTTGCAGATGTGCTACCAAGCATGCAGAGGCTTTGTGACCTAGCTGCTAACAATAATAGCCTACAAGGTTATTAGCAGGCCATCGTTGGTTTGGACCAGAGCAAGCATGGTTCCAGGCCCACTAGCTCTCTTTGCTGGCTCAGTTCACAACAGATAATTCAATTTCCATATGGAAGTGAGGAACCCTTGGCTTGGTGACCTTAACTCAGTCCTGGTAGTGCCCCCTTCAGTCTGAGGGGAGAATCTGATGTGGATAGCAATGTCTCACTGTGGAGCATATGAAGCGAGCGATGCTACAGTGGAATGTGTGTTGTGTGTGTGCTACAACTGCTTTAAGTCTGTAGACCTTTTCACACAGATTGTGCAAGGCAGCTTTCACACCTTTATCTGTTCTTTGTGAACAGTATCGAGGGGGGGCTGGTGAGCACAAGTTAATCCAGGAATTAGCACCTGCAGAGGTGTTAGAGGTGTTAGGGTCACGGCAGAGTGAATTGTTTGAGTGAGTACGTTTGAGGCTAGATCTGTGAAGTTTCATGACGTGCTGTGCAAGCTACTCATCTATACCCACAGCTGATGTGGAAACAATGAGGAAAAGCAACAGTGAACTGAGAACCACTTCTGAAAATGAAATGGCTTTCGTTTAATAAGGCCATGAAGTCAAGTTTTAAGGTGTGTTAAGATCAAAAGCAACAAAAGTGATGAACACCACAAAATTGATACGTACATTGATTTTTGTATCCTACCGTCTGTCTAAAATGTAACTGTAATTTTGTAATTTGTACTATTCATTCATGCAGTTTAAAGGCGATGTTACCGCAGGAAAGGCCATTCTCCTGACACAAACAATTCTTCTTCTTCTTCTTCTACTTCTTCTTCTTCTTCTTCTTCTTCCTTAACTTTAAAACAAACAAACAAACAAACAAACAAACATCAAAAGCATTGATGGTTTTCAGTTAGATTGATAAAAGTTATATTTGGTCAAACTTCAAATATTTGCTGAAACTTAGGCCAACTGTGTAGTGCTAAAACTCCACATTTTTGGATGCAGGCTGATGAACCAAAATATATTTCCAAGAACTAAACGATTCTCTGTAAATATCATATAATATATAATATCAATAACCCTCAAAATGGAAAAAAATAAATCAAAATAAAACAAAATAAAACACTGCTTCGATATTCTGGCATCTACAGTCTTAACTACTACAGTCTTAACGATCTGTGAATGCGTCACAGATCGATGTTTCGGCGTGTGATTCATAATGGCTTGAACACTTTTTCCACAACAGACACAGCTGAGAGACGGGGAAGTTCGAGAAAGACTCGAGACTCGATTAAATTTACGTCGCATTAACCACGGTGCGTAGCCTTATATTAAGTTTTTAAATTACTACTACTACAACTACTACTAATAAATAACCTAATGACGGGGTGTCATGGGGTTGTCCACAATGGAACGAGTTTAAGTGACCGTGTCGTTTCTGTTCGGACATAATATTTATGTTTTAGTGTTTGGAGATGAAGGTCAAATCTTAATTAATTTGTTAGGTTTTGGTTCAAATTTAGCTGACGCGGGTAATAAACAGCATTAGCGGCCAAGAATTTGGATCGGGCGAGACGTTCGATTCACTTGGTGTTATCGCATGTGATTCAAAACGGACGAATCGCTGGGAGGTGCACATTAAATGCAGAGGCAGGCTACTGTCTACGCCGCTGGAGTCCAACACTGAACGCTGAGGTAAAATGACTAGTTTAACGCAAAAACAGGAACAGAAACTTAATGTTAACGCACATTGTGTTCCAACGGCGTCCAAACGGTCAGACGTTTGGCCAATGCAGCACGCATCGTTCGCCTAGCTCGTTCCTATCGGCACATCGTAGCATCTCACTGGACTGGACTGCGGCCTGGCGGTTCTGCTAGCCTCGGTGATTGACAGCCTGTCATCAACGTGAGCTTTATTTGTACATTTAGCCATAGGTGATTCTTGCTTTGTCGCTCCAGTCGCTTTTGTACGAGCCGATGCGTTCAAATGTCGGGTTGCATGTTGAGCTATTGAGCACCTTTGGCTGTTTTGTTGGGGACTCTAGAGGTGCTGGTTGGTACATCAACATCAGCATCCTGAGCTAATGTATCATCATTTGGCCTGCTGCTGCAGAAGCAGCAGCGGTACCAGCACCATCATACTAGCTAGCTGCTCTAGTTCTACACACACACACGCAGTGCCTGGTGAACAGCCGCTTATTACCTCGAAATTATGATTATTGTTTATCCCAGACTGGGGCAATGGTACAATCGTCGTTGGGAACTTGCTTTTTGTCCGCATTGTGTTTGCTTAACACTGACGTCAAACTGCGTCGTCGTACAGAATTGCGATTTGGCCACAGCAAATCAGTGCTGGTTTCGATACTAAAATGGCTGATGGTCTGATTGGTTTTCAACATTGTGAGTCATGAGACGTAGTCTTTTCAGTGGAGGCCCTGAATAATTCAGTACTTTTTTTTATTTTTCTTAAATGCTCTGCAGTGTTCAACATCTTATGTGGTTCTAATTAACGTTCTATTAATGTGGGTTGAAAGTGTAGTGTGTGTGTGTGTGTGTGTGTGTGTGTGTGTGTGTGTGTGTGTGTGTGTGTGTGTTTTGAGAAATTTTACCAAGTCCATTCATTTGCAAAAAAAAAACCCCTTAACCAAAAAAAACACTAAAACCCAATAATGTGAGTGTCAAGTTCAAATCGATAGTATTTCATAATGACACAAAACATGTTGCTGTGCATTTCTCTTAGAACATACATAGAAGTCAAATAGCAACAAAATCATTTATAAAATTACACTAAAGTAGTAGTTACCTTTAATGACACACCCATTTTGCGCAGATGCATTTTGAGTAGGTCTTATTGCACATTGAAAACAAATAGATCATAGGGATAAAGCAAAGGGGAACAAAATGAATAATAGATAGATAGATTACTTTATTTATCATGAAGGAAATTCTGTGCAAAAAGTGCATCGAGAGTAAAAGAATTAAGATAAGGAAGTAAAAGAATGATTAAGATTGAGGGCTGTCCAATGAGTGTTTTTAATAATCATGATTAATCTCTAACCCTTAATTGTGTCTAACTGCAGTTAATTTAGATTTTTATGTTATTTTCCATTTCAAGACAGTGTTTATGTCCATATTAATACAAAGCAATTGTTACCGCAGTGTTTTAATTAGGAACCAAATGAACACAAAGAGAGGATTTCCTTTTTTATGTACTATTAATATGTCTTTCCAAACAGTGCATCTAGACCCCCTTATTACATATGCTTTGTAGAGTTCCAATTTGGGTCCTTTCTCAGTTTTATACAGCTCTTATATACCTATATATATATATAAGGTGTACAGCAGGTCAAAACATTCAGTTACCACCCATTTAGCTATTGCTTTTTTCCCCCCTCCCCTAGTTAAACTAGTTAAAGCTACAGCTTTAACTAGTTTCTTCGGTGTGCTGTCACCCACAGGCCTGCGGCGACGCCCACTTTCTGAAATGTTGCTTTAGCACAGTGGTGCCTCGCCAGTCCGAGGGATGTTGGCTGCACCTGGTTGTTTAGTGTGTAGGTGGTTGCCTTAACCATCACCGCAGTATGAATTACACAAGATAAACACAGCTAATGGTAGCAGGGTGCTACGGCTTGGGGACCCCAGTACGAGTGAATGGACGGGACAATATCATTGCGATTATTGCGTTAATGCTGACAGCTCTGATCATAAAATAAATCTAAAATAGAACAGGTCCCCTGTCTGACATTAAAATACAAATGTTGTTGCAGTGCCAAAGAAGCAGTTTAATAAGTCACTCACGAGTTATTGTTTGTACATCATAATGCACATCTTCTATTTGTATAGTTTAAGTGATGAAAAAATGAAAATGCATATTTCTAGGATTTCAAGGGTCTGGTTGCACTCTGTTAACCTCTGTAAACTTTTTTTTTAAAAAGTCCCTCAGTAGTAGTAATGTGTCCAGCTCATGCTCATCTAATACTGCTGGGACCCAGAGCCATATCCATCTCTCTCTATCTCTCTTTCTACTGAGGTCTTCTGAGAGATTGGTTTTTATTTTCCACTTGAAATGGATAAATATATGTTTTATGTTTTATTAACGTTAACCTTCACTAACCCATTCACTCTTGAACATTTATGAGTATTTCTTTTTCATGCAATATATTTCTTTTGAAATTTAGTTTCATACAATTTCAAAATTTCTCAGAACTTTACATTAATTTTGGCAATGAACAAATCTTAGCCACAAAAAGTCTGAGGAGCTACTGCAGAAAGAGCTGGTTCTTTATAGTGAGCCAAGCCATAGGAACCAACTTTAAAAAACAAAAAACAAAAACATAAAATCGAAAATTCACATCACTACTCAGTGGTTTCAGCAATCTTACACATTTGCGGATGCCTATGAAATGGTGCGGCCCCTGGAGCATTAGTTTGAACAGTAGAGGGCAGGGATACGCCTTGGACGCATCCACACCACTGAAAGCAAAGAGGGCAAAAGCATTGACTTGTTTTCTCTATGTAGAAGTTTAATACAAAAAACAAACTTTATTTTCAGACAAACATAGCGGTGGTACAGTGGTTAACGTAATGTATGATTTTGGTTGATAAAAGTTACGTATTTCACTTGCACTAGGTGCACAGGACGCGCACCCCTAGTAAAATCACTAGCTTGAGCAAGCATCTTATCATCATCATCATCATCATCATCATAACTTTCAAGTGTGGCATGTTTTTGTTAATTGTCTAATTGTGTTGTTACTTGCACTTAAAAACACCACCCTCAACAAGTAAACTGATTCACAATTCAGCTGATGAAAGAAAAATGCAACACTGTGCCTGGTAAATCAGTGCCTTGAAACCAACAGTGGAGTTGAGGTCAGGCAGCTCTGTTGGTTTCTTTTTTTTTATAGCCCCAACAAAGCAACCATGACAGGTTAGGAGGTCCTGGCTCAGAGGAGGAAGCCAGTGGCGTGTCCTCCACCCTACCGGTTCTCAGGATGTAGAGAATGAGTTTATGAATTGGACCACCTGCCAGGTCGAGACTCGGCGAGCTGCTTTGGACCGTACCTCAAAGGGATAAAGTTTGAAATCCTGGGAAACTTTTCCTTCTTGTGCACTGTAAATATTTTGCCTCCCTTCCCCACTCTCCCATGCAGCTTACCGAGTGTGCTTTCCCCTTGCTTGATCCACATACCCCTGCTTGCTTTCGCTGTTGAATTTTTCGGTGCGGATCTCACCGTTCATAGGAATATCAAAGAAGCATAGCCCTCTGAGATGTTTCCTGACCAGCAGGAGAAGTCGGGGAGCTGTTTTTTCTTGCCTGATTTGTGTTATTTTCACGCGTTTGTGGAGGAAAACGTCAGTCTGGCGGCTCTGCTGTGAAATCTCTGGGAACGTTTCGGTCAGAGGTTTTGTCTTAGAACCTCGAGTCGGTTGGTTGCGGGCGGCCCGTGTAATTGTTGCAACGCCACAGGTGCAGTGGCTTAGCCCTTTGTTTCATGTAAACCATTTGCACCATGCTATCTGTCTTGGCATGTTGGCAAGAAACAGTAGAACCACAGTGTGATGACTCCCAGAGTAGTAATCCAGTCATTGCTGTGTCATATGATATCAGCTGTGCCGAGAGGTGAGACAACAGCGTATCTGTTATGTGCTCGTTGCTGGAAATTTTTAATGGGACAAAAGCGAAACCATCTCACTGCGTATTACACCGCTAAGTGGCAACACTTTCAAGTCTTTTCTCTTACAAAGCATTGACCTTGTGCTTTTCAACACCTCCTTGTTACCAGGCGATCGTCCTGTCAAACAGGCCTGCCCTTGATATGGACGCCTGTGCCCGGATCAGAGGAGTCCCACTAAGGTCCAGGGCCTCAGTCCGCAAAGAGGTCTGTCTTTTGGCATGCTGTATACATAAAACTGATATAGATCAATAAAAATATACTAGTAGTGATCTCTTCAATGACACAAATACTTTGTGCCAAGCATTTTTTTTCATATTGCAACTTAGAACACCAGTAGATCTAAGCTTAAAACAAAGACCACATATAATAGATTAGAAGTAAGACTACAGTAGAATAGTGCTAGTTTAACATCTCAGCCTTAATGTTTGACAATAAAGTAAATTCATTTAGAGACAAATTGATTATTTAAATTATTAGATTACAATTTTTCTGAGTCGGAGCCTTGTTTTTCTTAATATTGTGACCAACGAATCCAAAGAAAAGAAGCCTTTGCTTTCTTTATGTAATGGTTTAATATGGACAATGTAGTATATCCTTCGGGCAAATGTAGCGGTACAGTATGGAACTAGCTTAGAAGAGATACCTAGTCACCGCTATAATGGGGCCTATGCTCACAATCCTAGTGCCTAGATATCAGCTTCTAAGAGTACCAAAACCTCATCATTGCAACAGCAAAAGAAGCAGTTTGGCACTGACAATAAAGATTTGGTAAATGTTTCATATGCAGAAGCTATACCATCACTTCTGCTGCTCACTCTGTTTCCATTCCATGTTCCTGAAAAATGCTGCACCATTTAATAGGGCTAAAACAGCCTTGCAACAGTATTATTTTTTATTTAATGTCAACTCAAAACAAATACACATTCGTGTTTTGACACCTTTGCCAACATACAGATTTCTTTACTTGTCGTGCTTCGGTAGTATTGCATATATGTATATGTTAAGCAGTATTTGCATTTACAGACCATACGGGATTGTGGCACACAGTGTGGGCCACTATCAGTGAAGAGCCTCTTCAGAAATAAAAAGGAGCTCTGCAGCATTGGCTTGGACCTGCCAACTAGAAATGCAACACGACTCACCGAGGTTTGTCATGGAAGTTCAAACAAATCTCAGCTCGTTTCAAACCAATGTAGTTACAGGTACTAAACATCATCTTTTCTCTATCAGATTCATTATGTGTGTTTGCCAGGCCTATGTGAAGGGGAAGATGCTTCGTCACAGGTAAACTTTATTACTTTTTCAATCAACAACAATGAATGTTGTATCCTGTTAGGAAATGAAATTGATAATACCGTATATTTTCCGCACTATAAGGCGCACTTAAAAGTCTTAATGTTTTTTAAAAAAAAAAACGACAGTGCGCCTTATAATCCGGAGCGCCTTATATATGGATTGATTCTGGTTGTGCTTGCTGACGTCGAAGCGATTTTGAGAGGTACACGGCGCTCTGTCAAAATGTTTTACCGTAGTACGACTTAGGTAAATTTCAAAGCCGCACCGCTCGCAGCATTACGGCTATCGCGGCAGTAATACATAAGCCTCTTATACACTAAGATGAAGATGAAGATCGCGTAGATGAAGTGAGACGGTGTTCAGGAGTCCGGCGGTGCTGTAGAATCGTTCCGCGGCCATTCGCTATTCGGAAGAGCCAGGGGACAATGCACAATTATCAAGCGATGATGGAACGTAATCGAACACCTTCCGAACCGTGGTAGAGAACCTCCAGTGGATTACACCTGCCGTTGGTAACATATTTCTAGCGGTATCATTCTGTTTTTTATTTGTTACAAACACGTTTTAGAGTTACTGTGAACGCAGTTAATAAAGTCTGACGGACTTATCTCTGATTCTTTTGTTTCGCTTAATGCGCCTTATAATTTGGTGCGCCTTATATATTACACAAGTTAGAAAATAGACCATTTATTGACTGTGCGCATTATAATCTAGGGCGCTCTATAGTGCGGAAAATACGGTAAGTCCTATATTTGCAATTAGGGGTAGAAAGTCTGTGTTCTTTACTATTTGACTCAGAATGTGTTTTTTCTTCTTTCCAAGACTTTGTCATCTCTGCCAGTTGGATTGTGTGAGCTTCTCAGGTCGCTCCACTTTCAAAGCCTCAAAAACGATGAGGTCCTGCTGCTCAGAGACTTCCGGAGGCTGGCAGATTATAAAGATGCTGGGCCACAGGTAGAAAACAGGATTTTTACATTAAATATTAAAAGTGTTTACTGTTAGCATATTCAGTGAAATACCAAGCGGTGAAAGGATAAAGTATGTGTATGATGATTTCTGTAGTGGCCACTTGTTGGAATTCCTATGTTCTAATATGTTCACTATGGTCTCGTAGTTGTGGTTTAGAGTTATAGCCCCTTCACCTCCACCTTTTATTCTAAATCTCTGATTGTTGATTATACCACCTCCAGTGTTGCCTGAAGACCGTATGCGTGCTGCGGCTTATTCCCAGCGCTAACAACTACACTCAGGCAAGTGTAGGGGCCTTGGTAAGCCTGCTGGGGTGCTACATGGCAGGCATCCGTTATACCTTGGAGCTTCAGGACCTTCAAAGGGGAGTAACTGACCAAGGTCAGACAGAGGAGGATGATACCAACCAGTCTGTCTCATCCATTGAGGATGACTTTGTAACTGCCCTCGAACATCTAGAGGAGGACGACACAGGAGACAACCCCTGTACGTGTAATCTCCAAAAAAAAGAGAAAAAAAATGAAAATTTGCATGTGTGAATGCATATGTTTGTATTAATGGACGTGGTATTTCAAGAAGTACTGTATGTAACACCCATCTTCCCTCTCTTCTGCTCCTCAGCCTTATCTTCCTATCGCCAGTTTAAAAAACGTGATGTGGCATCACAGACTGTGCCAGCCCACAAGAGAAGAGAGGAGTTGTCATGTTCCCACACTATTCTAAGCTCGTCTTCAAAGAAGCATTCAGTTAGGCATAGATCCAGCCATGACTCATCTGTGACAGTTCAGAGGTCATCTAACCTCGAATCCCAGTGGACATACTGTAGTCCTGGAGCTCGTGTTCCCTCACCTGTGACTCATTTCAGTGAGTCAGATGAATCAGACTGCTCTAGTCCAAGTCCAATCATTTTCTTGGATGAAGTTGGCTACCAGAAAAGCCTGCTGGCCAAACTGGACATTCCGCAGGTGCCAGGAGGTCCTAGAGAGCGAGTGGAAGACTCAGACTCTGAAGTCAGTGAATTCTTTGATAGTTTTGACCAGTTTGATGATCTGGCAGAGCTAAGTTCAGAAAGCTGTACTCTTACTCTGCCTGCTGATGTCACCACCGGTCAGATCGCACACAAAAAGGCAGCTGCGCCCAGTACCAGTGGGTCAACATTGAAGTATATTTCCAGAAGTTCCGCTACGAAGTGCATGAATCCTCACCGTTTTGACCAACCTACTCTCCCAGCCAACGTCAAAAAACCCACTCCTTTAAAACCAGACTCTCCCTTCTCGCTTCACTCTGAGGTGGCTGACGCCCCTCGGCCAGTGAAAACTCCCTCGGAGGAGAATGTTGGGCCACTCTTCAGCCCGGTAAGGTCCTCGGCATTCAGCCCTCTCGTGGACTCCAGTGGAACTTTAGAATTCTTCTGGAAGACGGATGAAGACAAATCGGATAGCTCAGAGCTGCGTAAACCTCAAGATCTCTGCTCTCTGTATAAAACGTACTCTGATTTTGCCAGCAGTTTATCCAAAGAAATTCTTGGATCTGTGTGTGGCTACCAGTCGGCTGTAGATATCAGTGAAAACAAGAATCTCAGTTGTGTTTGTCATAAGGAATTTGAGAACCCTTCCGGTTACTTCATGAAGCTCACAGACATGCAAGAGACTGTAACAGTGGCCAAGCTGCAGAAGAAATCACAGTCTTTAAAAGATGGTATTCAGAGATTTGCCACTGACCTGGTGGAAATGAGCTTGGGGAGTGCTTTGCGTGACCTCCAAAAGGGTGTGTCCTCCTGCACCACTACTTTATGCCATCTCGCTGCTCGGCTCACATCCTCTGTGTTCCAAATGGCCTTTCATGAAATCGGCATGCGTCATGCCTATGTGCTGAAGCAACGAGCAATCAATGGGTTAGCTGGCTTTCTAGTTGGCGAAGCTGTGTCTGGGGCACTGAAAGACTTCCTTACAGTAAAAAAACAGATTTTCCACGGCACAGTGACCCGTTTTGCTGCAGATCTGGCTGAAGAGCTGGTTTTTGAAGGCATTATGGAGGTATGTCAGTTCTCCCACCCCTCAAGCCCTCTCACCCCTAGTAACTGGACCTTCTCCCATAGGCAAGAGGAGGAGAAGAAAGAGGTGGTTTCTTCCTATGCCTCCGATCTCTCAGAGTCAGTAATCCAGGAAGCCTTTATAGAGCTGTCTCAAGCGAATGTTGCCTTTACTAGCCAGGCAGCTATAAGTGTGTCTATGGACAACATATGCTATGTGAGTGCGGAGACCACTAACACATGCAGTACCTTTGCTAACCAGCAGGTTGTGAGCGCCAGCTCTGCTGCAGTAGGCCCAGGAACCTTGGTAGACAATACTACATGCACAGTAAAGAACGCCCTGTTCACTGTATCTGGCATGGCCAGCTGCATTCCTGTTCCCCAAGCAGGCCATGCTCTGTCTCATCACCAGGAGTCAGAGGAGACGTGCCAACATCAGCCAAGTGTTTCAGATAACCCACATGTCACTCCGAGAGGATTAACCACACCGTCTCTTGACGCCACTACAGCCACACAGCCACGCCTTTATAGTCACGGAACGCAAACCCCCTTACCCGAAGAAGAAACCTTTCATGGAAAGCCCTCTTTCCAGAATTTCTCTGGTAACATGGTGGATATGATAGTAACGGAGGCTTGTGAACTTATAACTTCTTCTAAAGTGAAAAAGAGTTTTGGTGAATGTGCCGATTTCTTAACTAAGACAATCGTAACTCGAAGGGACTCTCTTTCTAAACAGGAGACTGTTGGTCATGAGCCTCCACAGTCTCCATCAAAACAGGCAACAGATAGCAGTACCTTTCAGACAGTTTCCCAAAGCCATGGGAAAGACAGCTGTGAGGTAATCTCCCGGGTTGCAGCCGAAACTCATCCTATGATCAAGGACACTCTGAGTGTGCCATGTTTTGAAATGGGAGGACAGAAGAGGGTATTTGCTTCTGGTGATGACTCAGGTTCAAGTTCTGCCCCAAAATCATCTTGCACTCCTGGCACTCCTCCATCTACACCTCAGAAGCCCAGTGAAGTATCCAAAGAAAAGCAGATAAAGCAATTCTCTAAAAAGCTAAAAAGCAAGTTGGCAAAGGAATTTTCCCCTGCAACCCCCCCATCCACTCCCCACTACCAGCCTGAACCTGGCCTTGACCTAAAAGACACAGTTGAAGCCGACAAGGATGAGTTTATGCTGAAATTGATGAGGTCTCTGTCTGAGGAAGCAGATGACAATGAGGATGAAGTGCGAGAATTGGGAGAAGAAAATGCTGCCGGCACCCGATGTGCAGAGACAAGGCATGGTCGTCATGATTCAAGCCAGACATCCTCTCGCAGAGTTTCCAACAAGGAAGCTCTTCACTATGCTGAGCGGTTGGCCTGTCACATTGTTTCCATGGCAACTGAGATGGACACCTTGGGAATGGAAGAGGAAGGAGAGTTGAACAAGGACTGCACTAGGAGGGACAGTGTGGCCCAGTTCTCGGAGCAAACCTTGAACAGCTTGTGGATATATGCAGGAGAAGTAGCTGGGGAGGTAATCAGTGATGTAAAGAGGATGGTGGGCTCTGCACAGCAATGTCCATATCACAGAGCCCTTAGAAGAAGAAGCTTTGATAAATCATGCCCTGAATGCCTGCATCATCTCTGTCAGCATCAGTCTGAATCCACTGGAATACAGAACAGAGACTGGAAGGTAGGGAAAGTGGCCGAGCAATCGTCCAGTGACATCATAGCCTCTGTGCTTCGCTCTCCCGCATCAACTTCAAGCTCCAGAGCCAGCTCTGGGCTTTCCTCAGAGTATCCAAGTTGTGAGAGTGTGACAGACGAATATGCTGGTTACCTCATCAGGGTGCTGAAAAAAGAGGGAGGCAGTCGGGAGTTGGTCCTAGACCAGTACGCCAGCCGTTTGGCCTACCGCTCTATCAAAGTAGGCCTGGCTCATGCAAATCGCAAGATCAGGCAAAGGTCTTCTAGCAGACATCTTCACTCCTCCAAGTCATTGCCAGATGAATGGAAAACCTGTGAGTCATCAGTGGCAAAAAATAGAGGGAAGTCACTTGATTCACAGTGTTGTCGACACTCTGAGGAGCAGAGGCACAGAGAGTGCACAGAGCTGGTAAACTTTGCAGAATCCTTAGCATACAACATCACCTGTGATGTCACCCGTAAGCTTTGTCTTTCTTCTGTACGGCTACCAAAGTCTCTGACTGACTCTTGCCTTTATAGGAAACCTAAACACGATGAAATGGCAGATACTCTTATGAGCAACTCTATCTCATGCCCTCTTTTGTCCAAGAAGGGAGAAAGTAACCATTATCATAGTACAGGAAGCCTTCATGATGGAGAATACAAAAATAAGGTGATGCAGTTAATCGAGCATTACGCTAGTAAAATTGTTGATGACACCCTGAAGATAAGCCTGTCTTCATTTGGACATTCTTCTCATGAGAACCTGTGGACCCAAAACTTGGATCGACACTCTCATGCCCAGAGATTATTTGAGGGACCATCAGTTAGTCAGGTCCTGAGGGAGAAGGCCTGCCGATACTGTCAGATACAGGAGTGCTCGTGCTACACAAAAGCCAGTCGGCATTACCAACAGTTTACGTCACAGAGGGAGAGAAGGGTTCCAGAATGCCAAGCGAGGCCCGAGCGGCACTCTAGTGTGGAAGTCCCCATGATCCACATTGACCTCGACCACAGGGCTGTGTTTGCAGAGGAGGTGGTAACAACCGCAATGGAGACAGCCAAACGTGAGTTGAGCAATACTAGCCTTAATGCAGACAGTGGCATCGGACATGATGGAACCAGCTATGCTGAGAGCCTCACGGCTGAAATCATGACTTCTGCCCTGTCCAACATCTGCCCCGGTGCAAATACCAGGTACGCCCTTCAACCAACTACTGTTCTTTCATATATCCGCTATGGATAAAGCAATGCTTGCACACCTCTGCAAAATGTATTTCTGTAACTTATAAGCTACGTTTTGTCAGAGAAGTTTATGGTCTGTGTCTGTCTGTGCTTAAGTCTGTCAGGTCGGGAAGCCACAGAGTCTTCTGTGTCACAGTTGAGTGTGGGAGACGACAGTCTGGGCAGCTGGTCTAATCTCAGTTTTGAGGATGAGCACCCTGATGACAACAGCAGTTTCCTTCACCTCAGTGACAGGTATGCAACTATATTCTCTCCATCTATCTATCCAGCCATCCATCCTTCCGTCTATTAGTTTTCAAAGGAATTCCTGGCCCGCTAAAATTGCAAAAACAACCCTCAATATGCAAAATAGCTTATGGACGCCAATGTTTTGCAATGCCACAATGAAAAAACAAAACAATACAGGGATTGATATTGGCACTGTTTGCAACAAGCTTTCTGGCGATTCGATGGCACTAATTCGCACACACTGGGTCTCTCAACCTGCAAGACATTATAGCTGTTATCCAGAAGCCAAACAGCTTTTTCACTGTGCTCAGAAGCTTGGTCTCTACAGCAAGATCTCACTCAGTCATCTTGCAAATCTCCAAGAGACAGATTTTAGAATCTACTTCAGTGCATTCTTTTCAGTTCAAATGTATGGATAAAGAGATGTGCAGTTTGAAAGTGAAAGTGACCACCAAGCATCAGACCATAAAGAAGAAGCACCTTGCCTTGAGTTATAAACAATAGCTCCTGCTTATGAAACCATTGGTGAGGTTGTTAATGTGTCACAGTCAGAAGGTTTCTGTCACGTAAAAAAAAAATGTCACTGATGTTTTTGTCTTGGTAAACAACTGACTTGGCAAGAGTCTTGGCTAGTCTAATGGTTTGGCTAATATCATACAGTAACAAATCCCCTCATCCTCTCTGTACCAATGGATCACACCCTTTCTAAAAGCTTTTTGTGGGATCCTTAATGACATTAGCTGCGTTTCCATTACCCCGAGAATTGCGAAAAACCTAAATATCGCAATAAAAACACTGGTAATGGAAACACCTAAACTTCAAAAAACCTCTCATATCACTGAAAGGCTTTTACGTTCTCATGAGGTGGTTTCTCAGACGTAACGACATAGAGGTATATCCCGAAAGTGTCATAGTAACGCTTTTTTTCCCGCATTTACGCGTCACCGCATGTGACGTATGGGGTCACGTGACCAGTTCATTTAAAGTGAAAATGGCGCGTTGTGTTTGGACGGAGGAGGAGACAGATTCTTTTTTTTACATTTGGATTGGAATTACGTCCCGCGAGACAAGATTTCATGAGAATTACGGCTCATGCGCTTCACACCATTCAATGGATGCCAGGGTCGATTTTTTTTTTTCGTGCCAGTCCTTTCCCCCGCCCTAAAACTTTATTGCCCACTTCACATTTATCTGATTTAACAAAATACCGCCATGCAAACTCATTGACTTCTTACACTGCTATTGGGAACAGGGCCAGTACATTATTCTTCCTCACAATGCTTGTGCTTGGTAATAGGGAACTCTGTTGCCATGTTGTGTTTCCAGGGGAGCCACTGTCAGTGGCAGACCTGCCTACAACGCTGAAATCCACTGCCTGAGGTCTTGTTGTTGTTTTATTTCAGTTTTATTTATCTAAAGTCAATGAAAATAAAACAACAAAAACTACTCAAGTTCTTTTTGAAAATGCAGCTTAGTCACCGATAGTGGCCTCAGCAATGACATGATATACATTGACCATTAACAACAGCAGTTATGATGAGAGCACACTTTCAAGTATTACTTTTGCAAGAATCTATCAGAATATTTTCTAAAGGTGTGTCTGAAAGTTCTGGATTTGGGATGAGTCCCTACATGATGAAGTGCACTGTGTGTGTGTTCCAAGTCTCATCCAAAAGTTTCTGCAGCAATTCCTGCTGGTCCACCAAAACAAAACAAAGCATGACCTAATAATTCCCTGCATAAAATGCTCTCAGCATGTATTCTTAACGCTGAGCACAGGGGAGAACAAAAGCTACGGATGAGGTCATGTTCAAAGGAGGGGTTCGCGTCTCACTGCGAGCGCTGCAGCTTTCAGCCAGCAGCTTAATCGCTGACTAATTACTCTGTGTGTGTGTTTGTGTGTGTGTTGCTGTTGCTTTTGTTGCTAGCTTGTGGAAGCCACAAGATTAATGATGAAGTGGAGAAATGAATGTAATGATGCGACAGTTGAGGCTTTTCTAAAACAAAACAAAACAAAACAAACAAAAAAAAAAAAGGTCTCTGTTAGGATTGCTGACGATCAATTGGGGGGGGGGAAGTGCATATTTGTGTTTGGTATTCAAAGGGGTTTTTCAAATGTCAGAACTTTTGGTCAGCTGGAACATTTTTTTTTTTTTTCGTTATTATTACAGAGAAGCGTCACAGAATTGAACAAAAAAAAAAAAAAGGTTTGCTTCAGTTGAAGGAGGTTTCATGTTATTATTAGTCCAAGTCAAATAGCACTTTTTACACAGCAGCAGCTCTTGGCCGCCAATATCCTGCCTTCGCGATGAACACGGAAACCAACCAAAGCGGCGTTTTGCCAAACCCGCGTTTGTTTCAACGCTGCGGAGTGCAGTTTGTGATGGCGTCAGCGTCTGTGTTGAATGCACAAGGAACCCGGCGACAGCTGTGGTAAAGCACCTCTCGGCTCTTCCTGTACTTTGGCTCGTCCCTACCCCTGCCGCGTTTCCTCTGCATTGTTGTTTCTGCATTCAAAACTTTGCACCTGCAGCCTGCCGAGGTGTGAGAGACGGCTACTCTCTGGCTAGAAAAGGGGGTGTAAAAAAAAAAAAGCCGCCTCCGAAGGTTGGTCCGAGAGGGGCGAAGTGACGCCATGCTGCCTTACTCACCTTCTCTCTCCAGCAGCAATGGAAACAGCAGTAGCTGGAGCAGTCTGGGACTGGAGGGGGAGGCTTGTGAGGAGCGCATGTCCTTCTCTCCCTCTGACAGGTTTGTCGGCAACTGTTGTAGTGGAATGCTTTGGACACATCCCCGTAGAACCCGAGGGGTCGCTAAGAATGGGACAAAGATAATATTCTTCTAAAAATGAACAAAGTAATTTGTGAACTCATCAGTGGTCCTTTGTTGGAAAAAAAATAGCCTCTCTCATTCAAATTTAGCGACAGCAGATTTGCTGAAACACTGAGTTTGTCCTTTGTCTCATACTCGGACTCCTCTGTCTTCTTTGCATGAGCACAATTAAGCACCTTCACTCGGTGTTTGCATGTCATTTCAATGCTTTGTAGATTTTTCTGTCATGTTAATTTATTTTTGGGGCAATTTTGCCCTATTTGTGTTGCTAACTGTGAGAAGGAGTGTCACAGTTTCAGATGATTTCCCAGAGACAATGGCTGCTGTCATGGATTTCCTTGAGCCATCATTAGCTGCGTTTACTTGGACACAAATGATCGGAATAAAGGCCCAATCACATTAAAAATGCTTCACGTAAACACGCCAATCGGAAGATTCTGATCCGGTCCGGTCCGTTCGGAACGACATTCTATGTACACGCCTATTCGGATCCTGTCTCGCGTGTCACTTTCCAATTTCTAACCTGCACACCCCATATCTTCTTCTTCTGCTACTATTTCCGGAAAATTAGACAACTCCACGCAGGCCCAAATGATTCATTTTGATTAAACGCATGGTGCATGTATACGCACGTCACGATCGGATCATTTTATTTAGTGTCCGATCAACCAAGGTTTAGATCGGATTGGAGACATGTGCGCATGTAAACATAGCTACTGACACTATGTTCTATATTCCTGAGAGGATTTGCTGAGACAGCCCCCTTCATCTCTTGGACCACATTCAAACGTGTCGGTGAATCGCCAGGTTGCCTTGCTAACGTTTTCAAGACGTCTGCTACACTTTTGACAGGCGTAATCCACACTGATGATAATCACACACCTTTGTTTTGTCAAGCCGAATGTGTTTTTACATCCATCCATGCTGCTGCCCGTCTCAAGTCCAAACTACACACGGCATTAATCACAGCCCTGATCATTCCGCACCTGTGAAGAAAACTCAAGGTTACTTTTTTATCAGACCATGTAGGTGTAGTTTGTGAAATCTTTTATTTTGGTGAAATGTTGGGGTAGGAAAAAACAAACATTGTATGTTGTTTGTAAGTTTTTGGATGTCACGGCTCCAAACAGTAATCTGCAATCATAAAGAAGGCAGCCGTTGGTAATTAGCGCACAATCACCAAAAGAAGTTTTCTTGGAGTCAAAGTTTGATCTCTTTTCACACAAATTTGTTCATACCGGCCGTGCATTAATTAAAACCGCTACCCATCTACAACGCAAACAAATCTGCTAAATATTTAAGCTTGTGAAGAGGTTTCAACCTGTGGTTATAAACTGGGGTTAACTGTCACACACACAGAAATCAGGAGCAAAATCATATACAAGTCACATTTTATCCAAATATTTTTAATTTAAAAGACGAATAGAATAATAAGAATAATGTAATGTATTAAATATAGTATATAAATTCAAGATTTCTTTTTGCTATTATAGAAATTAAGGTTTTTGAAATTCTTTTTGTGTGCAGGAGGGAAGCAAAACTCTAAATTTTGATACATTCCAAATTCCAAATTTTGAATTCAGACAAATTTGCAAAGCAATTTGCCCAGATGTCTTTGTTCACTGCTATTTATACAAGAATTGTCACATCACAAGACATGAGTACAAAATAAGTTGCAATGCATTCATTCCATGCCAATGCTGACACGTGGCTCCTTGAAAAAATAGTAGCAACCAATAGGTAGCAGGTTTTCTGGAAAAACTGCATGTGGGGTTTGATTTTAAAAAGTACACAAATACCAACACAAGGATAATAATGAATGAATGAAGATACCAATATGTATTACGTAACATTTTGAAAGAACATTCGTCCGTCCCCGTCCCCCCCCAGTAGTTTTTGCATGTCGGCACTTTTTGATGTTTTAATGCATGCATTTACATTTGCTGATTTTCTGTTTCACTTCTTGGTCTTGCACACTAAAAGCATGATCACTTGTCCGGCCAAGAGTGCAGCAGCTGTTCCGCCGTTTCAATATCGTGTGTGACTTTTCGCTCTCATCCAACAGCGACAATCCAGAAGATAAGGAGGCTGAGGCCAAAGAGGAATCCAGTGGTAAGAACACGTCTTCTTTACTTGGCAACAGTACAGATTTGGGCTTGAGTTTTAAATAAAGGCAGCGTGTTTATGAAGATTCACTTTGCCTTGTCAAAATGTGTTGCCTTTTTTCACGGTGATATGGACAGGAATGGGGCATTACTTTAGAGCAGCGGTTCTCAACTGGTGGAGTTTCAGGAACCACAATTTGTTCCCCTTGTTTTGAAGCCGCGACCCAAATTTATTCCTCAGCACTCAAATTTATTGCCCAAAAATAAAAACGCAAGCCCACTTCGTGTCAAATAAATACATTTTTGAAATGACTGAGTAAATTCCCAACATTTGCTCTATAAATCTATCGAGGGACTGCCCACGGAGCCGTGACCCAATCAAAACAGCTCCGCGACCCACTTTCGGGTCGCAACCCACCAGTTGAGAAACCCTGCGTTAGCGTAAACTTGAGAAGTTGTGAGCGCGGCAGGACGACCACATTCTAAATAGTGTGACGACAACGAGGGGGCGGCAGAAATCCTATACGCTACGACACTGAGCCACTCCCGAAAAAGAACCTTTGCGGACTGATAGAAGGAACTCCAGGTAGGAGGGCAGAGAAGTGTGGTTTTGCTCCAAATTGAAATTTCCCATTATCAGAGTGCAGCTGTGTGGGGAGAAGAGCAGCCCCTGGCGCAGTGTGAGGTCCCGCTCTCCTCCAGCTCGTCACATCGACAACGGTTGTTGTTTGCCTCTGCCAGGGTCCCGCCGCCCCCGTGCTCGGCCACAGTAAAGCCCATTCATTCGCCCCACGCCTTCCCAGTCACCCAGTGTGTCTTAATTTGTCAGTCAAACTCCCACTCGGCTTCGGGGGCGATTTCCGTCGCCCAACCCTGAGAACGGGGCACCGGGACGAACCCTGGAAGACCTTTCCACCGCCACCGTTCTGTTCTTTTTGTCTTCAGCGTCTGAAACCAATTTGCAGATTCCCGTTTGGTCTTTCCAAATAAAAAAAAAAAAAAAAAAAAATGCTTTGAAGCTTCTGTCTAAAATTGAGGAGGATATGGCAGAATTCTGATTTCTTTTTGTCTGCGTGCAACAGGAACCCTGCGTGCCGACAGGACTCCCAAGACTGCCCTGGTCCTGCTCAACTCCGACGTCAGAGACCTGGGACGCCCACATCACATGACCCTGGACCCGCAGCTCAGGAGCCTGCTGCAGTGGGCGGCGGCTTCCATGGCCGACGTCCCCCACATCCAGCTGAGCCCGGACAGAGAACTCCAGCAGGTGATTTTCCTCGGGCCGTTTCCGCCACTATTCCTGGTTTTCTAGTAGGTTCCCACTGTGGTGTTTTTCTCCTCATGATGCCCGATGACTTGTCTCGACCAGGGTGACGACGCTTCGCTGAAAGAAACCATTCTCCTCCGGCTGTTGACGCTGGTTTTGAGAGATTAGCAGGCTCGTTCAGTGGCGCAATGTTAGACCAAACCACCAGCTAATGCTCGGATTAGGTCACACAGGTTACATAATATGTAGTTCAGTGGGTCTCACACGCTTTGGCCCTGATTTACTAAAGGTGTGCGCGCGGAAAAATTAGCTGAATTGCTAAGGGAACCGTCACACACACACAATTTAATGTGTAGGGATCCAAATGATCGATTCATTCATTAATCGTTAGTTGATTGACCTTATCGGTCAATTAACGATGAATTGATAAGCAGCAATTTTTCCTGAGAACCTAAATTTCACAATGACAAATGTGTGAGGAACACATTATTTAACCCTTAAATAATGTTGAGGGTCCAATGTGACCCATTTTTACATTGGAGAACAGTAAAAACACCCTAATTTTAACACACCTTTGACTTTATGTTGACTTCTAATGGGTCACATGTCAATTTTCTTTTTCTTTTTTTTAAGTAGTTTAAAAGTAACTTGTTCTAGGTATATTATGACCATCTCAGTATCTACTGTTATTGCTCTTTCCTGCCACTATACTGTTATAATCATATTAATTATGTGTGTAAAAAATGTTCAATTAATTGTGACAAATTTATTTTAATCAATTAAATTCTTAATTGACAATTAATCGATAATCGATTAATTGTTAACATCCCTGGTATATAGCTATGGGTGTTTCTGACAGAACGCACAAAATAAGAGGATGCAAATAGATTAGAACAGCCGTCGCACTTTGGGGCGACCGTAGCTCAGGAGACACATTGCCTCGTACGAATGTGAGTGAATGTTGTTGAATGTTGCGGTGGTTGGAGGGGCCGTTTGGCGCAGACTGGCTGCCACGCTTCTGTCAGTCTGCCCCAGGGCAGCTGTGGCTACGCATGTAACTCACCACCACAAGTGTGAAACTCACCACCACAAGTGTGAATGCGGCGTGAATGAATAATGTATTCAATGTAGTCACGTTAACAATGAGTCGATTGTCGATTAAGAATTTAATCGATTAAATTAGTCGCAATTTATTGGACTTTTTTTTTTTACACGGGTAGTTAATATTATAAATAGTGTAGTGGCGGGAAAGAGCAATCCACCTGTCGATACTGTGATGATCGTAATATACCTAGAACAAGTTACTTTTAAACTACTAGAGTTGAAATTCAACCCATTAGAAGTCAACTTAAAGTCAGAGGATAAATCTTTAGGGTGTCTTTGCTGTTCTCCAATGTAAAAATGGGTCACATTGGACCCTCAACATTATTTTAGGGTTAAATAATGTGTTCCTTACACATTTTTCATTGTGAAATTTAGGTTCTCAGGAAAGATTGCCGCTTATCAATTCATCGTTAATTGACCGATAAGGTCAATCAACTAACGACGAATGAATGAATCGATAGTTTGCATCCCAATTCAGTGCTTTGGGTGCCTTGAAAAGCGCTATATAAATCCAATCCATTGTTATTATCACTGTGAGTTTGAGTGTCTAACAGTAATGGATCCCAATTGTTTTGGAGTGACCCTCGCTGGCTTCCTGTTCAAGTCAATAGTTTCTCCCGAACTCTACTTTGCCATGACATTTAATTTCCTCAGCGACCTGCGTCCTTCATTTGGAACCGCATCGTCAAGCTCGTGAGTCTCACCTTTCACAGGATGCATCAGCATCGCAACTGACATGTGCGTGTGCTTGCAGCTCCCTGCTGTGGTGCAGAAGCTCCGGGACAGGAAGTGGAAGGTGGGAGAGCTGCTGCACATGTTGATCCGCTACTGCGAGGAGAGCCAGTCGCACAGCCAGGCTGGCAGGGAGCTGCACGGGACCCCCCTCTTCCAGTGGCTGCTGGAGCACACCTAGAGCCTGTTAGCCATCGTCCCGCTCCTCGCCTGCCTTGTGGTTCAGAGTTCTGCAAAACTCCACAGCCACCAGAGGGCGCCATGCAAAGCAGCTAATTCTGTCAATGTGGGCGACCTGTGTCTTTCATTTGCACGCCGTCATGTTTTCCTTCTGTCCCCCTGCACCTTTCAGTTAGTTAGCCCGCGTTTCCGCCGCTGGTGGCGCGCTGCGTATCGGATGGTTCAGTTCCCTTCCCGCCCTCACCGCGTGACAGCCTCGCTGCCATTGTGTTGAGAGCGTGCAGAAGGAACCCACCCATCCTATCTTTCCCTTGGCGTGGATGCAGAGCTAGAGAGAGAGAGAGAGAAAGAGAATGTGTTTTGTTAGGGAATTCCCATGGCTGCTGGCCTGGGAGGGTGATGTCATCGACGCCCACAGCTCACCTCTGTTGCAGTGTTTCCACAAGTTAGAGGAGCCAATGTGTTCACACATGACAAGACGCAAACCGCAAGCATATCAGTGCCACTCCAGGATACACCCACATCCCAACAGGTATTCCTCACTTGTGTTCCGTTGTCATTCAACCATTCACAATTTCTCAACATTTAAACAGTATGTTATTGCATATTAGGCTGTTGCACTTAACAGTATTATAGTTGTACTGTAATTGTAATACTCTATTACATGGCCTATTTCATTTGCCAGTCAAAAAAAAAAAGATTAAATAACTCTTGCTAAAGATGCCTCACCAGTATTTAAAACCCTCTGTTGTCTAAATTATGTACCATTTCTTGGATAGCCTCAATGTATATATATATATATATATACACATATATATATATACACATATATATATATACGTATATATATACGTATATATGTATTTTTTGTCAAACTTAGTAAAATGCCCAGAATGAATGATACTTAAACAGTTTTTATTTAAAAATGAAAAAAAAGCATCTATTTTGTGAACGTAATTTAAGTCTAAGTAAACATGAAATGCTGCTTAAAGCTGTCGAAAGAAGCCATGCGTGGCTCGATGTTGCCAAATGTAGATCCTTCCCCCCCCCGCCCCCTCCACCCCCTCCAGGCTGTATGAGAATGTAGGCCAGCCGGTCAACTTTTTTTCGCAAAGTAATCCACGTCCAGTTTCAAGGGGAAGATCCGGTGACACACCCAGTGGATCTTGGCAGCAATTAAAAAAAAAAAAAAAAAACCTTGAGGACTTGACGTGTTTCAAGTCGGCTCCTCTGAAGCCGCAGAAGTGGCCCGTGGTGGCCGTTGCTCAACCCTGGACACCACACACGCATCATGTCACCCACGCGCCAGGTTCCGTCGCCGTGGAATCAAAGAGTCTAAACACCGCAGTTTTTGCTCACTCACGGGCAAACTTGTCCGAAATACACTCACGCACCTGCTTGCCACTCACCAGCCCTTGTGTCCATGTTGTGTACATCCAAGTGCAGCGTACCTGCTTTTGACTGAGAAGCACTTTTTTTTTTTTTTTTTTTTTTGGTCTTTGATCTGACCCTTTAAAGCCCGCAGGCATTTCCTACCCTGCCACCTCCCTCCCCTGACAGTTGTCCTCCCCTCACGTTCCTCAATAGTCTCGACGCGTTGTGATGTTGAACACTGTGTTTCCTTTTAAGCACATTGAATAAATAGATTGTGCTGCAAAGTCTCCGCGGCCACATTGAGACTTCTTTTATGATACAAAAAGCCTTGCATCACCTACTATTATTATCATCGACATGATGAGCTAATTGTCAGCAGTGGCGGTGTTCGCCTGCATGGCTTTACCTTCATCGGCTTTGGGAAGCTTGGCATTATTCTTCCCAGTGTATTTGGCGCGCACTCGTGGAGCTCCACCGAATCGTCAGACTTGCTTGAGCAGTATAGCCATTAGGCCTGCGGAGGCTGTCAGCGCTTTCTCCCTAGACTGCCATTCAGTGCGTACTGTACAATACGTGCACCCTGTGTTTTATTTGTTTACATGATAAAAAAAAAAAAAAAAATGCATATATCACAAAATCCACTATTAAAAGCTATAGCAGTAGGAGTATATACTGTACCTCTTGTCGAGGACCGACAGCAAAAGCCTCCCGGCTGTTGCGCTAGGTAACAAAGTGCTGAAAACTGTATTAACACCAATATGTACATGAGTTAATGGAATGTAGTGTCTCACAATCTGTCATTTTTTTTTTTTCTTGGTATCCCCCCCCCCCATTTCCCCAGTACTTAACAAGTGTAAATGCATGTATCATTTACAGTATTTTTCGGCCACATCCAGTACGGTGTAGTTTGAATCATTCACAAATGGGTTTATGAAGTGGAAATTAGTGAATTTGTTTTCCCTTCATGGCCTATCTAATATTGCCTACTGATGAAGTCGTCTGTGGAAGACCTGTTAGGTGTAAGCCTGACAATGGAGCGTGAGCATATATCTTCTGTTTACTCAAAGGAATGTATTGGGAGCGGAGGGCTTTGCTCGAAGAGAAAAGGAGAGTACTTGTATACAGTCCGCCCCCCCCCCCCCCCCCCCCACTGAATTGTGAAAAAAAAAGTCCTCCCTTTTTTCCCACCTTCTTGTCTTTCCTGATATATTTTACATTCCTGCCTATCTCAAAAATGATCTATATATAGCGCTACGATGTTGTGCTTGTGAATGCTGAATGTGCAATGCAAAGACTTGTATTTTTTTTTTTGTTTGTTTGGAAGCGTTTGTCGTAAATCTGTTACTGCTTCCCCAGTGTTACACTCAGCAAAACTGAAAAAGAAAACGACCCACAAAGCTGTACCTCACCTCCGTATTGTTTTGTATTTCTCCCGCCAAATCAAGATATTTAATAAATTATGTACGTTTTAACAGTGATTCGTCTTCTCGTCCTAATTGAGTTCACAATTGAAAACTGTCCGTTCAAGCAGTGATGTGACTGTTTCCTGAACCACACTGATGTGTATGTCCATGATCTGAACGGCCAGGTTGCATTTATTCCACCTTGACATCATTCAAATGAAACAATTCTGCGTTCTGGGATAAGCAAAGACCAGGCAGTGTTACAGACGTGTGGTCACGTGAGTTCAATGTTCCTCTTGTCATTTGTGAATTGAACATATCCCACCACTGTTGCCCCTGAAACCGCATCCATCCACATGGCATTCTGGGAAAACAGGACACCTCCATCTGTCCGTCCGTTTGACGTTTTTTTTTTTTTTTTTTTTTTTGGCTCTCACAACAATGTGGGACAAAGTGCATCAAGAGCTCCTTGCTACTCGATATGTTTGGCGTGACTTTGATTTTAAATTCGGGATGATTCCGCTTTGCAATGGATGAATGGCAAAACCTTAATTGTCCCTTTGTGGTCACGTCACGTCTGGACCACTTTTGTGCACGTGGGTTACTTCAGGGTTGTGTTCAGTCCACACTCAAAACTGATGGACGTCTATGAACGAGCACAGTGAACATCAGATTTCACACATAAAAAATATCTGAATTGCCCATAAAGACCTGGTTTCTGAAAGTACAGCCTTTTTTAGGTCCAATTTTGTTGCCAATAAAGCTTTTTTATGTATCCTTTTTTAATCTCCATTTATCAAAGGGAACTTACGTCACATATGCTGCTATTAAGCCGAGTTCAGGCTGCCAGTCAAAATCCGATTTTCAGCCCATCCAGATTGAAACCGGATTGCTCTTTTGTAGTCTGAACAGTCACAATTGACATGAAATCTGCTTTTTGCAAGACGGATTGAAACCACCTTTTAGGAGGTAGGTTCAAATCCAATTTGGACAGATGCATCTCAGTGTGAACACCTCCAAACACACGGATGGGTTTTGACTGTCTGTGACGTCACTCTACGCAAGACCCAATGCGCCATGTCAGAGAGCGCCATTCCAGGTGCGGAGCTGTAACGTAATGGAGCAGACAGAAGAAGTAGAAAACAGCAGTCCCTGGACAGAGGAGGAAACTCATTGCCTCATCAGTCTGTGGGGAGATAGCTCCATTCAAGCCAAGCTCCAGGGCATGTAGGGCAACAAGTGCCGCTGTCGCAATTACACATATGACTTCACACTACATGCGCTGGATGACGCCTCCGCTCGGTTGCTACAGAAACCTGGCAGATCGCTCAATAATGTGGCCCAGTCTGAACAGAGCCACATCCCATTTGGACACTTGCTAAAAACAGTGTGGACAGTCAACCCTAAAAATCGGATTTGAGAAGGAATCTGATTTGAATTCGATTCACCTGCAGTCTGAACGCAGCCTTAGAATTTATTTTCAACGACCCAACAGTTAGCATTGTAGAGAAACGTGTTGAGTTGGTGATAGCTAACTTGCTCCAACTCCACGAAGTGGAACACTTGCTGTTCCACAAACCAGCGGCATTGAGAAACACCGCTGAATTCTGTGATTCCAGAGTTCATTTGGGATAGTCGACACCAAATGTTTGTGTGCTGTCATCCTGTGGTTCCTTGTTGAGCTAAAGAAACGTGACGATGAAGAGAATTTAATGGTACAATAAACTCTATTCCCCTGCTCCAAGACCTTGGGAGAATGCTGCAGGTGTCATACACCCAAATCTGGAATTGTCATGGATAGACACATTAAAGTTACAAGGACCTACTCCCATTATTTTCCAAGGGATTATATAACAGCTGGGCACAACAGTAAATCCTTTAAGTGGCACTCACTGTAGCCGGAAAGGGTTTCTCGTCCTGCAGGTGGCAAAAGGGAACAAAATTAATGTGTGTCTATGTGAAGGTGGGTTTCAATGATAGTGCTGCTGCGTCTTTGTTACGCCTGGACACGGCAGCACAACAAAACAGTTGTTGCTGTGTGATTAAAGCGCAGCGCACGCGCAAAATATATAATTATTCAGCGTTCACTGCCGTTGCTTCGGCGGATTCGACGTCGCTGCAGATGAATGAAGGTGTTTGTCTGAAGCATCGGTGAAGAAGACGGAGGGAAGGAGCCAGTGGAGGTGGGGGAGGGGAAAGTCTAATTAGAGGCTGCGCAGTGATACAGAAGGTGAGGAATGTGTCTAGGAATCCAATGTCAGATCTTGCGAGTGGCGGGAAGCCCGCTGACTGACAATGGGAGCGTTTGTGGCAGAGCCATACATGGGCATGCTGAGCTCAGCTTGCGGGAGATCAGACCAGAGTGACGCAATTTCCAGTCGTCCTCAAATTAGGGGATACGTGGAGGGGCGTGTGTCTCCGTCGCTCGCTGGCTCCCAAGTGGAAAGTCGCACTGATGGCGGCGCCCGCCGCTGTGCTACAGGTGCAGCGAATGCTCGTACGGGACGTTTTTGACTCGCTTTTGCGACAGCTAGCGGACGCGGCTCAGGAAATTTCTCAAGTCGAATGAAATCCCTTTGAATTGTAACAAACCAAAAGAGACCAACGGGGGTTAAGCGGTAGGGTTGGGAATCGCTAGGTAAACTCAATTCCGATTCTCGATTAATCGCAATTAATTGCGATTAATCGAGAATCAATTTTCAGTACGTGATTGCACCTCTGCACACCCCAGGTTTAATTGAATAGTTTCATACACTATGCCAACACGTTGCTCTTCTCAAGGAACGTCTGCTTGATCAGAGTGTTGTATAAAAAGCAGAACTCCAGACAGCATTCAAAGCAAAGTAAAAATAAACTGGGAAAGTCCCACTACAAACAGATGTTGGCCCAAACCAAATGTTGGTATTGCCCATTTTTTTGGTTTATTGAGTATAACATTTCCTCCCACCCTTACTTTAAAAAAAAAAATGGAAGACTAATTATTAATTTTGACCGAGGAGGAGGAGGAGGAGGGCTTTTCCTCACTTAACCACTAATATGGACTCAATGTCCATTCGCATAAAGGAATCGGGCTGATGGATTTATGTGCGTGTCTCTCCCTTTTTTTTTAAATATACTTTTTTAAATAATGTATATTTCATTCCTGCAGCATTTGTAAACCTTGTTAAAGCTTGTTGGTCTGTGCTCACGCTTTGCCACAGTAGTGAGACAAAGAACAATTATTGCTTCAGGTGGCTGCAGCAGAGGAAGAGCCGACTTGTTGTAAGGCCTTGATCCGGATGAAATATTGCAATACCACACACACACACACACACACACAGATACAGACAGAGACACACACCCTTCCTTGTGCTGATTAGTGACTGACATCACCCCCGTCCCACCCCCAGTAGAAACAAATGGCACAGTGTTGGGAGCGTCCAATGGATGAAGGGGGAGCACCGGGGAGGTGGTGGCGGTGGGGGGAGGGGGAGGCTGGTCTGAGTCAAACACATGGAATTCATGATATACTGTACAGGGCTTTGTGTCGGAGAGGGGAAAACCGTCTACATCATCCCCAACAAGAGGCCCGGCCTCTTTGAAAAAAAATCTTTTGTTTTCTTTCACTCCTCTCTTCCTGATGTGTCTGCTCTGTCTTTCATCACTGCGGACCATTAGGTGTGAGTCGGCCCCCGGAGCCAAGGGGAGCCTGAGTCACCGAGGTGGGTCTGAGGTCGTGCCGAGCGAACCAGGCACTTAAGCCGCTTTGGGTTTTTTTTGACGTTAAAACGGTAATTCGGAAATAAATGTTCTCGCTGAACCTTTGCGAGCATGTAATTTTTTTTCGGGCCGAGCGTTTTGGCCCGCGCGGTCCAGCGACTCCTTCTGCGTTCAAATGCAATGAGCGAAGAAAAAGAAATGTAAGAATTTATGGAGTGTAAAATTTAATCAAATCTATAATGCCATATTGCTGTGGATTTCTGAATCATGCCACATGCACCACCTGACCCTCTTAGGTGATGCAAATATTTAGCCGCGGTAACCGTGGCAACTTAGTCACAGCTGCGTTTTGAGCTACTTTTTTGGTTTCTCCTGTTATGTCATGGCTTTCCGAAATGCAAAGGAGCGAGGCCAAAGTTGACTGTTTCATTTCAACCCAAAGAGCTACACCTTAGAAATGCTCTCGAACCGAACCCGGTTCCTGTCCCTGCCCTGCTGTGGGCCCTGCCTGCCTTTGTCTTCCTCTGCACCACGCTCACCTCTTCTTCTTCTTGTGATCATCTTTTATGTCTATTAGAGTGGAAACTAACAGCTAATCTCAAATCAACCTGTATTTTCCAGAAAATAACATGTACTTTGTTCCACCCATTCATCCTCACATCCAAGATGCCACCAACACATTATGAAAGGCAGTCATTTACCACACACACACACACACACACACACTCACACTCAAGCTGTAACCATTCATCATGACATTCAAACATGAAAGCTCTCTAATCAGTAGACAGCTGCTCTAAATCTTGAACTTAATATTATCGACCCCCCCCCCGGGCATTGAACTCCCTTCTATCCGTAGAACCGCTCCAAAACAGCGACGCAATATATGTATGAGCTGAGGTGACGTGTGCAGCTGTGTGGAAAGTGCTCACTTGCTGCAAGACCCTGACAGATACTTTTTTTATTATTTCCATCTTCCATCTCCTCTCTAATATCGGAATGAATACAACTATAATTTTGTGTTTTTTACTGTTTTGTTTGTTTGTTTTGTCGCTACTATTACTATTAATTGTTATAGCCACATTATTATTGGAGCTTTTGGTACACTCACACACACACACACATCTGCACCGTCTGCTACTGTCTTCAGTCTCTGTTGTATGTCACTTGTCATTATTTGTATGTAGTGATAATAATAATAGGAGCTGCCTGCCTGCAGTCATCAGGCTGAAAAACTGCACTCACTAAAACATTTCTCAACCACTGCATTTCATGAAGGTGCAATGAAGCACTTCTTTACATTCGGTTTTATGTAAATAATTTGTAAATAATCCAATTGTCCATAAAGGGGTCAATATTTGCTTTCCTTTCATATTCTATAAATATTTTATTGTATTTCTTTGTTTCTTTTTTATTTTGTTCTTCTTCTGTTTGCACTACATATACTGCTGTACAGTTTACTTTTATGAAATATTTTGCAAGCTAAAAATGTCTAATTATCCACTGTCTGAAATTTAGAAAAACAACCGAAAACAACGATGTCGCAGATTGATGATGCAGCCGGGCATGTGACGTCACTGATATGCGACGACGCAACAAAACAGGCATGGTGGCGGCAAAAGAACAAAACAGCGATTGCGTTTGATAGCTGGAAATACAAACATTATTTTGAGTTCATCTCGTCTAAATGAAAGAATGTTGTGCTTCATTGTACGTTATGTGCAGGAAACAAGACATTCTCAACTGTTACTTTATCTTTTTTAAACAAAAGTAATGACTAATTGATTACTTATAAAGTAGTTAAAAAAGTAATTACATTACTTTTTAAAGGAGTAATCAGTACTCAGTAGTTGGGATTACTTTTATGGAGTAATTCCAACGACACTGCTGCTGTAATTATTCACATTTCACCAATATGAGATAAATAATGCATTTCCATTCCATTCTACGTATTTTGCAAGTACGAGTGAAGTGCTCAATGCCGGTATCGGTACCAATACCCGATACCAGTATCGGTATCGGTGCATCCCTAATAATAAGAAAAAGAAATCATCTGATGCATGGGTACAGGGTCATTAATCCAACGGGCCTCTGGCTATGCAGGAAAGAATAGAAGTCTCATCTTTTGGGGATGTTTCCCCTTTCCATTGTTTGCCTGTTTCCAGGAGCGACCGCAACAACTGGAGGCAATAGTTTTGAGCTTGTGTGTGACCTGCGCGAGATAAGGGCTAATGTCCCGGGGAACGGCTGAATCACGTCCAAACGATGAGTGTTTATCTGAACATGACTCGGGGAGGGAGCGGAGCGGAGGCTGTGGGTCTTGAGAGGCGCGCTGGTGTTTCCCAAAACCCAGTGCTGTGTTTTGACTCTGCCGATTGAAAACAGCGGTCGGCCGGCGTTGGCGGGGACCTGGTAACGAGGTAAATAGTGTTCGGTATTTATCTGGCGAGCAGGGGCTGACTCACAAGAGCAACAAGCGTCCCTCAGCCGCAGCACATGGCTAAGAGAGAGAGAGAGAAAGAGAGACAGACAGAGAGAAATCCGGGAGAGCCTTTCACTGTTTAATGACCTCATCCTCCGCTGTGTCTGCGCTCATCCTCCCTCTGTCCGACCGACACGCCCGGCGCTCTGTTGACTCAGGTGAGCGCACGAGCCTTGGCTCCCATCGGCGAGGAAACATCTTGAGAAATCCTCTCGTTAGCCGTGACCTCAGGGTTGCTTCCTGCGCACTCACGCCCGCCCCAGCGATGACACGGTGGTCTCGGCCTCTCTTTGAAGCTGAGGCCAGGAAGCCGAGGTCAAGTCTGGGAGATGGTGACGACGCTGAAGTGGATAAAAGAGGCCTCCCGCTGATGTCACCGTCACCGTGTCTTTTCCTTTTTTCCTCTGTGTGCTCCTCGTCTCAACAGCTCCCTGTGGTTTAAAGGTCCAGTGTGTGAAATTTATTAAGGAAGCCCGGTATTAAAGGAAGCCTTTTGTATTTCGGTGGCAGGCTTCCTTAAAAACTTACTAACTAGGAGCAAGACCCCATATTGCTCTATGTATGTTCTTATACATATGAGAACTGTACCAAGTATCGATACCGGTATCGGGTATCGGTACCAATACAAGGCTGTACCGGTACTTGCGAAATACACTTTTCTTCATGTATTTAATGGCAGTATGTTGAGCATTTACCAATATGAAAATCATAACTCAAGCCAAATTTTACACGCTGCACCTTTAAGAGAATTCTCTACGAGTGATGACTTAAAGAGGAACGGAGAACAAGATGTCGTCTAATGTGTTGAATAGGCATAAAAATGCTTTTTTTGTTAATATTACTTTTGCACATTCAGAAACCACAGCCACCTCTCTTAAGCACCTGTAATCCCAACCTGGCCCACCGTCACCGTCTACGACGTTGTGTCATTCGTAGTGCAATGGAACTGCAAAGCTACTACATGACTTCATCACCGGATTTACATGATGGATTTCCATACATGGGTACGAAGAGTCATTCAGCCGACCATCCGTCAATGTTCTCCCACTCGTCTCGTTGCAGATGTCCCTCACCACAGCAAGCAGCTCCGTCTCGTCTCTCCCACCTGGAAAAAACTGGAGAGCTCAAAACATTCTGCAAATAATTAACTTGAGGAATTTATTCAGATGAAGTACGATTACCAGTGCAGCTCTTACTTGCGTCCTACTTGTGACGTGTATCAGAGGATCGACTCTTCGGTTGTTCACTTGACTTTTCCTCTCATTACTGTGGACAAATGAGTGTGATGTGATGTGCGTAAGTGCGCGTTAATAACACATTCTAGATCAGTGGTTCTCAACTGGTGGAGTCTCAGACCAACACATCATTCCACAAAAATAAAAACACTAGCCCACTTTCTATCATGTCCATCCATTCATCCATCCATTTTCAATACCCGCTTCTTACACAAAGACAGATTTTTCAAAATCTCACTTTTTCGAAAACTCTTGAAAAAAAATAAAAAAAATACACGTTTACTCAGAAATGCTAGAAATGACTGAAAACGATGTAGTACCTAAGCCAGGCCTGGTGTGGCGCCACAAGTTTCCTCCCTGAGTTCAGAAGAAGAAGAAGAACACCTGGAGCATGCCGTGTTTAAAGAAGCAGGAGCTCGCCGACAACATTAGAAACACTGAGAACAGAAAGAAAGATCGCTTGTGAAAAGACGGTGTGGATAAATGACAGAGTTGAATTTCTACTTCGAGTTACTTTAGCGCATAAAGCCTTGAAAGGTCCATGTTAAGGTTGACTGGGAGTCGTGCCAGCTAAAGTTTGCTAAAATTTTGGCATCTGCCTCAATATCCCAGTCCACCGACCCAAAAGAAAATAAATAAAAAGTAAAACAAGAGGTTTGCAAATTGCTTTCGTTGTGTTTATTTTCAATTTGCACACAATCCACGATCGATCCTCGAGCACCATGTGTTATCGTTCACTATTGTTTGCGGTTTGTTGTAGTGGAGGTTAATGGGAAGACTGCTGGCTGGTCATTAGCAGCAGTAACAAGTCCGTTGGCAGATGTGGTTGTTGTTGTTGTTGTTGTGAGTGGTCGTCTGCACCTCACGGCCTCTCAGGTTGCAGGATGGGGGGAGGGGTTTCGAGCTGTGACATCAGTGTTTCCAAAAAAGATTGGTTTCGGCGTTTACACGAATTCGGGCAAGGAGGCGTTTTTCAAACTAATCCAACCTGAGGAATGTTTTCAAAAATGTGCAGGGTCAGTCTCTGTGGTTTCAGTGAAAACGCCGGCTTCGTGTAAACGCAAGGCCGAACCGACTAAAAGTTTCTACGTTTTCAGGGAAACCTGTCTTCGTGTAAACGGGGCAAGTTGTGCTATTTTTAGAACAGGCCTGCGGGCGACTCATGGGGTCCTTGCGGGGCACGTGGTGTGCGCGGGCACCGCGTTGGTGACCCCTTGATTTAGAGTTTTAATTCACCTTGCATGCATGTTTTTGGAGTGTGGGAGGAAGCCGGAGAACCCGGAGAGAACCGACACAGACACAGGGAGAACATACAAACTCCACATAGAAAGGTCCCTGGCCCGGAATCGGACTTGGCAAAGAATCAAACCCACTTTTGGGTCGCGACCCACCAGTTGAAAAATGATATTCTAGATTTTATGCAACTTTTAGTGGTCAATCGGTTTTGATTGCTTTCTTATCAGTTAAATCCTAAGATGAGAAGTCTTGGTCGGCGCAGCCAATTGGCAACTTTGACCACTTCTTTGCATGGGCTCTCATTTCGCTGCCACTTTTCGTTACTTACCGACTTAACGTACAGAGTCCGACAGGAACACTCCCAAAACTCTCCAACCTACCGACATAAGACGGGAATTGGATCAGCACTAATTGTCAGGAATACCCCAGTTTGGGTTGATCATCAGGCCAAATTTTCTTTTGCATGCGCAGTTATGACAAAACCACAGGCCAGAGAGCTATTCGACAGAAGAAGTAGAAGAGGAGGAAGGGTGGGGGGGTGGTAGGGAGGATGTGGGGGAGGGAGGGAATTGTAAAAAAAAACACTGTAGTTGCCATGGAAGTCAGCAGTTTAGGACATACTCAGCAATAGCAAGACAGTTCCTGTGTGTGTGTGTGTTTGTGTGTGTGTGTGTGTGTGTGTGTGTGTGTGTGTGTGTGTGTGTGTGTGTTGTGGCAGCCTTTGAGGGACCCTCATACCACAGAGGATGTGGGAGCGAAGGAAGAGAGACGGAGTCGTGTCTCTCTGCCAACCCTTCCAGCAGCCTCTTAATCTGATAAAAAGAAAGTAATGATGACGGAAAAATTCTGGGACTGTTGTACCCACAGCAGCGCAACGCGGATTCTTGAAAGGACACGTAATCCGCTTGAATTCCGTCCACCAGAATATTTCTGCCAGACGCAGGGCAGTTTCCACGTATTTTTGTGTGTCTAAGTAATGCATTTCTCATTTTTTTGCAGGAGTGTGTGCATTCAAGCAGAATAATGGTGATCGCTTGGATGCCTAAATTTCCGAAGGCTGGACGATACTCCGCCTTACAATCACTCTGTGTCAATAGTATTTCAGTCATCCTCCAACGCCCACCCTGGACCAGGAGAAACGGGCTGGCTTAAAGTGACGGCATCACGGTTAGCGGGTGAGGTTGCTGAGTTCAAGGTTGGAGGTCAGTTGAGGGGCAAGGCTGTTAAGCGCAGGAAAAAAAAAGGACAAGTGGTTCAACTGGTGGAGTCTCAGGACCCACAATTATTTTTCCTTGTCATGAAGTCGTGACCCAGATTTATTCCACAGCACTCAAATTTATTCCACGCGAGCTCACTTTCATTATATCTAGCAATTAAATTATTGAAATTACTGAATTGATTTGCAAAATAAATGCCCAACATATATGCATATTTTAAAATCCCCCCCCTTTTTTTTTTAACCCGTTGATCTAGACGGCACACTACTATGACTAAATAGTACTGCGCATTACCACACCAACTGATTGTTGGTTTGGAAGCAACATGCACTTGCCAAAATTGGAGAAATGCCAAAAAGTGTGTCACCTTTTGAAAATTTCCACCAAATTGAAAAAAAGGATGGACCCACAATTTGTCAGTGTTAAGGTCCTTACACACCAGGAGCGAATTTGCAAGGTGAATAATTCACTTTTTTAAAAAAAACACCTATTGAAGTCAATAGAACCTTCCACACCAGCAGCGAATTTCCACAGAGCAAAAAAGTGGCTGTTATTTTTTTGCTCTTATGTCGAATTTTGCAGAGGCGAAAAGGCCAGTGGCTACACCTCTGACCAATCAAAAATGATGTTGGCATGTCAATGACAACCAGTAGCTCCAATATTACCCAGTGAAATTTCGCCAGGATACTTCAGAATGTCCGTCGGACAATTTGAAGGACTGCTCCTTCAACTGGCTCCACGTTTGCAGAGGGACAGAACAAATTACAGAGAAACTACTGGCCTTATATTAATACCTTACCTCGGAAATGTAACTAGCTGCTGTTCCGGAGCAATCGGCTCTCGGTAATTTGTTCTCTCCTTCTGCAAACGTGGAGCCAGTTGATGGAGCAGTCCTTCAAATTGTCCAACGGACATTCTGAAGTACTGGCGAAATTTCACCGGGTAACATTTGAGCTCCTGGATCATCGTGTTGAACTCACACATCTCCTCTCTGGAGAACAATATTGGGTGTACCCAAAGACTTCTCCTCTTTTTCTTTTTTTAATTCAGCCATCGCCTGGACATTGCCACTTGGGGATGTAGTCGACTCCGTTTTTTGTCCAAATTTTATATGCGTAGTTGCCTTGCACTAGGTTTGTACAGGAAAAATTCACATTTTTTGCGTCGTTTATTCGTGTCGTCCCATGCGTTTGCGATTACACAGTTTGTTTGAGTTTTGGTATGATAAAAATGTAGTCATCATGCAAAGTCACATCAGAAGGACGCCATAGACGCACTTACCTGATTATTCTAAATATTGACGGTGAACTTTCCAAGTCATGCCACTGTATAAACTTTTTTTTCTCCATTCAATCCTAACTGATCTGTAGAATTTCAGTGGCCTGACCCTTAGACTGGGAGATTTCAATATAAGATCAATATAACCTAGCACATCAATCTTCCCAATCTTTAATAGAAAGCATTTTTAATCTGTTTGAAAAGGTCAGTGGTTACGATGAAGAATCAACTTTCCTCACAGATAAAGATTTGGGATGGGCCAAAGACCAGACTGCTCCGAGCTATTTTGTTAAAACCCACTCATTCTCTTGTCATTGTTTCGCTTAACTTCCTTCCTTTAACCAACCACACGCAGACTGGTGATGGTGTAGCTGTTGCGCAGTAACGGACATGACAAGTCCACTTGGACGTCACTGTCGACTGCAGTTGTCTTTCAAGTCTTACCTCCTCTTTCCTATTGTTTTCTGTGCCACTCGTTATCAGATATAAGAGGGATTTTGGAAAGGTTCCATCTGGAGGTGTGGGGCCAATTTACAGGTGGGCTGGAGTCATGCCAGCTTTTGAATTTGAGTGTGACTGTTGTTGAACTCATGTGCTGACCTGGCACTTGTGAATTGGATAGTTCAGCAAAACAATTACACCACGCTAAGTAAACTCTTTGATTTAATGGTAACTGAATCTTCTTTTTTTTGTCTCCATTTCTGAGCTTGAGGGCTATTATTCTGTCATTTTCATCCTCGTATTTTCCCCCTCTGCTTTTAAGAATAGGAAACGCTGAGACGCCCATTTATTAGGCTCCATCCGCATTTCCAGCAGCGAACAAGCGTTCATCTGATAAAGAAAACAGAGATAATCAAACTCTGAGCAACAATAAGTGTCGCCCATTGGCAAAGGAAAACACCCAGGCTCAAGTTTAATCTTTGTATGCACTTTTGTATTTCTCTTCCTTGTCTCTCTCTCTATCTGATCGTCACCCTTCTCTTTTCCTATTCACGTTCCTTCCCCCCTCTCTTCTCTCCGCTGCTATAGGGCTTTTTGGCCATCTGTCAGCATCTGACAGAGGAATCAGATTCCACTTCTGGCAAGCAGCGCATAACAAAACACAGGGGTATGGACAGTGTCCAACTCTTGCTCTTGCTCTTGCACTGCACACAAACACACACACGCATCTGTGCATGTACACACACAGTCTACAGAGTCAAACGCGTGTTGAACAGCGTGATGCGTTGAAACACACATTCACATAAACACACGCGGCCCTTTCCTTCACTCTCCCGCCACAGACCGAGGCTCCTGACTTCTTAAGGAAATAGCTGAGGGCAGAGGAAACCCACAGCTAAGCAGAGGTTCTCACGGTGTATTAACAGCCCCTGATGAAGTGAGGAGTGTTTCATAGCACCACATTCAAAGCCAAAAGCCAAGAACACATCGGACCGGCCAAGTGCAAAGGTTTGCCGGAAAACGGGACTTTGGTCCTGACTTTTTGGGACTCTCGGGAAAGATACACGCTAACTGTACATGCTGAACCAGCACAAAGAGGAACCAGCTCTCTGACAGCGCACACACTCCGTTTTACCTCTGTCCCGGCGTAGTAAAACTTCGAGAAATGAGACGTCTGGAATGTGGTTGCACGACAACATAACCAAAATCATGTGTGCGGTTTTATGAAGTTAGAAAGCCTATAATGATGGAGTATTAAATTATTGTAGTGCCTTGAGGTTTGATGGTTGGGGTATGGGCCTATAAAAAACAACTTGTGCGCTGTTTTCCACAAACTCACCCAGATTGTTACAACCAACCCACCATCACGCCCCCTGTCGTTGTATTTACCCCAATTTTTTCTGCCTATTTTACAGAAGCCACAGCCCTTTTTAGATGCTTGCAACAGATAAAGATGGCACTGATGTTAATGACATTAATTTAGCGAGGCAACAAAAAAGGCCACTAACAAGCCACATTGTTGATTTTCTTTTTTTATGTGTCGTTTTGTTCTAGATGCAAAGCACCTCAGAACTGGAAATGTGCTTGCCACTGTCGCCCTTAGGCTTGTTCTTAGCAGGAATAGTTGGCTTTAAGAATGTGGTTTAGACCTGCTCAACATATCAATTACTCAATTCTATCTGTCAAATCTTGAAGTAACGGTACAGTCTACGTGGGTCTGTTTTATGCATAAAATGTTTGCACCATTTACTATACCACTACTATAATATCCAAATTTGTATCAGTCAAAAACGGTCCAATACATTTGTTGGCACTCTAATCTCACATTTACACACTTTATCAATAGATGGTTACAGTTGGAAAACACGCAGAGCGACTTTTTGATAGCGCACTGCATCTCAGAATAGACCATTTTAACACATTTTAAGATAAGGCCATATAGTCTCCATTTGTGTCTGATGAAAACTATGGTGTAATAATTACACAGTGGCTTTGTAATTACACTGGAACTGCACAATGCTGAATTCAAAATGTGTATCCAATGGTTTACAGCTGAAATGATGTCATTAATGCAGTTAAAAAGTCATGCAGGATCTTCAAAATCCCCTTCTTTCCTTGTTACGAAGGGTTCTCACTAAATTTAACAGCCAAGAGAATCAGGCTGTCGAGGGACTTCCAATATTGTGATGCCTACACTGTTATTTTTTTTTTAGTATATCTTACACAGCACACATCCTCAGTCATCTTCCTCTTGCACATCCTTATTCACGTTTACTACTGCTTCCCCTCTCTTTTCTCCCTCACTCCAACATTTACTGAATCCAAGTGGTTCAGGCTGCCAACTTTGATTGTAGAATCTGTCAATTACCTGTCAATACCTGATACATGTCAGCTTCTGACTTTAAATGCAGCACTAGGAGCAACTTTTCCTGTGAAGCTGTATAGTCATGGAGGCATTACTTTATCTCAATCAGGCACATACAAAACTAATGGCACATACAGATGTCAAATAAAAGTATTGCTGTTACAACATTGTCATCATTTGAGAGGGACAGTTGTTTGTCATTGTGCACAATTGTGTCATTGTGTAGGTATGGTTCTGTTGTACAACGCAATTTCCTCCCTCAACGAAGCAAGCTAATGACTGCCAAATAAAGGTGAGGGGAATACCATACAAAATCTCTCTCTCTCACACACACACACACACACACACACCATGCGTCACGATGATGTTATCTGTTTTCAGGTTCAACCTAAGTTTTTTTTTCAGTTGCAATAATAGTGTAATAGTGGAAAAGTAATTCTGTTGTCATATCTTTGTGAAATCGATAAGACATTGGGAAACAATGAATTACGTTTTCTGTTTTTACTGGGGTTTTTTTACATTTATTTTTGAAAACAAAAAATGAGTCAGTTTATGGAAAATATTATTTTTCCTCCATGATATGACAAGCCTTATTTCTGCAACACTATCAGTGTTTCAGCTGCTTAAACAGTGCATATAAAACAGGGCCTTTCATTTAATAGATTAAACCACCTTTGTGTTTTAGCCTCTTTTTCAAACAAACAGGAAAAGTGCTAACTTAAATTGGCTGCTTTTCCAAAGTTGTTACAATTCATTTAACATATCCATCTGGTAAAGAGCCTATAGAAAGAAAAGAGAAGGTGAAACTGGGAAGTGACTGAATAAGCTCTGTGCCACACTGATGGGCAGCTGAATGTTATGACTGCTAGTTTTGCACAATAGCTAAATCCTGAGGGTTTTTATTGGTGACTTGAGTGACATGCCACTAGTCTTGATTGTCATTAGAAAAAAGCTTGTAATAGTAATGTATAAGTATAGTATTGTATTGTGGCCATGGTTGGGGCAGTGGTGCAATGGCTGGCACCGTCACCTCACAATAGAATGTTGCGGGTTCGGTCTCAGCCCTAGGATCTGTGGATTTTGCATGTTCTCCCTGTGTCTGTGGGGGTTTCCTTCCAGGTACTCCAGCTCCCTCCCACAAAACATGCATATGAGGCGAATTGGGAACTCTAAATTGTCCATAGGTGTGTCAGTGCGAGTGGGTGAATGTATGTTTGTTTTTCTTTCTATGTGGCCCACTGATAAAGCCAGTCAAAAGCCAGGGCATATGGTCACAAGTCTTCTCAAAACACTTGTGGACTGGTTAGGCATACTCCTAAAATTCCCCCTTTACATACTACTCCAGCATTACCCTCAATGTCCAAGCAGTGTTGCAGAGACGTGAACCAGAACAGCCCTACAACATCCAGAACCTTGTGGTAACTTAAACAGATTTCATCCACCCCTGGGGCTCCACAGCAGCAGAGTTGTTTAACTTCCTTGGTGACTTCTGCCCCAGAGATTTGATGCCTTCCAACCTGGTACTCCAGGTTTGCTTCCTGCACATGTTGTGAGGATTGAGAAGGTAGTCTTCATCATAGTATCCTTCCACCGATGGACAACATCCTCAGATGAGCAGTTGAAGCGCTGCCAGAGGTGGGAGTTAAAGAGCAGTCTGAAAGGTTTTGTCCACCAGGCATACCCCATAGATCCTCACAACTTATTTAGGTTTGACGGGTCTGCTTGGCATCCTCCTCCTCTGCCATCTGATCCTACTCAAAACCAGGTGGTGATCGGTTGACAACTCTGCACTACTCTTCACCCAAGTGTCTAGCACATATGGCCGAAGGTCTGTTGAGACAATCAAGTTGATCATTGACCTTCGGCCTTGGCCGTCCTGGTGCTAAGTGCACTGGTGGACTGTCCTTAGCTGGAACATGGTGTTAGTTATGGACATACTTTGACTTGCACAGAAGTCCAGTAACTGAACACTGCTCAGGTTCAGATTGGGCCAATCACGCCACTCTAGGCACTGTCATTGTCCACATGGACTCTGAAGTCCCCCAGCAGGGCTATGGAGTCTCCAGTTGGACCGTATCCAACATCAATCCTATCCAAGACTCCCAAAAAGCACGGTTACTTGAAGGCGTAAGAATTCAACCTTTTGTCCAACCAAGAGAACATGAACATAGAAGCAGGGGGCGAGGGAGCTATTGAAAGCTCACACATGACTCTGTCTCTCCCCATGAGCAACTCCATTACAGCAGAGAGTCCAACCCCTCTCAAGGATTAGGGTACCAAAGCCAACACTCTGTGTCGAGGCGAGGCTGACTATATCTAGCCAGTATTGCTCGACCTCCTGATCCAGCTCCAGCTCCTTCTCTGCCAGGCAGGTGACGATCCAAGTTTCAAAAGCCAATCTCCATAACCAGGGTTTCGGCCACCAAAGCACCTGTTTTGAGCCACTGCACATCACACCCTATGGTTCCTCCTGCAGGTGGTGAGCCCACAGGGAGACAGACCTATGTCTTTGTTTCCGGCTGGACCCAACCAGGATGCATGGGCATAAACCTGGCCTCCAGGCACAGGCGCTTGCCTGCTGAACCCAACCCCAGGGCTGTCTCCAGAGTGGGCCAGCAATGGGTTGTTATAACATGTGGTTATTAAGTCGACTTTTTTTATATATATTTTAATCAGTATGAGAGATGCAATATGCTGTTACCATTATTTATTTATTTATTAACTCCAATCAAGTGATTGGAATCACATTACATCATCATCACAACCAAGATGTTGTTTTATGTTCTTGTCGTGTTCTTGTCATTTTATGTTCAGAGAGCTATCTTCAAACAAATCACCCAATGATTTCTAGATTTAGAAGAAAGGAAATAAAAAATCTTTGATGCAAAAATAATACACACACACACACACACACACACACACACACACACGCATATAATAAAAATGCTGTCTTTTTGACAAGTGTCAAGATGGAAGGAGAGGTCTGGTGAGTTTTTCTAGTTTCGTGTCGAGTCGATGGTTTCTGAGCAGACTGGAGGCCTGCCAGGGACTTTTTTTTCAAGAAATAAATCACATCAGTGAGCGCATCATAATAGGGTGTGATGAAAGTATGAACAACTTGTTCAAGGTGTTTAGTGGATAGGAATGTTTGGATTCACTTTCTTCTTTCTGTCAAAGACAACATCACTGATACCAGCCCAGGCACAGACCGTTGTCACAACATTACCCACAGTTCCTGTGTTTGCATGACAACAATCAAAGCAAATGCATGGAGAAGGCCAATAAAGTTCTTATGGTGATGAAGTTTATTTTTAACACTGTTGGGATTTATGAAGTGTGACTGATGACTTAACAGATCACAAAATGCTGGTGCTAGTACAGTAGTTTCAATACATATTGTAATGATATTGTTAGTAATCAAAACTATGCATTTAAGTTTTTTTTTTCTTAACTAATAGTGTCAAATGATTCTCACATTCTTTGGCATTCGGTAAATTTCCGAATTTCCCTTATATAATATAATTCAGAATGTAGTGCCATATATAAATATATATATATATAATTTTTTTTCTCTTGATGACGAGTGGTTGGACCATTATTTTGTTTGTGTGCTTCTAAGCCAGTAGTTTGATTTTATTTATTTTTTTAATTTGTAGATTTTTATCTCCTACCAAAGGAGGTGTGACTTTATATGATAATTAAATAACTCTTGCTATGAAGACCACAACATTGTAAACCAGTAACATCTTTGCTTGGTCTAGGCACAACTAGAAGTCTGCTTAAGTAAGTTAGTACGTAATTAAGTAATTGGTGAAATGAAAATGTAGAAATTGTGATGTTTCCCACATGTCCGTGTGTGTATGTTTATAAGAAGCTTCAACTTTCTTATATTGTTACGCTAACTATAAGCACTCAAGTTAATAATAAAGGCAAATTCTAGTAAAAATTTAACAGAGGCTCTCTGATGTCTATGAAACCTTTGATCCTGCATCAACAAACTGCGCAACAACATCAATAACTTGTGGGGAAGCAGCAGGGACAAAATCATTCTGAGATTTTAAAAATGCTAACAGCTAGCTAGCTAGCCGATAGTTTGTTTTTTTTAAAAAGAAGATAAGAAACATACCATAACAGGGAAGTTACATAACTCATTTTCCCGCTTGACCCACCCTTCTTGCAGTGTGTGGTCGCACACATAAAATGTCACACTACACCTTATGCGGTTTCGATGGATGATGGGTTTTTGCCACGCTGCCCTTCAATCAGAAGAAATAGTTTACTATCTAAAATCACACGGTGGAGCTGCTCTGGTGTTCTGTTGTTGGGCTGAAATAAACAGAGGTGGCGTGCGGGGCGTTTTGTTGTGGCATTATTGAGAAATCTGATGTTTAAAAAGGTCGGCCACTGTCCTCGAGGCCAGCAAGGCAACACAGTGTTTTGGTTGACACGTTGTCTCTGCAACAACTGCAGGGAATAAAAATGGGCGCTTGTGCGTCCATGTGCAGCTAGCCATGACTACAACAAGCTAAATAATACTAATACAACAACAACTACCACTATTACTACTACTACTGATCAAAAGGTAAGTAATTCTTAATTCATTCTGAATTCATGATTACTTGGGTGTATGGACGCGCATGGCGATGACATGGACACAAGGACAGTTGTGCTGTGTGCAAAAGGAGTGAAACCAGAAGGAGGACGAACGAAAAAAAAAACCTTTATTGCTCTTTTGACATTATTTTAAGGACAGTTCCACGTTTACTTTTGACCCTCAAGTCTCTCCATTGGCCGTTCACGGGCAGGCTTGCAGATGAATGAACTCGCGATTTGCCCCCGCAGCTCAGCGGGTGGGTGAGTCGGTGGGCGGGTCGGGCGGGCGTGTGAACGCAGAAAGGGGTGGATCACGTGTCACTTGTTTGAGCGAGTGGCCCCTGCAGCCATAAAGGGCTCGCTTTACCTGGAGCGCTCAGGTCACTTCGCTTGCAGTTGCCGCAGTAGGTTCCGTCGCCCCCGTTCGGAGGATTTCCGTGATTGGCTGCAAAAAAGAAAAAGAAAAAAAAAAAGAGGGGGGGGTGGGGGGGAAAGACCGACTCTCTCTCTCTCTCTCTCTCTCTCTCTCTCTCTCTCTCGCTCTCTTTCTCCGTCTGCCCACCCACCGCTCGTTATAGCGACTCTTCCGAGTCCGCTCGCAGTTCTTGTTCCCCTTCTCCTGCAAATCCAGCCTTTTGGGACCTGGCTCCGGAGCTTTTACGCACGCACGCACGCACGCAGGCAGGCGGGCGCTCGCAGACACACGCACACGCGCGCGCACGCACGCACACACACACACACACACACACACACACACACACGCGCACACACGCGGGGACTTGCAAGCGCCATGGCAGCGACCCACGGCGAATACAGAGGCTACCTGCGGAACACCGTCGACATGGAGGCCGGCCAGGGCCGCTTCCACTCGGTGCCGAGCTCGGAGTCCACTTACCGGCCGCTGCTGTTCGGGACCCTCGCTGTCATGGGATTGCTTCAAGTGGCTTCCAGCGTGGCGATCTTATTACACCTAACCGGCTATCTGCAAGAGGTAAGAATATCGCCGCGGTAACTTTTTTCCCCCTTTTTTTTCTCCTTCTCTCTCTCTCTCCCCCTCTCTCTCTCTCGCTCTCTCCCGTCGACTTGAGTAACACAACGACGGGCATATCGTGAAGTCCAAGCTCCCGCAAGCTTTTCGTATCGGATCCGTCGAGATCGAGGCTTGCTTACCGCGGTCGAGAGCAGACGCCCTGGTGGAATTTACTTATCAATTTTATTAGGCCATAAAACGCCACGATAACTTGTCCCGGTGTTTGTATGACACTGTCGGCGAGCGCTGCGGAGTGGCAGTGTGTTGTGGGAGGGAGGCAGAAACGAGAGAGAAAGGCGCTCAAAACGTTTTCCAGGCACTTTCCTTTTGCAGGCGGTGTGCGCCAAAGGTTTACGAGCGTCGACCCTTTTGATGGTGCGGCGCTTTTTGGCTGCAGGCAGGCACGCAGTTAAAACACGTCTTCCCCCGCTGCAAAAACACCAAGAGTGACAGATAGCATCTCGGAGAGGGAGAGAGGGGGAGAGAGAGAAAGAGAGAGAGAGAAAGAGAAAGAGAGAGAAAAATTTCCACGGAAGATTCTTCTTCTTCTTCTTCTTCTTCTTAGATGTTTTCCGGGGCCGTCGCGGAGGATCGCGAATCCGTTATGAAGCGTGTAAACACATGTCAGTGGAGCGAGATGTCTTGTTTGCAAAATACAGATGTTTTCACTTGGAGCTCCCTCGGCCGCTGCCGCTGCCGCCGCTGCTGCTGCTGCTGCCGCCGCCGCCGCCGCCGCCTCTCTCTGCGTGTTTACATGCCACCCCGGACTCGTATCCGTCATTTATTTGAGTCAGAAGTTGTAAACGTCGGATTGTAAACACGGAGATGTTTTTCAAGGGCTTTGCCAAAAAAAAAGAAAGAAAAAAAAGAAAGAAAAAAAAAGGGGAGAGGACGAGGCTCAACGCTCCAGCGTGTTGGACGGAGATGCTCAGTGCACAGTGTTGCGCCAGACTGAACGTTCACCGCAGGTTGACACCACCACGTTAGTGTTAACCATCGTTGACCCGAGAGTCGAAGCCGTTGCAGTTGCTGAAGAATTGACACCCAGCATCAGTGGAGGAGGCAGCCCGAAAGCCGTCGTGTAGATTGCAGAATAGTTAGCGGAACGAAAAGTGTCTCAAAGAACACGAGTTGGAACTAGATGTGAAGAAGAAGAAGAAGAAGAAGAAGAAGAAGAAGAAGAAGAAGAAGAAAAATCGACCTTTTTTTTGTGGTGTTCAGTTCATTTGATCCATTTCCCCCTCAATGTCCGCTCAACAATCTCGTTTGATGCAGTTTGTTCATTCATGAGTCTGACTTTCGGTTATCTTTCACGTCGGCGGCGCCTTGTTTGCAAGAGTTAGTTAAAACTTTCGTCTCTCTCTCTCTCTCTCTCTCTCTCTCTCTCTCTCTCTCTCTCTCTCTCTCATTCAGCTTTGCACACATTGCACATGGAGCTCACTGATTCAGACAGGAAGGAAGAATCAAAATCCACAACTCCCCGCACAGACTATCTGTCTCTGTTTCATTCAACTTGGTTGCAAAAAAACAAAACAAAACAATGAACAAATCGACAGAATCTGAATAAACCAACCAGGAAAAGCAGGTCATTTCATTTTTTGTTGTTTTATTTATTTTTTTTTTATCCGCGGTGGGACTCGGCCATAATGTAAACAGTGGGCCTTGAATTTTTAAGCGTCGCATATGGTTGCAGTTTAGAAATGACTCGGCATTAGTCTGTGGACTTGACTCTGAGGATGTTGAACCCTCGACACCTGCAGAACTTCCTGAAAGCTGCACAGCACCACAGGACCCTGCAGCGTGGCGCAGGCTCAAGTCGACGACTCAGGTCCTCGCCTGCGAAGACGAGTCGAGCCTTTCACGCCGCTCTGAGAAATTTAAATACCAATGAGCCCCCCCCCCCCAAAAAAAAAAAAAATCAGCCTTTTGTTTTGGGTCGCCGGTGCGAGGCGCAGAGTGACAACACGCTAGGATGACCGTGATGAATTGCTTTTTTTTTTTTTTCTTTGCTCCGTGGCTCTGTGTATGTTCTGTCAGTGAGCCCCCGGTGTTGCACCCAAACCTTTGCTCGGGTGTTGACAACTGAGCACAAACTTGCCTCCAGCTTTAAAAGTCCTTTAAAAAAAAAAAAAAAACACCCACAATTTTCATCTCTTGACACTCACTCCTGTGTTTCTGTTTGCAGGTAGATTTGTCTACTGCCCCGCATCGACCCATGGAGGTGAGTTTGACTCCACGAAAACAAACAAACAATCACAATGGAATACAGCCCACAGACATTTTACTTGCCTTTCCTTTCATTTGTAATGGTCTTTAAATCTTAATGCAACCTCATATTATTGCCATTTCTGGTCGAGCGAGCTTCGTGCCGGCCGACTGCCAGTAAACTGCGGTTAATTACTCGCAAGCGATCACCAGTAATCTGACTGTGAGTGTTTGAGGGCGTGCGAGACATTACCTCTGGTAGGGGAAGTACGGCGTATCCAGTCATTATGTTTAGAGAGGAGAGTAACCAGGCATTGCAGACGGGCCGCTTGTCAAATCCCTTAGATGCTACTCAAGCATCCATCAGCTCAAGAGCCCAAAACCACATAACTTGGCAGGTAATTAGACAAACCTCCCCGTCACATTAAAGTGGACAAGTCAGATTAGTTACTTGCTCGGTTTAGACAACGTCAAGGCTGCCTGTTGGCACACAGGGTGTCTGACTCTTGCCAGAGCCAGTCAGGAAGTGAACTGGAATCATGTTGCCCACCTAGAAACTTCTCTCAATGAGAAAATGCCTTCCAGGTTTGATCAAACTGCTGCAGCATCCGTGTTCTTAAGCAGCAACAAGGCTTGTGGTCACTTCCTGCTTTTATTTAGGCTCTTCTTCTTACGCCTTGAAATGTCTCGTGTATTATGCCTATATTCAGACCTATATTTTCCTTACTCAATCGTAAGATAATTTGTCTTTCTTCAGCTGGTTATTCAAACATAACCTCAAATCTCTGAATGGGCAACAAGAGGTTTCCACAAGGCAGCCCAAGAGGGCGGGCTGCATCCAGGCCTGTGGTGTCGTCACTAACCTGGTGAAAAGGTGCCTTTCGTGACGCTGATACACACAGGAAAGGCTGATGTCGAAAAGTGTGTTGTAGGGCTTAGCGTAGCGAACATCGAAAAGTCGAGCGTTGAGAGTGACTGTAGAATGGATGGATTTCCTCAATTCCCAAGAGTTCATCGCAATCCAACTGGAAGGAAGTGGATTGGTCATCATCAATATTATATATATATACATATATATATATATATATATATGTATATATATATATTTTTTTAGCTACAGTGATATTTTTTTCCCAGAGACATGTTTTAGTGCATACCACAGATTCTGTCAAGGAGGCTCTGGACCGGAGGAGGTCGGACCAAAGCAGGAATAACACATCTGTCAGCTTCTGATACATAGTTAAGTGGGTTGTGGTCCAGGCTTTTTCCACAAGTTTGATTAGTTACTGCTTCCTGACACTGCGCAGATAGTAGTTTACATTTCATGAGTCATTTGTTGGCGTCAGCAGCTGCCGAGCGCTCGGCAGATAATCTGCAGTAGCAGGAGGGGAGTTACAAAGCAGGAATTCTTAATTGCTGAAGTCATTTTTTTTCTCCTCTCTAATTCCTTCTCTGGAAGTCGCCGCCTGTGTTTTTGGCGCAGGTCTTTGGCGGACACAAGCATAAACTATCCCCGTAAGTAAAACAACAGAATAAAAGCCCTTCGCTAGTGTTTGGTTTCGCATAATGCTTTAATTTCCTTTGAAATTATGTATTTGTGTTTGACTTGGGTATCCTCGGCGGAGCGCTTTACTCGAAACCACCCAGCCTGCCTGGGACCGAGCAGCTCCGCTGTGCTGCTCCTATTCTTTCCCACGGAAGACCCGCAAGAAGCGGAGCTTCGCGAAGTGTCCGGGCGACACGTCCGCTTGGCCCAGGGCCCAGCGGTGCGTTCAGGTTCAGCTCCGAGCTGCGTGACTGCGCTCTCCTGCAGCCGTTCGCCGGAGGGGCGGGGGGGATTTTGGAGGACGTTGCCTTGGCTATCATTTAGAAGGCTTTGATGCAGGGTGGGATACACGGTGCCCTGTGTAATCTCGGGAGCGGTGAGAACACAGGAACATGAATCAGACGGAGGGCTTATGATCTGTGTTTACAGTCTGTGTGTATCTGCACAGCCGTGTTAGCAGAAGGTCTGACCGACGTCCCGGGAAAACACAAAGGCACCATCGGCTTTGGTGGCCAAACCTTTTGGGCGAAGGAGGACTGCAGTGTTTTTACGTATGGGGGCTTTAGTTAAAGGGCTGAGGAGGCACTTTGGTGTTCCAGAACCAAGCATGTGAGTTCAGGTCAGCTGTCGCTGGTGTTTTTTTGGGGGCTTTGGGCGGGGGGGGGGGGTTTCCTTGCTTAGCAGCGTGGAGTATGATTGTCACATCATTCTGCATTAAACTGGAGATCAGGAGGCGGCTGCCAGGCGCCTGCAACTCTGTTTAAAGAGTCTCTTCTCCTCGGCTAAAGATGTATGACAAGGTCTCGCCACCAATCAAGATAGAGACCACAGTGGAGGGCCGATGGGGTGTAGCGCATTCAAAATGACTCTGTAGCACTTGGCAGTCAGTGATTTACCCCCCTTTTCAGTCCCGGGGCGTTGCGCTCCGAACATGTTTGTGCAACAAATTACCTTTGGAGGTCAGAGAGGTCTGGTCCTAGTGGGAGTGGGGCACGTTTTCCCCGACTCGCTATCTGGATGGAGGGAACCACGTTTGTGGAATCTAGCTTTGTGGCTACACATGTTTGTTCTAAGAGCTCCAACCACGCTGAATGTTGTTGCAATAATGCAATAATATCCATCCCTTGTAAATCAAATGCTGATTTATCTTTGGAGTTGATTGAAAGTTGATCGCCGTTCTCAGCGTCACAGGGGCGTAGGGGGGTAGGAGGGTGTGCTGGAATCCATCCCAGCGGTCTTGGGGCGAAGACGGGGTTACACCCTGGACAAGTTGTGCGTTCATCGCATCGCAGGGCCACACAGAAGGACAATCGGTCACACTTTGCACTCACACCTACGGCCAATTTAGAGTGTGCAGTTGGCCTCTCTGAGGGAGGAAGCTGGACACCTCAGAGAGAACCCACGCAGACACATGGACAACATTGAAAGTCCACACAGAAAGGGCCCGGGATCAAACCCACAACCTTCTTGGGTGCAGCACTAACCACTGCACCCTTGTGTCGCCCCTGGAAAGTACACTTGTTGGTGTAACTTAAAGGTCCAGTGTTTAAAATGTGGCTTGATTTATGATTTTTATATTTAAAAAGCTTTATATACTACCCATAAATACATTGATAAAAGGGTATAATTGCAGTACAAAAAAAGTTATTTGGTTTTCCTTAATTCCTTGGAACAGTTCTCATATATATCAAGGGTCTTTCTCCGAGTCAGCTGACATCTTGCGCCACCATTTTTCTAAGGAAGCCTGGTGTGGACAATCCAGGTGGCCTGACAGCCCGCTTCAATATTTGGGTGACTGCTAGCATCTTCAAACCAATGAAGAAGAAGGTGGATGAGGTGTCCAGGTTTGGGTGCGCAGGCCACTGTAGTTCACTGGCAAACTCAGGAGAGGGAGGGAGAGTGAAAGTCGCTGCAACCACTTGATGTCGCTGTGTCTTCTTCAAAATCTCCAACTATTACACACATAACCTTTAAATGTAATCGTATTATTTTAAATGAAAATCCAGTTTTCATTAGATTACTGATGATGGTTTTACTTGCATGCCAGTTGTGTAAGGGAGTTGGCCGCTCTGTCGTAAACCTGCCTAGAACCCATGCTTTTCTTCACTTTATGAATCTTTCCTGAGGATGGCATCCCAGCTGTACATGGCCTTGAATAGAAGCAGCCCTGGGGTCAGAATAGAAGCCAGATCCTCAGCAGGAGGTCTCTGGGTCCCAGTTTTGGCCGCCGCCCTGATTTGGAGTTAGCTGGCTAGTGTCAGCGGTGCATAATATATACTGGCACGCAGCCATTTTCATCAGCGCACCGTCTCCAAACGCACGGACACAATTCCATCCGAGCTGATGGTTATTCAAAGGGACAGCAGAGCAAATTTGCGGTGAAAAATGTTGAAATTCTACTGTGTTTTCTGCGTCCACAGGGGAGCTCTCTGGTTTAAACACAGAGCGTGCCTCAATCAGCACCACCAAACTATGGCAAAATGACTTTTCTGATGGGCTAGGTGGGAATAGAACCATGTTTAGATTGAATTTATGTGGAGGATATAATTAGGCGCAACTTAGTTAAGGTTTGGCACTCGACCCGTGAGCGGTTGCTGTTTGTTTGCTCAGCCTCCTCTCTCTTTCTCCCAACAGGAAATACAGACGGAGCCGGTGCTCAACGCGCTGAGGGACACGCGGAAAAACAACAGACGCTGCAAAACGACAAAAGAGAGCCTCCCTTCAGCTCACCTCCCCATCACGGCACATCAGGAAAACGCAAAGAGTGAGTCTGCACAAGTTGGTGTGTTTTGATTTTGTTTTTTGGTCATTGCACAAGAAAAGCATCTGCCTTTATGTTAAACGCAGGGACTGTAATGTGAATACAGCCAGGGTGATAGAGCTAATGTCTTCAAGAACACATTAACAAGAGTGTATAATCGTAATATAGATATGTTTTTGGTAAATTTCACCAAATGTGTTAGATGCCTTTAATACATTAAGCACAGGTGGAATGTAGAAAATCTTTATTATGATAGATTATAGATTTGTATTTATTGGGATTCTTTTATTTGGTCATAAAAAAAAAGCTATATTTATGGACAATTTGCATTGCTGGCTAGTTTGTGCTCCTCATTTGATCTTAAAGGTCCAGTGTGTAACATTTGGCTTGACGAATGACTTTTATATTAGTAAAAGCTTAATATTCTGCCCATAAATACAATAATAAAAGTTTTTAAGCACAGTATAAGTAATAAAAGTAAAAGTAATTTGGTTTTTCTACCCTAACAACGGTTCCCATATGTATGTAATAATAATAATAATATACATTTAGTAAGGGTCATGGTCCTAGTTAGCTGCCATCTTGTACCGCCATATTTCTAAGGAAGCCTCGTGTGGACAATCCAGCTGCCTGACAGCGCATTTTGTATTTAGGGTGAACGCTTGCATCCCTAAATAAACTCAGAAGAAGGTGGCCGAGGTATCCAGGTTTGGGTGCGCCAGCCACTGTAGCTCACTGGCAAGCTCAGGAGGGGAGGGAAAGTGAAATATGCTAGAATCCTAAATGTAACCACTTGATGTCGCTGTGTCTTCTTCAAAGTCTCCAAATATTACACACTTAACCTTTAACGCAACAAGATTTATTGGGTAACCTAATTCAGTCAGTGTTGAAGTACGTGGTGCTAGCATACAAGACTTGATTACAAGACTTTTGTTAGTAGCTTGTTTTACTTTATGGCAGATTCATTGTCAGAATAATAACCCTTCCCCCCCCCAAAAGAAAACACCAAAACAAACAACGCATTTTTTTTTATTCTTGCCACAAAGAGGGTGAGCCGAAGGCCGTCACCATTGACTGGGACGAGGTGCACGGATACCGCCACAAGATGGGCTACCAGAAGGGCAAACTGCTGGTCATGGAGTCGGGATTCTACTACGTTTACACCAAGACTTGCTTCCGCTACTACAAGTACCTGCCCGAGGACACAGTGCAGGCGGGCGTCTCGTCGGCGGACGTCAGCAACACGCAACTCATCCAGTACGTCTACCGTGAGAGCATCAAACAGAACAGCAAGGCGGCCGTGCTGATGAAGACGGGCAGCACCATGCGCTGGAACAACACCAGCTACAACATGTACTGCGCCCAGCAGGGCCGAGGGGTCCGGCTGGACGAGGGAGACGCCTTGTTCGTCAACGTGTCCAACGCTTGGATGCTGGACCCTGAGGGAGAAGGGACGTATTTCGGTGCCATAAAACTGGGCCACTGAGTTGCTAGCGCGAGAGGAGCGGACGATGCTACTGAACATTTTCTACGCCAAAGAAACCACTGCTTGTGATTTGTATTGACAACGTTTTTTTTTTTTGTTTTTGTTTTTTTCGAAAAAAGTGTCCTTTATATTGTACATAAGATTTTTTTTTTTTTAAACAAATTTCCTTGGAGTTCCCATTCCCCCCGCCCCCCAAAAAAGGCGCAAAGCTCCCGACTTTATTCAAAGTAGCACTGGACTTGTTTCGTTTCGTTTTTGTTTGTTGTTTTGTTTGATATATGCGTTGCAGTTAGTTTTTTTTCCTGAAGTGTCCATGCACTTCAGTTCACAGTACAATGTTTTTTGGCCAAGGGAAACAGAAGCCTCCAAGCGCTCGTCACACAAACTGCAGGCTAGCAACCGAATGAGCGTGTTGGTTTTTGAAGGCGAGTCAGGAGAGAGGCGACGCGCTGAAGCGAAATGTTGGAGGAACACCTGAAAATGAGCTTTGTCACTGACAGAATATCTGCTCACAGATATCAAATTAAGAAAAATAACACAACCGTTTGCTCTGTGTCTGACTCGCAGTGTTTCAGTACAACTGTCTGCGCTGTTTTACTTCCAGTTTCGCTGAATCATGGACGAGCAATCAAGTGCCAATTTAGACATTCGAAAAAAATCATTTCCATTTCTTTCTTTTTTTTTTTGCTTTGTTTTTTTGACTTGGATGAAATAAGTGGCCTGCTTCAATGAGCAATTTGGATGGCACCGTTTTGAGGAGAAAGTGACATCTGTTTGTAATGATCATTTACATCAACAAGCAATGCAGATAGCTGGACTGTCTGAGCGGAAACGACAAGAACAGACTCTTGTCTTCTTTAACTAGAGGAGCCAAGCTGAGTTTGGCTCCTCTTTAACTTAATTGTTTGTTTGTTTTTTCCATTTGGCTCTTTGAGGTAAATGGGAATATGCACTAAATATTTATTTATTAGCTACAGAAGTACAGAGACAAGTCATTGTTTAAGTGACCTCTTGACTGTAGAAATCATATTTTATGTCTACTTGACATTTATTATGCAGCACTTACCATAATAGACACGCTTTTTGTTATAAAAAAAAAAAAAACACAGGGGCTTCATTTTCAAATCCGTATTTATGTGTCTTGGTTTTTGACAATTCTGTGTGCACTTGCTTAGCCAAAAGCAATATGGATATACTGATTCTTCTACAAGATTGTAGCAAACCCGTAAGACCTTCATCTGATTTAAAGTTCTTATTTAGTGTTCTTTTATTTATGTTTGTATATGTTTAAATAAAAAAAAAAAACTACTTTTGTAACAACGTGGTTATGCATATTTATTTGTGCTCATCCGGGTCGGCGCTCCGAGACGAGGGAGTCCAGTTTCACAGCATAAGGGAGATTGCTGTGATCTCACAGTGTAATCCGACGAGCAGGAGACCTTAATTATGTTATTGTGATGTGCAACTTGATAATCTCCACAATCATTGGACAATTCAACACCACTGTTGCGAAAGAGTGAAGCCTGGCAAGGGAACAGAACTAGCCGTAGCATGTATAGATGGTGTAAATATTGCTGCGCCGCTAACTCACTGCAGATGTTGGACTTGCAGTGCAGTGTGACCTGGGAACAAAAAAAAAAAAAAAAGCAGTGGAGGAAAATAATGATGAGGATTTTATTACTCCATTCTAGTGTGTGTCAGCTGCTATAATCCATGTGATGATGGGTCTCCATGCATGCAAGAAACTGTTTGAGTTGTTGGCCCTGCAGCCAAACGGCTCCTTTTGTTGTCCAAGGACTGGTTCTCAGCAGCATATGGACTGAGAAGGCGTCACACAACAGCACTGAATCCATTATTTAAATTTTAAAAAAAAACTATTCACTCAAAACTATTTGGCTGAGGAAAAAACGAGAGGCCAAAAAAAAAAATGACACATTTTCGGGATTTTCATGGGAAACTTGTCGACAGTGCAAAGCGCTGGCCAGACTCCTGTACCTGTAAAACATAAGCGGCTCCAATAAAAGATATTTTAAATACAAAGCGCAATTTGTAAGGCTTGTTAAAGAAATGCAATCCAAGGCATGGCTTTGCCCTGTACATGACTAATTGCAATGGTGGTATATTGAGATTGAGAATGTGGAATGGTTAAATCGACCAGTGTTATCAGAGGGCCATTGCACGGCATTGAGGTCAAAGTCATTGCTGCAAATTTGCAACAAAAAAAAAATCATCTTACATCTGAGCTCATTTTGATATTCTGTAAACTAAACGTGGCAAAGAAGGTAGTTAAAAGCCATCATGTTCTTTTTTTTTTTTTTTTATATATATATATATAAAACACATTGAACACCATGTCCTCATGACCATGAGTGTGAGAAGAGACTCGAGTAACTCTCCACACAGTGATAAAATTACAAATCTCAAGAACATATTTTTCCGAAATTCTGTGACTGTTCCTCCAGAGGTGCTCTGTGCATGTGCTCGTTTTTCATTCCTCTTGAGCTGTCTCTTTCTATTCATTGAACCTTTGGATTCCATGGCGTCCGTACAATTGCTGAAAGCCTGCCGTTTTCGCGCTGCCACCAACAAACAAGTTAAAACAACTGCGGTTTCTATAGGGGCAGTCTGGCTCGGATTTTGAAAAAGAAAGAGAAAAGGAGAAGAAGAACGCGAAGAAGCCCAAGACCCACGTGTAAACACTGGACTTCCGCAATGTGCCACACTTTGAAGTCCCTGGATTTCACAATTCTTGGCACAGAACAGAAACCATTAAAATGTGTTGTTTCAGTAAACATTATGGCAAGCTTGGCGTCTGCAGGTCCCCCACCCGCCCAGTGCACGGACACACACACACACACGCACACACGCACGCACGCACTCACGCACACAAACACACACACACACACACACCCGTTCATCACATCAGATTATATGGGTACACAGTGTGTCTCACTTGCTTATTGCACTCATCCGTTCATGAAACGGGCCCGCTGGGCTCAAGTGTCGGATTTGCCGGGTTTGTTTTTTATTACTTACATGTGTAAAAACACATTGCAGCGATGGTCGGATCAATGCTGAGGCGGTCACGTTGAGTCACGTAGCGTCATCGTCGTTAAAAAAATGGAGCAGTGAGTTGCATTTTCACCGCTGCCCGGCTGATCTCCAGACATTCCACGACAACCTGTCGCAGACCAGCTCCAGCAGAACAGATGTACGGCTTTAGCGCGCGCTTCGCGCTCATCAGACATTATTTCAGAGTCTTCCCACTCGGGCTCAACAAAAAGGTGGAGCTCTTGATTCTGAGAAACGGCGTCATGTGTTGGAAAATATATCAGGGATTTTTCCCCCCCAAAATAAGTAGTACCAGAGGCATCAGTATAGAAGCGAATGCTATTAGCTAACTGCGAGTGCTTCGCTTTATGGGATTTTGTGGTTTGGAGGAGACGGAGAAGTGCGTTTAGCGAGCAGCTGGAGGCCTTCATTATGGGCAATCAGGTTGCTCGGGGTTTGCACGCTCATTCCCGTTGAAATGGCTGTTTCCGCGCATGTACCGGCTATCAGTGTGAGCGCCCGCTCGCACATTCAAGACGTGGTGCTAAGTCAGCAGGACCACCTTTTATTTAAACGCTGGTTCCTTGGTCTCGGACTTCACCTTGTTAGCTCCGAATTCTTTGATATTTGATATTAACAATACCGGCTGTAAGAAAGTCAGATTTACAGGCCTTGCTGCATGTGTGATTGCTGCGGGGCTACAAAAGCAGGGTTACAGACTGCAACGATCCAGAAGATTTTACTTTTTGAAATCATTATTGACAGAGTTCCTCTCCAGTGCAACCTGGTGTGGTAGTTCGTCAGACGACGATACACAAATAGATTTGGATAGTGTGTACTTTTTCACCACAACCAACCACAGATATCCAATGACCTGCCCATTTGTCTCGTCTCAAAGCATGTCCTTATACCGATAGTCAAGTTTCTTTAGTCGGCAAGATCAGTTGGTGGGTTGATCATTTGTTGCATTTTACCTCCAAGTTCTTGCTGGTCAAAGTACAGCGTTTGATAGCCGTGTTTCCGCCAACCCATATTAATTGCACAAGGGCGGAATACGAGATGGGTTGTGATTGGAGCGAGACGAGGCAGGTGAGACAGCACTCGAGTTCCCATTTGTCCCTCCAAACCCGACTTCAGTACCATGGATAGCACATTTCGCATCTGATCACCTCAAACCACATGATCCTCAGAAACACTGATCTTGAGGAAGAGCAACAGGACTAGTACTTAGGTCATTGAGAACGTGTTGTGGTCTACATCAAACAATGGCTACCATTTCAACCATTTTTGATAACAGCATGACACCACATGACAGGGTTGATTGAATGGCCCAATGGTGCTCCGCTGGTACAAGTTGCGTGAATGCTCTGAATGTTGAAAGGCATCAAATATTGGCCAATAACAGTGAGCAGTTCTAGTAGTGACGTAGTTATTTCTATAAGTGTACGATTTTTCAGATTTTCTTTACTGTTAAAAAGTGGTGTTTTCAATTGCATTGAGCAAATTGAAAGTCCTTGTCTGACATGAAAAGACAAAGAGTTGTGGAAAAAGTGGAAGAGAAAGGAAATGTTGCATAGGGCCGTGCAAGGTTCACAAAGGCTCAAGTTAATTTATTACAAATACTTAACTACATTTTGGCAGAAATCATACTTCTAAGAGTCCTTATTAATCACTGTGCTTATACTTGAGTTGATTTGTGAAGAAGCGGTACTCTTACTTCACCATGTTAGGCTACACCAAGTTTGTTACCCTTTTTTTTTTTTTTTTGGCCTATTCGTTTATTTCTTCCCCACGCAAGTCTTTTATTATGTCAGAGAGACAGACTTCTCCAAAGCACCAACATGTGACCATGTTTCACCAATCAAGCTTAGCTGTAGCTGCACAGTCACATCACAGGACCACAGGCCATCTCACAAGCAGACCTGCTGACGTAAAAAAAAAAAAAGGGAAAAAATCTGCGGTTTACATTTTTGTGACACTTATGCAGACATACTCTTCTACCATTGCCCCTGAGAGATAAATAAAGTTGTTTTTTTTTTATTATTTGAATCCGACAGATTAAAGGAATTACGTGTCAGTATGCCTGTGGTCATTAAAAAAGAGGAAAAACAGGCAGAGAGAATTGTGGGAAAAGAAGAAGGATAAACATGCGGTGTGTGAGAGGCTTAAGACTCTGTGTGGAAAAATGCAATGACACAGATCTGCTGGCAATTCCTTTTCCGATTTTTCCCGTCTCTATTAATATTCACGTCATTTACCGACCGAAGATGCCAACTAATTATATTGATACAAGACCTTCTTAACCCCCCTGAAAAAAGTAAATAAAAGTCATGCGTTTAAAACATTTCCACGGTAAAAGTATGTGGCTTTCCATGAGAAGCACTTGAACTGGTTTCCCCCAAGTGTTTGTTATTAAATGCTGCTGTTTTGCCATCATTAGTTCTGTGATTAGTATCATTATTGCTCCAAGTTTTGACTCTGCGGCAAAGGTTTAATGTTTACACGCTCGTTGTTCTGTTTTTATAATATCAAATGTAGTGACATCAATAAGGAGTAATTCATCAAAAAATAACTTTAACTGCCCAATGTCACTTTTGACAGTGACAGTGTGATTGATTATATTTGCCTCAGCTATGGCTACCCTTTGCGAAATCTTAACTCGTTCTGTATTTGTATGTTACACGCCTGTTACGCTGTTCACAGAACTCAGGTTGATGTGGTAGAAATGTTTTTGTGCAACAGTGCATCACTCTCTTGAGTTCTGTCAGCGCTCTTATTTATTAAACCAAAAAAAAAACAAAACACAACTTCCATTTTTGGCCCTTTGCATCTTCCAATATCTTTCAATATCATTCACACCTCATAAGCTCTGCAAGCGAGGGGAGAGCTCGCCAGAAACACCATCTGGTTTTTTTTTGCAGGTGGTGTTTACGCCGGTCATACTGCGTGCGGTTGTTGGAGCAAAGTCTTTGTGGATAAGACAATATTTGTAAAGAGGCTTCTTTGCATAGAAGAGGGTGTTCTTTTCCAAGAAATGTGTGCAAATTAACAATTAAAATATATTCAAAGGAGTCTGGAGCAGCTTGACTCTTGGTTCCTGTGGGTAGGATGCAATTCTTGTTGTTCCATTGCCACACGCCGTTCTGCCTCAAAAGCCGCGCAATCACGTTTGTGGATGCGGCCCATTGACTTGCAGGAGATGGTCCGTGATTTATTACTCTTCTTTAACAAACTGTACTACTTTGACATTTATAATTGGACATACTCGTTCTGTTTCAGATAAGTGATTCCCTCTGCTTGACTCAATCCTTGCTGGCTGCATTTGGACGGACCGTTAATAAAGTCGAAAAAAGGAAATTCCTTCCACTGAAACACACTTGCAGACACAAAAGCGCACACACAGATAGACGTCATGCGTGCATAAAAACCACAGTCGAGCATTGTGCAGGGAATCCCCGTCCCAGTCATGTAGAGGCAGTCCTCGCCATAATCTGGGATAAAATGTCTCAGGTGGCTCACTAGGCCTGCAGCCGCGCTGCGGTGGCACCTGGATCTCCGGAGAATGCGGACAAACAGAACAGTCACCTGCAGCCCGGCGTCATCCATCTGGCCGACTCTAAGCCCCTCAACAAAATCGCAGACGGTGAAGCCGGCATTCATCATCGGTAAATCAGCCACTGGGTCTGAGCAGCGCTGAGGAGACGTGGGGATGACTCAGACAAAGGGGCTGTGCGAGGACAATGTCAACATATGAGACCCAAATCATCAGTGACTCCCACAGTTCCCAAACCACCAACAACTACAAGGAACACACCCAGAAATGAAACTGGACTGTAATGTCGTTCATATGGTACTGATTTCTTTCTTCCTGTGATTCCTTCATGTTTTCCATCCGTTGTTGAGGACATGGATTAGCTGTCTTGGTTTTTTTGGTTGGCCTGAGCGGTTGACCCAGAGACTGAATGTATCAGCACTGGTCCACAGCTGCTGGTAAACTTGTCATGGACTCACACAGTGTTTATGTCGTCATAATTCAGTGCAGCTGAATTGTAAACGTTTAAGTTACGCGCACCCATTTTGTTCAATGCTCTATATTCTGAGTGGCAGTTGCAAAATGTGCAATATTAATTGAATATGTGGTTGTGAGTTCAGTTCCGTGGTGGGGTCACCACAGACTCTGTGGGCAGTGTCCATGTTCTACAGTGTACGGATGCAAAATCGTTTCTTCTTTCAAGTGTTCAGGTCTTCGGGAGTGACCACAGTGAATCATCTGCCTCCATCTAACTCTTTCCTCTGCACCCTCTACTCTCACACCAACGTACTTCATGTCCTCTTTCAATACCTATACCCCACTGACACTAAAAGAGCATAGCCGTGGCCTTTTCCATATTACAGTTTCACCATGAATGCCTTGCAGTTAGCACGACTTGTCCAGACATACACAAGTTTAATCTAACATGTTGGACTTTTGAATTTGAAATTACTCCAGCACACGGAACCAAGCTGGCCTTGGCTATTGGCTTATGCTCCACACATCCTTTGTGTTTTCGCCCAGATGTTGGACACCAAAAATATATGGCAGAGGGCAAAGTCCAAGCCTACACACATCTGTGGGATGGCATCTCACTCTCCAGAGTGAAGTATTCATTGTATTTCATATGAGAAGACAACATGTTATAAGAACTGCAAAAATGATCATTCTTGATTATTTCCAAAGAACTTTTATTTTGAAATACACTGTTTTAGGATGGTCAGAAACTTTTATTGTGAAGCAAAAACATGGTTTGCACATGTACGAACCATACTGGTTGCTGCATGGACAGATTCATCTGTCCATGCAGCAACCAGCACATTGTTCCCTGCAACTTCTATATACTTTAACCCTACCATCAAGCTGGAGTATGCAGGAGATGTATGCAGAAAAATAAGCTATTTGGCATTGGCAGGAAAGGACAATCCAGAAGGTTTGGCAATTTTTTCACAGGTGCAACCAAGAAACTCAATCCTACAATGTATGCTACTTACAGTAAATATAAAGCACCATTTAAAATAAACAGTAAAACCTGTTGGAAAAACAAAGGACAGCAAAAAGTATTCAACTCTACTCCTTGAGGTTACATTTTAAAGGGAGTTGTACAGCTGAGATAAACAGGAAATTCATTGCCACACTCACCAGATTAGGTTCCAGGAAAACACTCAGAGATTTTGTAAACTAAAACCATTGGATGATACACAGATGATATTAATTTTCCCTGTGGTTTGTTAAGATGACCTTTGTATTTTTTTTTTTTTTGCACTGCAGTTTAGAACCAGCAACACGCATATTTTAATGATCAGGCAAGACATACTCAAGCACTTGTGACCAGCACCACCCATTTCCATTTTTTCAAATTAGCAGAGATAATGTTCATTCTCATTAAGTGCCACTGAAAACAATATGTTTACCTTTGAAAGAACAGCATCCCTCGAACTGTGATGGCGCTCTTGAACAAGTTGAAATCATAAACGTCCGTTTTAATCTAAACCTTACAAGGTTCTATTCCAGTGCCAGGAGAAACAAAAGCAGTGTGAAGTAACCCACATTCTGTTGAAGGTCAACATCTAGTTTGCTTGTAAATACAATACTCTTTGTGGCCAATTTAAAAGTGCCATAAAAGTATTGTTTAACGTTTGGCAGCCTACCCGTGTTTAACTTCTTGTTGAGTTTGAGCCCTGTGCCAATCAGTTAATCATTAAGATAAGCCCCCGCAAACCTGCGCAGATACAACCATGCCAAAGATTTTTTTTTTTCTTCTATTTCGCAGCAGCAAAAACTAATGCAGTCTTTTTTTTTTCTCTTGCAAACTGCCGGTGGAACTTATTTCACTGTAAATATCTTGGTTTTTGTCCTCGCAGGAATGGCCTACCTTTTTGGAGGGGGCAGACTAAACCCACATCTGAAGAGAGACGACAACTCCCCATCTCTGCCCTGACTCTTTTGAAGCAATGGGACCGTTAGAAAAGGTAGAAAGGGAGGGAGTATTGTATCGCCATGTATCCGTGGCTCGAGTCTTGTTGTCTGAATGCTTTTTCCGGTTTGGTGTCCCACATCACATTCATTTTGACCAGGGTCGGAGTTTCGAGAATTCCCTGATCCAGAGGCTTTGTCAATTTTTATGAAGTGGAAAAATCCCGAACTACCCCGTACCATCCATCCAAGCAGGTAATGGACAGTGTGAGAGATTTAACAGGACTCTCCATGATCTATTAAGGACGCTGCCAGTCTCTCGGAAGTTCGAGACCGGCACTCACCAACGCAGTGGTTGTGCCCACAACCATTCTGCCCAATCCATTTCAGCCAGCATTACGTCGAACCGGCCGTTTCCACCGCAGGTCAGCATTCTAACATTAACCATCTTCCCCAACCGGTTGGCAGTAGACAGAACAGAACGCCCAATCCGGCACAGCCTGGGGTGAATGCCCAGTCTGCCCTGTTTAGGCCTTGGTTTTAGTCTGGCAAAGGGATAGCTCCTTTTGTTGTTTTTTTTTTGTTTTTTTTTGTGTTCGTGATTGGGGCAATCACGCAGAAAAGGGGGGTGAAATGTGGCAGGTGGGTTTGCCCCCACCTTCGCGTCATCAATCACACCTGCGCCGGAGTGCAGAGTGAAACCAGCTGTGAACGCTGAGAACTCTGTCCTCCGCAGTTCTTAGCATTTCGGCTAGCAATCCCAGAGTGGGCTGGGCCATAAGCGCAGCCGGAGGAGGAACCCTGGCGGGTGCCCGTTCATCGGGAGGTGGCGCTGTGGTTGCGTGATCATTGTGCGTTCACCGCTTTGGCTGTTAAAGCCGCAGTTTTTTGACCCTCTCCTCCTCTGGCGCTCGGCGTGGAGGCTGAACACCGGTGCCCCGAGACGGGTACTGGAAGGACGCTGGTCTCAACCCCCCTGCCTGGGTGCAGTCGCTCCGTCTTCCTCTGTTTTCTCCATACCCCTCTGTTACTGTTGCGGCGGCAATGTCCTCGCAACCAATTGCTGCATTAGTCTAGCCGGGTAACAGCGGTGTCACCACCACAGCACGGACACTTTTCGTTTGATTTTGGTTTATTTGGTTTAGACAATTGAGTTTGTCTGTTTTTTTTGTTGTTAGCGTAACCACTTTCTTTGGTTGGTTTTCTTTTCCCTGTTTTGTTGTTAAATTTTGGTGAAACTTTGGGTTATTTATTGAGTAACGATTTTGTTACGGTTTGATTTCCTTTTTAGTTCATTAATATTTTGTTCCCCAGTGATCGTTACCTTTTGTTTTGGGTTTTGGTCCGTTGTGTGTGTGTGCGTGCGTGTGTGTGTGTGTGTGTGTGTGCAAAGACTAAATAAAGGTTTTCCTTTTGTTTTAACTGTTTAAACGTGTCTCAAGGTATTAGTATATTAATTTTGTTCTCTTTTCTTTTGGACAGGAGTTGGCGTAGTGTGTGGCAGACCGCGTCGGTGGTGGTTCCCCTTCACTTTGGTTTATTTTGCACAGCACGAGGTGAATTTTGGTTTGTAGTGATTCCCTTAGGTTTTGTTATTCCCCTTTTTTGAGTTTTCTTTGGTTTGTTTAGCCTGTCCGCTCGGTGACGTCCAGCCCTGTTCCCCTTATTTTCTTATGTTGAACAATCTTTTTGGTATGGTACTTATTTTCTTGACACTCAGGCAGTTAAACCTGGTCTTACTGTTCTTTTTTTTTTTTTTTTTTTTTTTTTAAAGGTTTTCTGTTGGAAGTCCATCTCGTCCTCCTTCAAAGCGTACGAACCTGTGTAGCCCGAGGAATTTTGTTATCATTTATTTCCATGGGTGCAACTCCCCAGGTGGCGTTGTCAGGCAATCCCCCCCCCCATTTTTCTTCATACCCACCATCAGAATTGTCTCCACCTCCGCCAGACCCCACCTCGCCACACATACAGTTAATTGATAGATGAATGGATACACATGTTTTTTTTGACAGATGTAGGTAAAGGGTCACAAAGCACCACCAAATAACAAATTAAAAAAATCATAGATGACCACGGACTTCAAGCAGCTGCATTATTAGCGCCTCATAAAAGTCAGGGTCTCCGGCAATCCAGTATCCAGCACCAGCACCTTAGCAGAGAAGCTAAGCCAATTTTTATCTTATTTTTAGGTGACTAGAGAAGACACTTGGCTCACACGACTTTCAACGACAGGTGACCTGGCAATCCCAGTGAACGGGAGAGTCACCCAAGATGAGAACCACAGGAAAACTGGTGGTCCCAGTCAACCTCTCTCTGTCCAACTGAAGTGCCCTCGAGTTCTGCCACCATTGTGCTCATTTCCGAGAAACAAGGTGAGCAACCAGTGGCTCTAATCTCCAGCGTAAACAAAGTGTTTTGACGAGTTGGTACTAAAGTCGTCCCGGTTTGGAACAACAGCAGTTCGCAGACAAAGCCGGCCGGTCAACCGGGGATACCGTTACTGTACTGCTGCTTAATGATTTTAGTTTACGTCAGTGTCCCAAGCAGATTGGTGTCCCATCTGCACAGCCTGTGTGGGAGCCACCACACATGTAGATGATAGTTTGGGAAAGATACTGAGTATTAATCTTATAGATGAACACTTTTTCCAAGTCCAGCAAAGGCAACTTGACCATTGTTTGACAGGATTTGGCCTATGCGTACCCCCAATTCATACCAAAAGTGTGAATTGGGGCTTATGAGCGGGGCATCCAGCGCGGCATCTCGATGGCTTCACATGAGGATTGCAAGATTGCGCCACAACCGAGGTAGTTTTGCGTGTACTTAAAGGAAACAACAGTGAAACAAAACTCTTTTGCCCGTCCCAACTGTGTCTCGTATCGCTGTGTAACCAAAATCCAGCAGATTGTATATTATGATAAAAATCAAGCGGATCCACCGTGTGTTCTGATAACTGGCTTCCTGCCTGAACGATTCTACCTGCTGCGAGTGACGCGGTTGCGACGCGTCAAGGGTGAAAAATAGAACACCCGTGTATTTTTCCAAAGTGGCACGGTTTCACGCTTCTGGGATGCTTCTGAAATGCGCCCGCACCATGACTGGTTTGAACCTGCACACTGACTTCAATGGCTGCGGTCCGCTGCGGAATGGCAACCACGCTGCAGAAGCGCCAATTGTGAATTGGTGGTTATGGATGAACCCTTCACTCCCTCATTTACGCAGCACTAGACCACTCCAACAACACATCGAGAGGATGATCATCAGTTACTCAGGTGGAGTACAGCTATGATTCAGAAAAGTCCATTTTACAACACAATGGCAAAATCAGATTAAAGGATGCTACCTGGCTGCGCAATCTCCCCCATCCTCTTCATCATGGGAATGAACCTCCAAAAAACAACTGGTGGGAAACAATAGCCATGATCCAGGAGAAAGTATGAAACATGGAGGACGAAAGACAAAGAGCAAAGGCCAAGGGTTCCAGGAAGTCTGGACCAAATGGGATCTACCCAAAAGGAAGATCACATGGAGATGGGAGCCTTTCCCGATGTCTTTCCCGCTGAGATTAGTGATTGAAAACCCAGCTGGGGTGGTTTGGGCGTCTGGCCAGGATACTTCTGGGTGCCTCCCGATGGGAGGTCACGGGACATTCCCAACCAGGAGTAGGTCTTTAGGCAGGACACACTGTAGGGACTGTATCCCCGCTAGCCCAACCTTGGGTTCCTTGGAGGAGCTGGTACAACTGGCCCGGAGAGAGGACAGTCTGGTTTTCATTCCCACGGACAATGCTCTCTATGAATCAGACCTGAATAAGGAGAAGGCAACAAGGTATGTGGTACCAGTGGCATGTGGTATTGTTGTTGGCTGTTGTTAATGCTGTTGATGTTGTTTTCACTGTTGTTGTCGTTGTCCTTCTCTGTGTTGAACCTTAAATTTGCCTGTAGCACTGCCCAGCGAGCATGGCAGTGAATTCCAATTACCATCTTAAAAGCCAGAGTCTTTACAACCAATTTCAAGAGCAAATTTGTTTTGCCCCCTAAAGCAACTGAGACATTTCTACCGCATTGCAGAGCTGCAGTTAATGAGAGTTTAGTTCCCTTTAAAAGGAAAAGTAGAAATGATTGATAACTGTGACATTTTGATCTCATAGCCTGATGTGAGAATTCCTCAACAAGGCCTTCCTAGAAATCCCTTTTCCCTTATGCTTCAGTGTCTCTAGTTCTTGCCTCAATTTTCAATCCAGGGCTTTGTTTATCTTTCTAAACTGTATTTCATGACTGGCCCTCGCATGCTTTTCTTCTGTTACCATTGATGACATGTTTGCCAACCCATTCAGACAAACAAAAGTCTTAAGTGAAAGCATTCAAAGCAGTTAAAAGACCAAGATGTCAAAACTCACACACACGCACGCACACAGACGCTGAAAGCAGAGCGAAGGAAATGGAGAAACAGAGAGAAGGAGAGAGAGAGAGAGAGAGAGAGAGAGAGAGATACTAAAACTGACATAGGATTGGTCACCTTTTTTAAACACCCCTTACTGGAATCCTTTGGAAAAAGGCTCAAATCCAACGCTGCAGGCCTATTTATTGTTGGATTAACAGGGAACAAAACACATTTATTTTGGCAGCGGGACATGTATGTTGGCAAAGATCTATCCATCTAATGGGAAAGAAGTTATTCTTAGTTAATTCTTACATTGATTGGAAACAAACATGACATGCAGAGCCATTTCTATGCAGTCACTGGTCTGTTTGTCTCCTCTAAACCGCAGCAGCAGTAGCAGATTAGAGGGAGGAATCCTGGAATCAACAATCCTCTGTCTATTTGGTGTGGTGTGCTGGAGTGAGCATCAGTGCCATGCCGGCTTGCGCACATGCACGCGCACGCATAAACACTCATGAAAGGTTGTTTATACTTATATATCCATGGTGATGAACCTACTGACATTTCAGGCAACTGGGAAACTCATTCAGAATTCATAGATATATGAAGATGTGGGCAAACACTTAATATTCTTGAATAAAGGCGTTGCTTGTAAACTCAACTCAAATTTCAAAGTGACAGCAGTCAAAAAAAGTATTGATTTGACAGAACAACCAAAAGGTAGCCCGACAGGAGATTAATCATGTATTCATTCATTGAATTTGTAGTATTTTTGTTTGTTTGACTGTTTATAAGCCATGAAAGAGACTTCTGGATTATAAAGGAAGTGTTCCGTCTGAGTTATAGAAGATTACTGTTTAATTCAGAACCTCCGTTTGACAGGCACAGAAGTGCGAAATGTATCTAATGAAAACATTTGTGTTCTTTGGTGTAGCAAGCTCACAATAAAATTATTACAAATAATATTTTTCAAGTCAGCCGGAATCTGGTAATTATAGCCAAGAGGTACACACTCCAATCAATTATTCTCTCTGTTAACAAAACAAACAACAGAGATTCTTTTATGAACACATTACACAAAAAGCAGACGGAGATTCTGGTTCATTTGCCTTAATACCACAAAAGCAAACATTACAAAACTTCTTCCGGGGATTGACTGCAAACAGGCCAATCAGCAGTGCAGGGCTGCCTTTCCTTGCTTTGCTTGTTTTGTCCTATATCTGATTGCCAACTATTTGCCTCTGACCAAAATGGACCAAAAGTCAACTCCAGGTCGGGTCCAAAAGACTGACATGAGTTCACTGAGATGGATTTAGAGCTCAGAAATGATTTTCAGTTTGTGAAGGTTTGCGAAGGTGTTACTGATCAACCAAAGTCATAATAATATTACTTGCACTCAGTACAAGTGGTGACACTACTGGACTTTTGTATCCACAACCGAGGTCTCATTGGAAACTGTTATTTCCTTACCAAGCTTCAGCCACAACTGACATGGTGTTGTCACTGTACCACTGGAAGTGGTCTTTGGCTGGTCATGAATTGAATAAACTGTCCCCAGAAGCAACATTTCAGCGTTGAGTTTGAAGATCATGTAATAGAACCCCAGTTGGACCTGCGTGACATAAGTGGAGTAGGAATGACCCAGGTCTAATTTAGATGATGTAGTTTTCACATCTTCCGAAAATCGATCAATCAATTAACGTCTCCAACAGCTTGCCAGTCATCCATTACCTTTAACACTGTCAACAGCTTCAGTTGTTCTGTTCAGTGTGGAGCTCTTCATTGTAACATGGGTGCTTTTGAGCATTGCGGTTTTCATACATTTGGAATTAAAGTTCACACGAGCAGCACTTGTAAACAAATTCGGCTAAAAAAAAAAAAACGACAAAATCCCCACCAAAAATGCTCGGCGTCGGCTAACGGCCGACTCTTGATAATGTGACAATGCTGAAGTGGTCTCTTGTGTTTACTTTGTGTACAATTTGGATCCCACACTCCAGCTCTTGGCCTCGGCTGTGATCGTGAGCCAGTAAGTGTTTGTACTGCCGCCAGTCAGAAGTAGGTTGTAGCTTTACCGTAAACACAATCATGCTAACTATGGCAAGATTCATCAACCACATGAAGGACGAAAGACGGTAACGCAAAAAAAAACAAAAAAACTCTCTCTCTCTCTCTCACACACACACACACACACACCATACTTACTCACTCACTTACACGATTATAAACCAAAAGATGGCCTGTGTCCACACCTGTAATCTCACAGTTAGGGGCCCACCGGCTCTTTTCACATCGACGTGCACCTACACACCGTAAAACAACTTCCTCTGCGGTCGACACGCTTACCAAAACCACCTGAGGGGCGACAGCAGGGGGTCCGACCGCCCCCCCCCCCTCCCGCTCACTCCCGGCTCACACCGGCATCCTCAAGCTGCGACCGCAACAGCGCTACCCGGCAGCATTGTATTTATGATACGCGCAGATGTGAATTTCAAACATTTTCATAGCCGAACGCCGCACGCATGGTGGTTCACACGTGAATTCAATTGCCTCCCTTCCTCAACAACACCGCAAACAGAGACACACAATCGCCACGGCTGCCGTCTCACACCAGGCAGGCAGGCAGGCAGGCATCTGTTTGGTCAATGGTTAATTTACATAATAACACATCATTTTTTCCACTGTGGGAGAGGGCTTGGTTGTTTTTTTGCTTCAGAGTCACTGCACACACACACACACACACACACACACACACACACACACACACACACACACACAGGACCAAGAAAGCCATATTAAACCCCACAACACTTATTTGTGCTAGCTTTAAATTTATGGAGACCCTTAACCGGCATATCTCAGTGACATTAACACTCCTGCCCCACGTCACTGACCGCAGGCAGACACTCTAACAGATTTATATCACCCTCAATTAGTCTCTGTGTTCAGAATAATTCCGCATGAGGTGAAGGGGTTAGAGGCTGTCTGGAGGGTTTGCTTCTCGCCGTCTGCAGCTCTGTGACGCTGACCAGACAGCAACCCAGCTCGGCTGGATGTTTATTGAAAAGTTTGCGAGGTCGACATCTCCCACAGGGTGCATTCGTTTTCTTTATTAAACAGAGAGCTGTTTAAAGAGGCCACGTACAGTCAAACAAACCACCTCAAAGATGACAGATTTAGCTGGAATGCAGACGCAGATTACTGCTTTTTCAGGTTATCTGGCTTCTTGTGGTGGCAGTAGTATATTGGTAAAAAACTTAATATACTGCCCATAACATTAATAAAAGTGCATAATCACAGCACAATAACAGTAATTTGGTTTCCTCACCCTTAGAATGATTTTCATATACTGTACATAAGAATTTACATCGATCAAGGGCCTTTCTCCAAGTTAGCTGCCATCTTGCGCCACATTATTTCTAAGGAAGCCCAGTGTGGACAATCCAGCTGCCAGACAGCGCGTTTCATAATTAGGGTGACTGCTCGCATCTTCAAATAAACCAACAAAGAAGAAGGCGGATGAGGTATCCAGGTATGGGTGCGTAGGCCACTGTAGTTCACTGGCAAGCTCGGGAGGGGGAGAGAGAGTGAACGACAGTGCAATCTGAAATGCAACCACTTGATGTCGCTGATTCTTCTTCAAAATCTCGATAAATTACACACTTAAGCTTTCATAGAATGCAGTTTTCTCGACGTGTGACTGTCATGATGAACAGTAGCCTAAACTTTTCATTGTCAACGTCATTTAACTTGTTACAGGCACTGCGCTATTGCTGCAGTTGTACACCTCCCTACTGAAGACCACATCCAAAATTAGGATATATCTTTGTCGCACATTTGTGTTTATATGCTTAATACGGGCACTGCACCAGTATGCAGTAAGCTGCAGTACTAGTACGCTAAGCCTGTCAGTCGTAGTCTGTCATCAAGCCAAACAGAGACACTTCCAGGGATCATAGTTGCCTCCAAGCATGCTAAATCACACTGTGAATGTAAACACTAGAGTTGAATGATCAAAATCTAGGTGACACACGCGTACTTCATTTTAAAGTAAAAGTACAGTTGCTCTTGATGAGACAGACCACGAGGTTAAAGCAAACGAGTGTCCTCGCATTTCTTTTCTCCTTTGTGTGTCAGACGACCAAAGATGACTTTGTACGCTTGTACATAAAACAGCAGCTGCAGTGAATGTTCAGTTACGTACTGTGAACTCATATCGCTTTAAATGTCATATAAACCACAAAAAAGAGAAATGTAGCAAGAAGTAGCAGCACCGTGCACAGTCAAAATTTCAAAAACAGTTTAAGAAAAGCTGTTAACCATATGTTTATTTATTTATTTTTTCATGTTGTTGAAAAGCTGATTAACAAAGACAAACGCAAAAACGGCATTTGTGGAATTGAATACTTCAGGTTTCATCACCATAATTTAAAAGTGTAGGAATTTCCTTTAAAGTGGGCTAATATTTCCGAAACGTTGCGTCAACGTACCGGAAAGCAATGCAACCACAAAACGTTTACAAACGAAGGCCAAATGCAACTTGTGGCTGTCTTCACTGCAATTGGACGTCCTGACTGTTACAAGTTTCCATTTCTATTTCTGAACTTGTTGACACTCACCCCTGGAAACACAGGAAGTCGTTAAAAGTGGAAGCTTAGAAGCAGCTGTCTTAAAAGACCCTCTGACGCAATTATATCTCAGCTCTAAATAGCGCCGGAGTGTTGATTTTCCATTCAGATAATATTGGCAAGAGGAGTTGTGCAATACAATGAATGTGTGAATGTCATTTTTTGGTTCAAGAACTGTCTTTTGGTCCAAACACAACATGTCACAAGCTGTATGAAGCAGCAGGATAGTGACCCCCGAAACCCCAACGGCTATTAAAAAAATCAGCTGAAACACTGGACAACCTTACTCAAGTATTAAAGCTCTGCGTATCAACAGGGAGCAGTCGAGTTCTCGCCCAGTGGCTTTTCAACGGAGGTTAAAGTCTAATAGTTCAATTTGTCGCCCCGATAATTGGAAACAATTAATCCAGCATCATTTCTGCCTGCCTGAGTTTCCATGAAGCGCAATCAAGCTATTTTAAGACATTTTGTTTCACTACAACTGGGTGCAATTTAGACTTGGTTGGTGGAGAAGTGATTGACAAAGAGCAAACAGCCAGGAAACATTAGCTCATGCTGTCATTTTGTTCTTACTTAGGCTGGGGTGGAATTGTGTTCCAAATCTCACTCCTAGGAATAACACGCTTATTATCTTTAATAAGGATTATTCCTTTGTCTTTTCCCTCTGTTGCACCAAAAGACAAAGGGAGTAACAGAAAACAGAGGAGGGTGGGGGATGTGGCGTCACACATTCAAATCTACACAAACAACAAAACCCAGACAAAACGTACTGCTGCCCCTCCACACACAAAAAAATAAAATAACACTGAATATTTGATACAGTTTCCCAAAGCCCTGTATGCATAGATTATGTTTTTATTTATTCATTTATACACATCTTGCTTTTTAAAAAAACAAAATATTTTGAAGACAGGGCTTTAACTGCGACCAATTTTCCAATGATGAATTATGAACCAGCTTCATTATTATGTATGGAAAGTGGTGAATGTGTAAAATTGCTTAGAAAAGCACAGAAAAGGGCAGGAAAAAGAGCCTCCAAGTTGTAAACAATAGCGGCTCCAATAGAGACGAACATCGCTGTTGCAGTGTCCGTTTCATCAAGACTGCAGGGCATTTTCCCAAAAAGAAAAAATATATTACTCATAGTAATAACAATGGCACTGAATGGGCTTTCTGGGTGGACAATGTTTTGCTTTCCTCCTCACTGACTTTGGCAGGAGTTCTGTTCAAACGCTGTAATGATAGCAGCGAGTCCCTGGGCCGAGTCTCACAGTAACAGATCTCACTGGTCCTCTTGAGTGTGACGGAAGGATAGTTCGCAAAGTCACATCCCATCTTGTGTGTGAGGATAAGCAAGAAAGTTTGCAATCACAGTGTAGTATTAGTATTAGGAAACACGTTAATCAACTATTTAGCGTTAGCATGATGCCAGAGGAAAATGTACATTGCAATTATACTGTATATATACTGAAATACAAATGATTTATCCTATATGAACAATCAAATGAAACTGAGTAGGATATTTGGTTGGATCTTGAATGACATGTTTTAACAGGGCAACTATAAGCTGTTACAGTGCGCTGAGAAGTTTAGCAAGTTGATGTATGTGCAAATGCATGTATGTGCGCGCGAGTGTGTGTGTGTGTGTGTGTGTGTCTGAGCTGCCCACTCCTTTATGTTGCAATCAGTGGGTTTGGGAGGTAAAGCCAGCGAGGGCTGCAGTGAGATGCAGGGTGACCACAGCTTTGTTTAGGACATGGCCAAGCGCGGGTCAGGGCAAGGTCCGCAGCAGAAAAGTTATAATAAGTCTCAGAGCGCGTTTCAGGAGATGTTTTCAGGGAGTTGAAAAAAAAAAGAAAAGCTGACCCATGTTTTTAGACTCGTAGTAGCGAAAGTGGTTTCTGTTATTCTTTGTCAGTTATGTTCCTAAATTAAATGGCAGGATCTCGCAAATGCAAATGTAAGCTATTTAGAATGTTTGTGTGACAGACCAGATGAACGGAGCCAGGAGCTGAAGGGAGAAAGCCGAGGCTGGAGGGAGAGTTCAGTTGAAACAGAGCAGACAGGGATTAAGGCAAGAGGCGAACGGACATGACAAGGAGACAAGAGAGTGAGTCCGAATGGCACGACGAGCTGGGACAACTTCTCTAAGACTGCCAGAGAAGCTCAGCTTCCCGTAAAAATGTCCAAAAATAAATGGTCAAATATGTACTGTTGTATTTAAATTTCATAGTCTAAAAATGCATCGGTATGTGTTCAACTCTGAGGCGAGTTTGTTCAGAATCAGAAACTCATCGCAAATAAAATGTTTGGTTTTTGTTGTTTCTGCAGCTCTGCCCAGTAAAGTCCATTGAAGTTGACCTCCAAAGGATTTTAAAGGTTAAGTGTGTAATATTTGGAGATTTTTTTTTTTACAAGGAAACAGCGATATCAAGTGGTTACATTTTAGAATGCAGTGTCTTTCACTTAAATCCCATTGGGGATTTAAGTGAACCCTAAGCCGCACCCTCCCTCTCCCGAGCTTGCCAGTGAGCTACGGTGGTCTGCACCCAAAAACTTGGCTACCTCATCCTCCTCCCTCTTCTTCGGGCTGGATTGTCCACACCAGGCTTCCTTAGAAATATGGCGGTGCAAGATGGCAGCTGACTGGGAGCAAGACCCTTGATCTATGCATATTTTCTATACATATACAGTAAGAGCCGTCCTCAGGGTAGGAACACAAAACTAGTAAACACTTTTATTTATGTATTTATGGGCAGTATATTAAGTTTTTACCAATATAAAAACAGCAAATAAAGCCAAATTTTACACACTGGACCTTGAAAGGAGCAGTTTATAATAGTTTTTTTTTCACTGCAATGAAACCAGACAGTCTTTGGGTCAATGCTGCGTTTATTCCAGCCCCCGGACGCTCAGCTTCTCTGAGTCAATGGAGGAGGGCGTGAACCTTGACGCTGGGATTCCGCGTTATGACTGGATAGTCTGAATCGCCTTTTGATTGACAGTTCACTGCAGTCCTGCTCTGAACTTAGTCGTCGAAGAACAGCTGCTAATTTAGTCCTATTTGCTTCTTGATTTCGATGAATGCATGAATGAATAAAACAAGCTTAGTTCAGTAGTAACACTTGCTATGTATGTATTATAGTTCAAATTAGCGTAACACAACTAGATTTAACTATGGTATGAATGAGCAAACGAGCTAACAATGTTAACTCGTTTGCTCATTCATACTGTAGGCTAGATTGGCAACAGGGGAACAAGGCAGCTAGCCAGTGACAGACCCGCAAGTGAATACAAATAAATAGACATGGTCAAAAATGAGCTTCCCTTCTCTTTGAAACACCAGCAGCTGCCACCGATGACAAGGTACTGGTCGTGGCCACTGGTGGGGGTGTTGAAAGCCGTCTTGCACTCGTCTGCTTCCCAGATCCGAACCAGGCGATAGGCGAAGATCCCACTTGGCGAACACGTGAGCCCGCTGAAGACGTTCAGTTGAGTTGGGAGGGGGTAGCAGTTCTTTACCGTGATGTTGTTCAGGCCATGGTATTCAAACAAGGGCATAACACTTGAACTTAAAAAGCGGTTTTACAGCTTTTTACCCTTTTTTTTAGGAAGATTGTTTTCTCTCACGGTTTTCTTCTCCATGTGTTGTTTGAGATGGAGGCTGTTGCTGCACCACCTTGCCTATCACCACCTTGCCTATCGAAGAATCACATGAGATTACTGGTCATTATTCTATTTTTCTAATTGTTACTTGCTACAACAATTTGTAATTTCTTTTATTTAAACAGCGTTGCATAACTCGGATAAGCAAATCGCAAGTTATGACATTTGTGTAAATAAACAACGTGTCGGTGCAACATCAAGCCCGATGTCTTCTCGTCCTGATTTATAGGCCCGTGGGATTTTCCCAGAGTTCTTTCCCAGACTCGCGCACTACTCCGGTGCTACACGCCGCTGCAGCGTAGCAGATAGAATGTCCATCCATTCACGGGGAGGACCTCCAGTGTTGTCCTAACCTCCCATTACACACCATCAATCTGTCACCGTCGCAGCCTTGTTACTGTAAGGGCCGCTCCACTTGAAACAAGCCTCTAATTATACTCCCAGTCAACTCCCACTCGACCACATGCAGTATGCTTCACTAACCAGCCACACTGCAGTGTAGGTCCGCGTCCGCGGCCAAACGCTGTCATCTCGTCCTTTGATTTGTCTCGTTGTGTGAGTGCGCCTCTTGCCATTTCCCAAATCTTCTTCCTCTTTGAGGAGCACGGAAAGAAGCGGGAATAAAAAAAAAAAAGCGAACAAATTCACACTCTTTCCAACAAGCCGATGACAAAGCTCTGGCCTGGACGTTGCGAAACGGCCACGACCACCGCTCCTGTGTTTGGGTCTGGGGTCCGGGGCAAAGGATGAAAAGAAGGAAGCTGCTCAGATGTAACAAACAACTCTCTCTCTGCTTCCCCCCTCTTCCTCAGGGCCCATGGATGAATGGGAATCAACACAGTGGCCCTGAAATAATTAGTGGTTCTAGTCATTTTCATCCCACCGTCTGTGCGTTAGTGTGTTTGTTTGTGCCTGGGAATAAGCAATGAAATAGAGAGGGGGCACCAGGCAAACTATCCTGTGGGTGGAGAGAACTCGGAACCAGTCCGATGATGACATTGCCTTTGGTTGCGCTGTTGACAGTTGCTAAGCTGGAAAGTTGTTTTTTTTGGCTTTTTGCATGAGGCTAAATTACCAGTACACGTGTATACTCCAATATCAGCAGACGGAGCTGTGTGACTGAGTGTGTGTGTGTGCGTGTGTGTGTGCACGTGTGCGCGTTGTCTGAACCCAGCAGCCTTTCACCTTGTTTTCACCCCAGAATATGTATCCTTGGAGCCGCTGAATTTGTAACCTGCGACAACACTGAGGACTAGACTCCAGTCAACCAAGGTAAACATGGTGAGTCATGCTCATTACGGTTAAAATGGATGTACAGTTTGGACCAAGGCCAGACTGATGAACACTGAGCAACAGCAGTGGACAACAGGCATACACTTTTCACGTTTTGTAGAAGGTACTATTATGGCTCATATTTCAAAACAGCTACATCAGAACATACATATATATATATATATATATATATGTATATATATATATACATATATATATATATACATATATATGTATATATATATATATATATATATATATATATATATATATATATATATATATATATATATATATATATATATCACTGTTGAGTTGCAAAATCTGTGCTCTTGGAAAGAGACAGCGTGGGCACTGCTCCCAAAACCAAAGGGGTTTTGTTCAACTGATGATGTATATATGGACTGTATATTTTGTGGTCTTCCAAGTATTTTTAAATGGCAAAAAAAATTAGCCCATAAATCATCATTACATGGTAATAGCGTTACTCTAAGAATTACTTTGCCCGTGCGGTAGTTGCATGATGGAACACAATCTGTGTAAAGTGACACTCAAAGTGTAGACAACACAGGAAACCAGTAAAGGATGATGAGAAGAGTGAGTCCGCAGACCTTGAGGCAGGGCACTTCATCTCTCAGGCAGCTTCAGTTAGAACCTTTTTTTGTTTCATTTTCGCTTGCAGTTCTTTTTTCACCTTTTCAGACAATTCAAAAAAGCAACTGCTTCAAAAATTGAGAACAGTATATATAGAACTTACTGTATAAGGGTTTTTTTTTCTCTTTAGGAAAGTGAACTACAAAGCCTAAGGGGACTATAGAATGTCATGTAATGTAGGGCCGTGCTGCCGGACATTTTTAGGTGATTCCTGACACGCTTGTCAGGAATAACGTGCTTTATTTAGAATGGTTAGAGGTTCATGACCGTTCTGAAATAGCCTTCTCGTTCCTCCTTGTGGGATTTTTTTTGTTTTTTTGTTTTTTAGGTCTCGCAGATATATACAGTGTACACCACTTCACCGTGTTTGTAAGGTGTAAGAGCAATGCGTGTTGCAATGATAACCAGAATGCACAATGTAAAATGTATAACAGAATGAAGAAACCGCTGAACCACTTAAACTTTGTGTATTGTGTTTCTGTGGTTATTTCTTAAAATTTCTCATGTTACGGTTATGTCGATGCTAGAAAATTAGATTAAACCATGCAACTTATCTTTTAAATGTGGAATTCTAAAAGAATAGAAGTAGAACAGTTACAGTTACAACACCATGTGATCATGTGATCCCCAAAAAAAGTTTTGTTGACATGAGATGTATGCTTCTGTTACTGGGTTGCTGCAAAATATGTTGCAATTTGGGAGCCACATCCAATTCAAATGTAAATCACAAGTTTTCACACCAAAAATAACTTCACGGGTTTTTGAACTCTATGTGTGATATACTACAATATTGTAACCTCAGAACAATGTTGTTGGACTTGAAACCCAAAGACATACCTAGCAAGCTCAAAACAAAAAAATGAAAAAAAAAAACAAAATCGCTGTTACAGGGGAGAAGCCGTCTAACTGGAATAGTCATTCAAAAAAAAATCCCAACCTAAAAACAGTGAGTTCCTCTTTCAAGGAAAAATCATTCATGGTAAGAGAAAGTCCCAGAATAAGAATGACACAGAGAAATGTAGCCTTGGAAAGTTACATGACGTTGGTACTCTGACATCAAGACAAACTGGAACGAAAAAAAAGAGAAGCACGGGCGACAGATGTACACATGGCCATAGGGAACAGGAAAAAAAAAACAAAAAAAAACAGGGCAATGAAAACAATTAGACTGTTGGGGAACACATAAGATGAAGGGCGAAGTTGTCTGTCACAGGGAAATTTGACAGGAAGTCACCAAACAACATAGACAAGACTAACACTTAATTGACATGACAGCATTTGTTTGACATTCTTTGATAAAGGTGTCAGTCAGGGTCCACAGCAAAGCTTCTGGTGTCCCAGGATTGTTCCTACCAGAGAAGATGGGACCACCGTTGATCCGTCCAGCAGGTGAAGGGTGCTGATGGCCGGTGAGAAGGTTTGGCTCTTTCCTTGGCTGGCATAGTAGATACGGTGAACCTCCAGCACATCTCCACATACAACCAAAACCTACATCCAAAATGGCACACACTATCTTTTTCACTCCACAGATAGCAAGTGTAGGAGCGGTTTAATTTAGTGTTGGCTTAGTTTTGTTTTTGTTTTGTTTTTTACCTCTAGACTTAGTTTTCATTATTATTTCTGACACAAGGTGGCAGTGATTAGAGACAGGATATTTGTAGGGCATAGGTGAGAGGAAGGGGTGGAGCACAGGAAGGTGGGGAGCGCACAAGTTTTCACCAGACCTGAGGCGGGAAGTATGGACAAGAGCTGGCATGTCATAGAATTTTGGACTTTCTTCAATAAAAACAAGCAAATCTACACGGATTGACTGGACCTTCTGTGTTTTGGGTCTGTGTAAAGATCACTCAAGCTCCTCCTGTGTATCTAATGCAAATTGTCAATACAGCAGGTGAGCAGTGAGATTTGAGCTTAATACAATCACCTGTGGACTAAGTCCACACATGGTGGACTTAGTCTCTTCACCTCTGATTCTCTTTGTCACCAATCCCAACACACGGTTCAGTTCTTAGGATGGGCTAGGCTCTTGGATTCCTCTTATAAATAGTCAGCCATTGCCACACGTCAAGATTTATTGATTGCGGCATCTTGTAGCGATAGTCACACGCTACGTCATGTCCACACTGAGCGTGTTGCGTGCGTGGACGTACTTGTGTTTATGCGTGAGCCGGACTGGACCAAAGCAGAGCTCTTCCAACTGTGCCGGTGCCAACAAAGTGTACTTGTGTTGAAGTGCTACATGGAGTGCGAGAGACACTAGGGCTGTGTCTCAATTCAGGGTCTGCATCCTTCAAAGCATGCATTTAAAGGCCAGTTACATCATAGGACTGCGCAAAGGCTTGTCCCAATTCACTACAATTCGAAGGATGCTCCAAATCTGCCCTTCAAATGCGCCCTACTTTTAGCCGATTCAGAGGGTGCACCGCTACTATCTTTCACGGCCTCCCGTATCCCAGGATGCTTTGCATGCTGCTGCAAATTTCACATAAAATATCAAGTTTTTACTGTAGGTTTTTTACTTATTTGAACATCCAACGCCATATATGTGAAACCAAAACCCCAAAATTCAGTTAAAATATGTGACTGTTAATGCTGAGTAATGGTTAGCTTGATGCTGTCAAGACGTCACTTCCGTGATTGGCCAGCAGTAGAGGATGGCGGTGAAGCAACCAGGAAATACGCGGAAGGCTAGACCGTCCCATTTGGGTTTGTCCTCCATTGGCTGGGTCCTCTTAAGGACCTGCCGGTCGACAGAGAACCCAGCTGACAAAAGAGGCAGACCCTGAATTGAGACAGCCTAGTGGTGTAATGGTCCCGAGAGAGGAGGGTATACCCTTTCACGCTTTTTATAAAAAAACATTGGGTATTCGCAATGCTGACTGAAAAATAAGTGGGTATACTCTCTATACGCACATATACCCTGCACTACACCACTCCTTGACACTAATCAACTGAATCAGACTCGGGCCCTAGTCGGTGTCGGACAAGTGGATGCAGAGCACAGTGTTCGATGGTGGCCGACGATTGACTGTGACCACTCCTGAAGAGAACAGTCCAAAGGAAAAGTAGAACTCAGTGAACACACTTCTCATAAAATGTTCTAAAATGCAGTCCTGGCCATGACTGTTTGTTTTTTGTTGTTCCCTTCCAGTCATGTGGACGGTAATAAAAGATCAGTTTTAGAAGGAAACAAACAACTAGCGTTTTTTGATGAAAGCTTTGAGCACAGAGCCTAATATTTTGGGGGATTTACCCCAACCAGTCAAAGCAGATGACCGCCCGCCAGAGTCTTGATCTGCTCGAGGTTTCTTCGAGCTGGGGTTTTTCTTCACCACTGTCACTTCATGCTTGCTCTGGAGGGATCTGCTGGTCTTTTCTTTTGATTGTGCAAAGTTCTTTGAGACGCCCCTGGGTGTGATTTAATTGATTATTGAATAATCGCCACGCCCTCCACTTCCAAGGTCTAATAACCCAAGTGTCTCTATCTCTGTCCCTCTGTGAGGCCCTGTAGCAGAGACAGGTTTGCCGGGTGGGGTGGGTAGCGATGGGACTCAGCAGCTGCAGCTCTGCTACAAAAAGCGCTACACTTTCACCTCTGGTTTGCCAGATCGTAGCCTAAGGTTGCCTGACAGCAGCACGTGTCTGGCCCAACTCATTCAGCCTGCTAGCTTCTCCTGAACACAGTCCTGCCTGATATGCCTCCTGCCCTCAGTTGCCATCCATCAAGTCGCAGTCCAACCCTGCTTGACTCTGCCTTTAGTGCAAGATCGTCATTAGGGTCCAGTCCTCAAACTTACACATCTGTCTTGTTCCAGCTGATAGTCAAGCCAGAAAACTCAATCCTGTCATCCTCAGAGAACTAAGTGCTGAATTAAAATGAATCTACTTGTCTGAAGCTCACCCTGTGTCTGCACTCGAGTCCTTCCTGCGTGTCTCCTAACATATGCTAATACATTTTTTTCCTCAGCGCAGTTAAGCACACACGCACGCACACTGCATGCCCAATCCCAGCTGTTTTGTTACAGTTACAACAAGAATGATGTTTGACACAAGCGAATCTGTTAAACTTTGCAGTATCTGCCACACAGATGTGTTGTTGTGTTTGGAACATACCAGAGGTGACATCATTCTGCCTGTGAGCGGCCATCTGGGAATCCCCTCACACAACAACTTTTCATCCATAAATTTGTTCCTGTGTGTCACTGAGTTGCCTGCGCTGTGTGCTGCTATATGCTCAGGCAGTGGTCATTCTAATGGGGGCTGGTTGTCCTCAGACAGTCGTACCGGGTGGTCCACTGGCTTAAACACTGACAATTGTTTGTCAGTGTAAAAGGAAAAAAAAAAAAAAGGAAAACTTTCCTTCCTTTTACTTACCATTGCTGTACAACTACAATGCACAAAATCCCCAAAGCAGGTTGTGATTCGGAAAAACTAATTCATGTATACTGCAGAGATGCTTAGCTGTAAGATTTGGCACCAGTGTGCCTCGAGAATGTATATTGATGTTCTCGCTGACACTCAAACTGGCAGCAGTCGAACTCTACTTATCTTAATCTGTATTTCTATCTCTGTCTCTTAATTTTTTGTGTTTCCTTTTCACGCCAACCTGTCAAAGCGGGTGGCTGCTCTCCAGAGTTGGGGTCTGCTGGAGGTTTCTTCCCACTGGAGAGTTTTTCTTGGACAGTAGTGCTCTGGAGGGACCACTTAGTTTTCTCTTTGATTGTGCAAAATGCTTGAAGACACTATAAATACATATTGATTGATTGATTGATTGATTGATTGATTGATTGATTGAAATTGTATGTCAACCTTCATCGAAAAATGCTTTCTTTTGATCACACTGCAGTCCAGATCTCCCATGCAGGCCCTTATACACTGGCGCACTCAAGCACACGCATGCGCGCGCGCACACACAGGACACGCCTAGAGGCCATCAGAAGGAAATGAAGGCACCACCAAGTGCAAGGGCAGTTCTTCCTCCGCAGTGTTCCTCCACTGATGTTAATCCAAAAATAATAGCATGAATCACTGGTGATCAGACAGGAAAGATCACTGTCCCATATTATGCTGGGAAATTTGCCTTCCATTGTGACATGGTAGTACAAGTGGTCCATGAATCTGTTTTTTTTTTTTGTTTTTTTTTGTTTTGTTTTTGGCAGTCCTTTTCATTTTGACGCACTAAAGAATAATGATAAAAAAAAAATCTCTCCTCTTGCATCCTACAGGCAAACAGTGAGAGCCATATGTAAGAAGGAATCAAAAACATAATTAAAACTTTTTATATATATATATAAAACAACCATATTTAAAAGTTCAGGTATCTGATCATGTCTAGAAGGGGGGAAATTATTGACAGAAATTATTGATTCACAGAAACTCAAATTATAAGGCCTGAAAATCACACTGTTGCATTCACTAATCCCATTGATTCACTGGTCCTTTGCTCAAAGAAGCATACGTGCTTTGCAGACTAAAATACACTTTTAATAAATGTCAGTAATGCATTTATATATCCATATAAATATATTAAGTTAGGACTTCCTTGGAAAGAAATAATGCACAACTGAATAAGAGCCTCCATTTCTTGATTCAGTTTTGGCTGCTTGCATGGCCTAAAGAAACAGTTCAGGGAATGGGGTTTGGAAGCTGCATTGAAGCATAACTTCGTGACAGAGAACTGAATATTTAAGAAATAATATTTTTTCGGATTAACGTCATTTTCAACTTTTCTCATTCATTAACGCATGAATTAAGCCAATATGCTGGCCGCGTGCAGCCCTGCCATGTCCTGCAAAGCTTCAGTCTAATGTTTGCTGTGATTTCAAAACCACTGGTGGTGTAGGTTTCAGATGTGAAATGCTTTGAGGTTACCACTGCTGGTGAGAGCAACAGCCTGGCAGATTGAGTCAGTCACACTCCACAAACTTACTGATTACTTATTTTCTGTATTGTGAATTACATTGGTTTCACACATTCCCTGCCTCTCAGATATATTGAGGCAGGAGTACCTCTATATTCCAAAGAAGTAAGTGTATGTGAAAGAATATGATTTTACTATGTATCAAATATTTCTAAGGAAGCCTGGTGTGGACAATCCGGCTGCCTGACAACAAGTTTCTTATTTAGGGTGAACGCCCACTTCCTCAAGTAAACCAACAAAGAAGAAGGTGGATGAGGTGTCCAGGTTTGTGTGCGCAGGCCACCGTAGTTCACTGGCAGGCTCGGGAGGGGGAGAGTGAGAGGGTGAGCACTGCAATCTAAAATGAAACCACTTGATGTCGCGGTTTCTTCTCAAGATCTCCAAATATTACACACTGTTGAAAGGATATTTTTTCCCCCACAAAAAAAAATCCCAAACTAAACGGCATACAGTGTGTCGATTTTTCATTTTTGGGACTTCATGAGAATTTTCATTCTACCACTTCATCTCATACTATAATATCATAGGACAGTTATTTTTGCTGAGTTTCGGCTGTTTAAAGTATCCGTAGGGATTAATTACATTTTTAGGAAGCTTTGTTTCTTATTATTTTTTATTATTTATTTAATTGATTGAAGTTTTTACACTTTGGCTCCTAAGGAATCTCAAATGGCAAACACTGTGCCAAACTGTCTCAAATTGTGCCAAGCTGTGCCAAAAATGATAGACCCTTAGACGTGTCTTTATTGAAACCTCTGCAATTTTTCCATGTTTCACATCAGCAGCACCAAACTTGGTGCAGGTGTTGTCCAGATGCTGTTCTGTGGTTTGCTGAAGTCAAAAGGCTTACTCATCACATTTACAAAGGGCGTATAGAATACAAAATGAAAAAAAAAAAAAAAAAAAAATCAGTGAGAGAAAAAAGTCCTTTATCTATGCTGTGTTCCATCAGCATTTACTCTGCCACAGCAGCATCAATTGTGATGTTTTCACTTCTGATACAATCTCACAATGTTACCGTTATTCTGATACCAAGATGACAATGGCAATGGCAATAGATTTTGTAATTGTGGAGGTATATCCTTTATATTCTCGTCATGTTTTCTATGTACAAAGAGAGTCTCGAGTCAGTTTTTTCACGATGTTAATTGTATTTTGTATTGTAAACATGTAAATGTGATAATGGCTGCATACAACCCTTGTGTATACCCCGTATGGAAGTGATACCATTTAAAAATGCCTTTCACTTTTATGTGCTGCCTGATTAAATTTGTACACTGTACAAACAAGCTGGACTGTCTCGGATAAACTTGTCAAACAACCAAATGTATAATTCAAGGGTCTCAGTTTTGCAAGCAAATGTTAGCATGGTCTGTATATAGAAGTGTAAGTATATAATAAGTGCAAAATATCTGAATTGTATTATAACGTTTCGCGTATTGTTTTTTGTGGTTAGTGTCTTGGTCAGGAAATACAGAAACATCTCCGAGAGCTTCCATAAATTCCTTTGCTATCCTTTGCTACAATATGGGCCAGGAAGTCAAAGGCAGGAAGTCAAAGGCAGAGCTGCCATGTTTGAAAACAATCAGTTTCAGGTCAAAGTGGTGGACACATCAGCAAGCCTTCCATGACTTGAATAATTAAGCATGTTTTAAAACATACAGTTCCACATTTGTATTATCACTTGAATATTACTTTATGTAATGTACTTTACTGATGTATGTATGTATGTATGTATACATACATACATACATATATACATACATATATGATAAACACGTTTTTCACTTTTTCATTCATTCATTCACTTTTATCCTTCAGGTATATTGTTTTTTTTCCATATTTCAATTTTAGATTTCCTATTTTCATTTTGAAGTATGAAGCCCCCCCCCATCTTGAATTAACTTAATTCAGAAGCAGATGGTCAAGAGGACAGTTAAGATAAAAGACAGAACACTGCACTCCTGTGAAACCTCTTTCTTTCCATCAAAGCCCTGCATTCACCCTCCCACTCAGACATACGGAAACACAGAATGCGTCTCACAGACACACACACACACACACACACACACACACACACTCTCTCTCTCACACACACACACACACACATACAACACACGCGCGCACACGGAAAGAAAGATTAAACTGTTTTGTGAAGCCATTGTGAAAGAACAACAGATCCCAGGGTCCCAGTCGAAACCACATCAAGAAGTTTGACTTCTGTAGCATTGCAACTGAGCGCTTTCATCTCTTAATCTGTGACGTCAATCTGAGGAGAGCAGAAAAAAAATGCCAAATGCAAAAAAAAAAAAAAAAAAAAAAAAAATGTTTTCAAAACTAACCACAAATTAAATGTCTTCCCAAGCTGAGTTGTACTGCCTGCTGTAAGAAGTGTCCACTCTGAACAGGCTTCAATGATTTTGACACACGTTCTGCAACTTGGAACATGAAATGTTCACTGGGTTGTGAGCTAATTTAATTAAAATAAACATGTAAATATGAAATTGCAAATCAATACAAAACCACTAGTTTAAAAGGACAAGAAGTACATACCAAACAAGCAAGTGACAATGAGTGGGAATAAAACATTGGAATTTAACAGTACAAAGGCATCAAGTCAAAAGAAAATCACAAGTTAATAATTGGAAAATGTGCCGTTGCCATTTATTAAACTGCAACTGACCTTTGACCGTTACAATCAGGGGTGACAGAGTGTTGCGAGCGGTTAGCGCTGGTCACAGGTCCAACGCTGATTTGGCATGTTTTCCTTGGCAACTCTACTCGGATCTGACTTTGTCTCACTCATTGTGGTTCTACAATGGACTGGTGGGACCAGGGTGAAACCCAACAGGATGGCTGGGATGGGCTACAGCACCCCCAGTAAACCCTGAAGTGAGGATCAGTGGTGATTCCGTCACTGGGTGGACAGATGGATATCAGAATATACTGTAATATGGTGTATACACCTGTGCTCAGTTCTTGATGCTGCAGGGACCAAAAACCATAAGGCATGTTAACGTGTGATTTCACCAACATCTGAAACTCAGCTCTTCTAGCAAAATATGATGTTAATCACAGTCTGATCATAATGTGGTGTCCATTTTGCTTTCCAGTTGTTCCAGAGGTTCTTGTTTTCGGTGAACCCTTGACACGTACACGCACAGTATTTCACATTATTTAAAGAAGATGCCTGACCTTCCTAAGGATCAAGGTCAGAGCCATGTGTTAACATAGAATACAGAACAAGGTCATGAACCCCACAATCATTAAAAACACTTTGTAATTTCTCTTCCATTCTGATCACTTACATTTTTCTTTCAATCACACTAACAAGCTCCAGAAAAACACCCTGTAATCACTACTGACTGGGGCAAAAAAAACATAAGACAACCTGTTATAAATCACAACAGCATGAAGCATGCTGGAGCAGTGTTGAAGGCAGACATCTGTGAGAACACAGTTCCGTCCAACAGGGCTTGTTCCGTTGTCAATCAAGAGCGACTCTTTGGCTCTGGAAGTTCGCATCGAAATCATTCCCATGAACCCTGACATAGTTTTTCCTGAAAGCATCACTTTTGGCTCCAGACGTCCTCAAGCAGACCATCTGCTTCCTTTGAAGGAACATTATCGCTTGTCTGTCTGACACTAGCTCAAGCTACGTCTCTATCGCATCATTTTTTTTTTTTTGGGTGGTGTATTTCCTCTTCACCCCGGCGAAGGGGTCAAACCAGGCCTGCTTGAGATTTCTTACCACTGGGGAGTTTTCCCCGGCTACTGTCGCTCAATGCCTGCTTGGGATCAGTCGCTTTGTCTTTGATTGTGCAAAGCGTTTTGGATGGGATTTAGCACTTTAGAAATTCAAGTTGATTGACGGATTGATATCTGTGTCTCCGAGTTGTACACAGAAACATACATTTCTCCCAAATAAATGATAAAAGTCTCCCTAAATTAAAAATGAATTAAGTTCAGCATCATTTATATAACAATCCCATAGCAGAATTATCTCAGACCAATTTACAGGGGAACAGTAAGGAGGAAAAAGTGATGTTGTAAATGGCCAATTGTTTTAGTCAATGGAAACGCCACAGCATGAAGCAACTGGAGGGTCTTGATACATTTACCAGGGCAGCCAGATAGAAGGGACCTACAATAGTCTAGAGCAGAAGTAGCTACATCTACATCTGCATCAGTATCTACATCTGCTTGAGACAGAATGTGTTGGATTGTGGCAGTGGGGGGGGGGGGGGGGGGGGCGGCTCTGCATTAATATATGCCACAGTATTTTTACTCTAAGTGTTGCCATTTAAGTTCATGAGTTCTACCACTGTGAGCAGCAGCAGCAGTAGGAACATCGTAGTTCAGTGAGACAAAGTCAGCAGTTTTCTTTTCTTAGTGCAGTTCTGCAACAGAGCTCTCTCAACGTGTTACTACTGTACTACCTAATGCTTATACTTAAAACTATTGATAATGATTATTCTCAATATGCGAACTTCACCCGACAAAATCGCCCTTTATGCTGATAATAATATATTATTTATGTTTTTTTTTTATGGACAGACTTTTAGCCACTGCCACACTATAGATGTAGCGATGATGAAGAACACCAAAGCTGTGCAACTACAGCATAAACCACCATTTCTCAAGTTTTTATATTGGATTTTATGAGTTTGCGCAAATAACATAAAGTCTGAACGACAAAAAAAAAAATAAAATACCTTTAGTATTTAATGCTGTTTTGTGCCAATTCATCAGAAAGCACCCCATGATACACATTTATTGACTTCATCTCTTTCAACAGATCAAAGCATGTGGCTTAGTGACACATGCGGCCTGAGTCACTCGATGGTCCAGTTTGATTCCTCAAGTCTTGCCGTACGATGATAGGACATCTTTCTTTTATCCCAGACGCAGGATTAAGATTAAGACCGAAACTTTGGTCAAAGTGTGAAACAGTCTCAATCCTGTGTGTCTCAGATAAAAGAAAAACCTAACATAATGAGTCACTGGAAGCTTTAGGTCTCTCATCATCAGATATGCAAGTGCTCGGTGACCTCGTCAGACGCCAGCCTACGTGTGGGCAGCTTGTGTGGTCCAGTCATCGATGCATTTGATGCACAAACCTACTTCCCTTCTCACCATTACTAATTTTTTGGGTGGCTTTTTTTGGTTACATAGTTCATTTAGAGTCAGCCACTCATGATCTGGAAAGCTGGACTCATCTGTGCCCTTATTCAACATTTGGCATATAATTTTTCAAAGTTTTTTTTTTTTTTCTCTCTCTCTCTCTCCTCCTGCACACAACTACCAACTTGTTGGATCCCAGCTAGCACAAGTGATGTTGTAATGCCTGAGCTTTTGAATTAGCCAAAGGCCGTCGTGTTTCCAGCAGCAGAATCCAAGATGGTCCTGGGTGTTGCCCCAGAAGTTCCTCATCTTTGATATGAGGGATGGGCTGCCTTGTTGCTTAGTGCTGCCCTGCTGCTAAAGATCAGACACATCACGGGCCTTCTTGGAAGTAAGTGGAAACTCAAAAGTGCCGTGATAATGTGTTTAGATAGATAGATAGATAGCTGGATAGACAGACAGACAGACAGACAGATAGATAGATAGATAGATAGATAGATAGACAGATAGATAGATAGATAGATAGATAGATACTTTAATCATCCTAGAGGGAAATTTAAGACATCCAGTTGCTTACATATCACGCATGCATAAGAAGGAAACACTCAGAGGTATGTTAAATTAAGAATGCATAATACATAAATAGTAATTTACAGAAGCCACACACAATCAGTGGTTTCAACCTTTCTAACCTCTTCGAACTGGAGTTTTAATGGAGACCCTCATTTCTTCCGGCTATTTAACCCGTTTATTTTTTCTTAAAGCAATTTCCTAAAATGAGTGCACAAAGAGCACAGCGCAGGCCTGAACTCCAGTATGGTGATAAGGCTGCCATGGCCATAGAATGATCCATTAAACTCTCCATGCATTAATGTATTCACTGTGAAGATGGTTGAGCTGGTGTTTTTCTGCCTACAGATGAACATTCTGCCAGACGTCAGACACCTGACTGCAGGGTCATCATTAGAGATGTGCACAAATGGCCTTTGTCCCCCCCCCCAAACCCCCCCCCCAACTAGCACAGCTCTAACAGGTTTGAAGGTGGGATGAGAGAGAATTAGAAGGGCTGCATGCACGATGGCAAAACGACAGTTGTCCATTTTTCTTCCACCACAGGGATCAAACTCATTGCCTTGCATATTCTGATGGCGTATATGATGGTGATGGTGTGTATACTTTCGACTTCATATTTTCAAACAGAATTCACCCTTTACTCATAAAGCAGATACATAAGACAAAAAGAATTGCCGGTGTATTCTGGGTTCCCCAAGACACAATGGCACGCCACAATGTGATTTCAGGAAAACTGCAACAACAACAAAAAAACGTGACTGAATCACCCACGTTTCAGCCTGCGCCGCCGCCAAAACACGCTGAACCTGCACTCTGTCTCCCACCCTGACATGTAAATTTATGAGGAGCGCACGCGGCGTCTCATTTGGCTCGCGAGAATTAGAGGCACAGCTCCTCTTGAGGAGCTCCAGGTTGTTCCACTCTGTTTGGAAACTGACTCCTCCCGCCCCGGCGTGTCTGTGTCTCAGCTCAGACTGAACTCTGGGAAGTCCCTTGAACTCCGCTTCATACACATCCCCTCCCAGGAAAATCAACAGGCGGACAGGCTGGAAAGGGAAAGAGACGCTGGCGGGATTCAGGGCGAGCGAAACAAGCAGGCGGGCGGGCGGGCGGACGGACAGACAGACAGACTGACTGCATTAACAGGTTACGGGAGAGGATATGTTGTGGCCCAAATCATCTGTGTATTATTATTATTTTTGCTCTTTCTTCTCCTCAGCCATCAGTTTGCTGGAGTGCTGTGTACCCTGGCTACCACCAGGGGAAGAAAAAATAAAAATAAAGGAGTACACAAGGGGATCCAGTTCCCCAACCCGGCCCAGACAGTGGCCGATACCACTTTGATACCCGCGCGGTCTTGGATGTTGAAAAGTCTGCATACAAGAGTTATTTACTGAGAAAACAGCTCGCGACTGCAGATACCTTGGTGTGAAATACCACACAGCTGGACGCCCGACCACACAGCCACAGACGTGAGACTCGGCACTGAACCCGAGGACCCTTGAAGTGTGTGTATGTTCTCGCACATGCCAGGCACACACACACACTGTATATACATGGAGGTATGCTGAAAGGAGGGCCACATACGCAAAGAATACTTCTTCTCTTTTTCTTTTTTTTTTATCTAAAAAAGCAAATAAAAGAATATTTGGTTTGGTGGTGGCGGCGGCGAAGCTTCAGGGGTTTGTTGTCTTGGTTTTCATGTTGTGTTTAATTAGAGCGGCTGATTCTACAATTACCACTTTTAGTTATGGTTCTCTCCCTCGACAATTTGGTGTCTCCTTTTGGTCTTCGTGGTCGAAGAAAGCACAGCACTAGAGAACATCCGGCATCCACCTTTCTGACTATTAATCAATCTCAAGCAATTACATGCAATCTCTCATGTATTCAGAAGTTATATATGCATGTATGTATGTATGTATGTTTACATACATACATACATGCATGTACATATCTACACATATATAAATACATACATACATACATATGTAAATTGCAATATTACTTATATGTATATAAATACATAATATATGCATATGAATATACGTGTGTGTGTGTGTGTGTGTGTGTGTGTGTGTGTATGCGTCTTTCTGTATTTATTTATATTCATATTCATATCTACATCTGTATAATTGAGAGCGCTGTAATGATTTGATTTTCACCTCAACCGGTCAAAGTAGAAGAGCGCCCTCTGGTGTCCGGGTCTGTTCTCGGTTTCTTCCTCCAGGGGAGGTTCCCCCGGCTGCGGTCGCACCTTGCCGTCTCTGCAGGGTTTCAGTTGGTTTTCTCCGGAAAGCGCTTTAAAATGCCTTTGGTTGTGGCCTTGCGCTTGACAAAATAAAGGTTAGCTGACTGATGGATGATTATTTTTGAAGTTACTTCGATAACTTAAAACTGGCAAAAGTTTTGCAGAAACTTGTTGGCGATTGCCACAAATGCCGAAAGGAAACACTGACAATTAATTATCTGCTTACCTGACAATGAGGTCACAATTGCCAAAATGTTGTAAGATTGTTTTTTTTTTTTTGTTTGTTTTATCTTTTGGCTGACGTTATGGGGTTTTCCCCCCCGCCCCCCGGAAATACTAGAGTATTGAGTTTGTTGAGTTAAATTGTGCCTCTGTAGTTCACCTGTAATCTCAGAAAGGGTGATGATGAAACAAGTGAAGACTCCTTCTACATACTTCATTTCCGGCGGCCAAATTGACGCGTGTCTTGAAACAGGTCAAACGTGCGCCTGTCTCTACTGACACCTTGTGGCTGGGAATGAGACTTTCGTATCTGAGACAAACGAGTCACAACCACGGTGGGTGGGGAGACATTTTCACTGTGGAGGAATGCAAATCGCGTCTCGACAAATTGACTTAATGCAACAACACATCAACAGCTGTAATTCATGAGAAAACAATTAAACAATTAAACGTCCTGCACCCTAACATCAAAAAGTCTTTTGTTATTGTTATTACCGTGATCCAATAAACTCGTCTTGTATCTGTTTGGCAGCTACTGCCAGTCTATGGTAAATGCGAGTCTTTAGTCTGTAAATTACCACCCCAGAAATGAAACCGTCCTTTCAGAATGAGCTGCATTCAGTGAAGCCATTTAAAATAATAATAATAATAATAATGACTAAACATTGAAAGAGCCAAATAACAAAATAAATGGCTTATATTCCAGATGTATGGAGGAGGATTACTTGTATTTTCATCGATTAATATTATATAATATAACATTTTGCAAAGAATAATCCCTGGCCCTTCTTTCGTGTTATCAAATAAGTGACTGCCACATACTGTATATGGATATGAGATTAGCTGCTTTGTATTGACGAGTCCAAGTTTACAATTGTTTGCATTTCTTTTTATTTAAATGTATATATTATTCATTATTGTGTGAATTACAAGCTAAATCACGTTGATTACAGCTCTGGCAACTGCGAGTTCAGTTCATCACAAGAATAACAGAGAGACAAAACAACCATCCACAAACCTATGGATAATTTAAATGTGGACAGTAGGCAGAATGGAGGCCATGAAAAGTCAACATAGAAACACTGCAGGCCAGATTTAAACCCACAACCTTCTTCTGTGCTGTGCTGTGCTGTGCTGCCCCTGATCAACCTGGTGTTCCCTGCCAAGTCAAAGTCAAGTCATTCTTTCACTACATTTTGTTCAACCTGAACAGGAAACCCCGAGGAATTGTCCTTGACAACCTTTGAACTGAACCACGTAATATAGACGGATTGAATTTAATTTGGGGTGTTGGGGTTTTGGAGTGTTGCTCGGACAAAACACAACATTGAGCAACACCTCGACCTCTTGCAAGTTGTAAAATTGAGAGCAGCAAATGAGTCCTGCCCTGATTTAGGAGAGAAAGGCAAAGTTCTTCAAAACCACATTTAATGTGAGTCATCAGTCTGTTTCAAAAACCACAAGCATGTTAACAAGGGCGAAAAAAATCTAAAAGCAAAATATTTCAGTCTCAATGTGAATCAGAACAATTGTTAAAATGACGTAAACACACATTCACAATTCACAGCGGTCATCATAAGTATGTGTTTGGAGGTGATTAAAATTATATGGCACGCCTGGCCATACACTTCTGATGAGGATCACATGATGATCACACGATACAATGACTGTATTTTCCTTTTTTTTTTTTTTAATGGTAACTAACCAAAGTGCTAAAACGGAACCCATGAAATGAGACTGAATCCTTTCAGCAGTGAGACTCTGGAAGATTCTTCCTCCACTTGAGCACAGGTGACAGAATAACCAGAATACACTGACGATTTATCAGCCAATCTGTACGTAGAGGGTTTTTTTTTCCACACATCTTGCGGACCTCTTCAACATCTGGCCTAGTTTAGTTTTGTGTGGGCTTTTTATTTCAGTATTCGTTAAGCAGTCAGTTTGTGAGGATGTGTTTGTCAAACTGTGGTTATCTGGCCAAAGAAGGCAAACGAGGTGAAATCACAGTTTGGGCTGGCTTGATAGCTTCATCTTCAGGTTCTCCGCCAGCTTGTCCAGGAACTCAAACGTGTTGAGGTAGTCGGAGCGCTTGACGCTGCAAGAGAGGAGAGAGTGACCGCATGTTAAATCCAGTGCTTGCACTTCAGCGGAAAACATCCAATCAAATATAGAACATACTACTACTACTACTACTACTACTACTACTACTACTCATGATAATAACAACCGTAATACTAATACTAATAATAATACTAATAATAATAATAATTATAATAATAATAATAATAATAATAATAGTAATAATAATAATAATAATGATGCATTCCTATTATTGAGGGCAAGAAAATGCGTTTCGGATGGACTTGGGCTTTTTCATTTTTTACTTGGGATGCACCGATACCAGTATGAGGTATCAGCATCATTACCTTTTTAAGGTATCGGTATCGATACCAGCATCAGGTATCGGTACTGATATCAGCATCAGGTATCGGTACTGATACCAGTATCAGGTATCAGTACCGATACGTGATACTAGTATACCAGGGTTGAGTACTCTACTCGTAACATATGTACTGATACCATGACACTGATACCAGTTGTATTTGTATGCATTTGACATATTTCTAAATTTGTGTTTGTACTGCAGCGAAACTTGTGACAGTCACTCTCCTAGAAAAACACGCTGAGGAATGTTGTTCAAATAAAAGAACATCCGTGGGGGAAAAAAAAATCAAAGTAATTATATGATGTGCAATGGACTTCATCAAGTTCTCAGTATCGGGATCGGTGAGTACTGAAAAGCGAGCACTCATACCCTACTCGTTCTGGTGGTGGTATCGGTGCATCCCTAAATAAAACCTTGTTTCCTCCTTTATTCATGTCCTTCCACCAGCACCATTGCACAGTGTGCCAAAGGAGGAAAAAAAAAAAAATCAAAGCAGCTAGATTGAAGGCACGGATGCGGTCGCACTCACAGTGAAGACAGAAAAACACAGCCAGAGCAGGAGCAACGTCTCAGACTTACTTCGAAAGGCCTTTGACACAGATGGCCAAATCCTTGGTCATGTGACCCGCCTCGATGGTCTCGATGCACACCGCCTCCAGGGCTTCGCAGAAGCCGCGGAGCTTGGCGTTGTCGTCCAGCTTCGCCCGGTGCAGCAGTCCACGGGTCCAGGCAAAGATGGATGCTGAAAAACATCCACGAACGACCACTTCAAGCCCACGTGCAACGCATTGCAATTGGTAAAATCAAGGCCATTCGTTTGGGAAGTTCTAACCGATGGGGTTGGTGGACGTCTCTTTGCCCTGTTGGTGCTGCCTGAAGTGGCGCGTCACGGTGCCGTGGGCAGCCTCCGACTCCACGGTGCGGCCGTCAGGACAGATCAACACGCTGGTCATCATGCCCAGAGAGCCGTAGCCTGAAACACACACACAGTATCACATCAGTTCCAGTAGAATTAATTAACACATAGAACAGGGGTGGGCAAACGTATTGACTTCTGGGGGCCACAAGTCAATATGTTTGCCCACCCTCTGAGGGCCACAGTGGGTTCTAAAATTTGACAGAGGGGCCGGAGGAGGAGCAGATGGATGGAGTGTTTTGGTGAACCACCTCAGAGGAGGAAAAAATATATGATGGGATATGTAGAAAACAATACTTTAATGTCAATTGAAAATGAACAAAAGCAAAGTTCTAACAAAATATGTCTTTGTAGCTCCGAGGTATTTAGCGCTTTATAGAAATTACTCTCAAAACACTGAAAAGATGGATGAAATACAGCTTCTCTATAACTTACTTACTATTAATATAAGTTTGGCGGGCCGGATTAAAAAGCTTAACCAGGCCGCATATGGCCCCTGAGCCGTACTTTGCCCATGCCTGACATAGACTAAAGAAGGTGCAGTTGCTCCGCCTCAGCAACCAGTCCAGGGTCAAAACCTATCAGCTGATCTCTGCAGGCTTCGCATCATTTCATTTCATTGGTCTGCTGCTTCTTATTGGCAAATGCATTTCTGATGAACACACTTAAAGTTCGTCTTCTCCAAACATTTATGAAACAACGAATCAAATCAACAACTCTATGGACTTTGGGGGATTTTGCAATTGTCCTCCAAAAGATGTGAATGTTGTGATATTTATTAGAGAACTGTTGAATCACTGCCCTCACTCCTCTAACGCAAATACATTTTTTTTCATGAAAGGGGATTGAGTGTAGCCAATCTGATGACTCGCTGCTCTACACCAGATCACATGAACACATCAGCACAGCCAGAGGCAGTGCTTCTGACTCAAAAGGCAACGAGCACTTAAGGTCCTGAGGTTGTTGAGAAAGGCACGAGCAATCTTGAGGGAGGTGCATGGAGACATCTGATTGGCTGCAGGCAAAACTTGTTGGAGAAAAAATGCTTTCATGAGTGAGTTCACGAGATTCAATGGGCTGTAAACCCAGATTTCTGTGCGTACGTATGTATGTATGTATGTATGTGTATATGTATGTATTCATGTATGTATGTATGCATGTATGCATGTATGCTACCAGTCAAAAGTTTGGACACTCCCTATGAATGTCTTTTCTTTCATTCTCATTAGTATTAACATTGCAGTTTCTCACTGAAGGCATCAAAACTGTGTATGAACACACACGGAATTATGTAGGAAACAATGAAAGTGTAAAATAACTCAAACATGTTTTATATTTAAATTCTTCAACATAGCCACCTTTCATAAAAGAGTTATTGAACATGTTTTTCTTTGCTGCATAATTACATATATATTGCTCACATATTTGATGTCTTCGGTATCTGTCTGTAGTGTAGAAAGTTGTCAAGATAAAAAAGAAAATGCATGAGGAGTGTCCAAACTTTTGACGGGTAGTGTATGTACATACATACATACATACATACAAATACATACTTCTTTTTTTTTTTTAAATGAAGATTAGACTTAAAAAACATTTTAGTGATAATTAGTGACAATGATATGTATATTTGTATGCTATGAGACCCAATTAAAATGCTTTGAGGCTTGCATGGGTTGATCAGGGCAGTCACACACCCCTGTATATGCATATGTATATATACACATACACATGCACTGTATATATTTATATATTAAAAACAGGAACCATTCAAAGAGTGCATTAGAAACACATTTGTGAACCTTTTTTAATTTGTCTATGGGCTACCTTTATATGTAATGAAGAATATGTGCGTCCACTGAAAAACATCTTTGGATGAAGATGACACCTCACCATCGTCTGCATACATTTAGAGTCTGTGCTGGCCTCATACGAAACTTGTTTTGATCGAAAACATTTTAGCCGAGTAAATGGTTTATCTTTACCAAGCTTATATGGATGTCGCTCCTGACAGTGTTCTAATCTGATTAATCAGAATGCATGTGTGTGTAACATATCAATACAAATGGTTGAAACTTCTTCGAGCAGCATCGTGCTGATGCTGCACGTGCGCATTTCCCACAGAGCTTGCAAGTCTGCAGGTTTTAGCGTAGCTTACAGCGGTGTATTTAGACGAGGCTGCTATGCAAACGTGGGCACGGGTTGTCGGGTCCGACTCTCTCTACCAACCTTGCGCCACAGAGTCCGACTGCACGTCTCCGTCATAGTTCTTGCAGGCCCAGATGAAGCCGCCGTCGGACTTCATGGCCTGGGCCACCATGTCGTCGATCAGACGGTGCTCGTACCAGATTCCCTTGGCCTCGAACTGAGCTTGGTACTCCCTGGAACGACAGCCGCAGCAGGCACGTGTCGTTACAGCCTGCCGCCTTCCAACTTGGGTGCATGCTGACGTGAAAGAGAGCGGGCGACTTGTCTCACTTGTAGATGTCTTGGAAGATGTCCTTGAAGCGGCCGTCGTACTTCTTGAGGATGGTGTTCTTGGTGCTGAGGTACAGCGGCCAGCCTTTGACCAGGGCCATCTGGAAGGAGCTGTGCGCAAAGTCCTGGATGGACTTGTCCGTGTTGTACATCCCCATGGCAACGCCGCCGGTGCCTAGAGGGACGCGCAAAAATATGCGTGCGGCGTTGTGACATGAAGTCGCTGTTGACGTGGGACATCAGGCAGAAGGTTCCCCGACTGAATCATTTGAACTGGGTTGGGCAGTAAAAAGCCAATTGAAACAGAAAGAAAATCTGGGTCTGTCACAGTGGTGACGGTGTGCATCATCACTGCAACACGCTGCTTCAATACACTGCAGTGTTCAGAGCGACCTTTATTAAACCTAATTTTCCACACAGTAAGGCCTTTAGTGCTGCTGCATGATAGTCTTTAAACCCTTTCATGCACAAATTATGGATTCTGTTTATTTCAGTGCTTTTATTTCTTTCTATCTATAAAGGTAACTGGTTCTGGAATCCACAGGGATTTAAAAAAGCTTCGAAAAACTTTGTGTTGGAAGTTCAATCAAGACTCTGAAATTTGAGTGCCTTTAAATGCCCCGTTTGATTAGATGTAGATGTGTCTTTTTTTTCCCAAGTGACACAATGTGACAAAGCAACCAGTGTAACGTCTTTTAACAAAAAATAATTTCTTATATTTTCATGTTTTTTACCCATCCAAAACTTTGTTGAAACATTAAACAGGCCCAATAAGTGGGCAGCTTGAAGAGGGAAAGGTTTAACCATCTACCTGCTAGCTAATCCAGTGACGCGTGCATACGGGACATGGAAGCAGCCTTACCCTCAAACTTGTGGATGACATATTTAACTGGCTCTCCATTGGCGGGCGTGTAGGTCATCTCCACTGTTCCAGGACCAGGCACGACAAAGTCTGTCGCTTTGTACTGTGGGGAACGCAAGCAAGTTGTAGAGATAGAAAGTTAGATCCACTGTTCTGCACAGCATATTGGTAGTTGGTAGTTGGTGTCTGTCTGGATCTCCATCCAATGAGGATTGGTTTTGTTCTGGTCAAATTCAGCGCGGGTGCTGCTCTGACTTTACTTCAAGTAAACGTCGTTTTTGGCCAAAAGGAAAAGAATTTAATTTATTGCGTTAATTGGTATTTAGAAAAGGATGTTTTTCGTTACTTATGAGAAAAAGTTAACTAATTATTTTGCATAACAAAACAGGAATACAAGGGGGGGGGAAACTGTTGAGATGCACATGGCAACACAGTTATAAATGGCAGAGGTGTTTGGCAGAGGTGTTTGTTATAAAAGGGACTAGTTTCATATTTCGTTGATCGTCATGTCACTCGCCGGGGCCTCACACTTCACCTGGATCTTTCCCCCCCCTGCGTACAGTTGACATTGGCAAAGCACGTTGAGCTAACATGTTCAGGCCTGGGAGATTACAAAAGCCCGTCTGGGCTGCAGGGGCGGTGCAGTAGCCGGGTCCAAAGGACAGCGGATGGAACACAATTATTGACAGAGGCCTTTTATTTTGTGATAAGCTCACAACGTAATGGGACGCGTCAAAAAACCCAAAAGAAATCCATTTGTTGTGCGTCCTAAGAACATGTTATTAATTACGCTATTGAAGAATTACTGCTAGGCTTATAAATGAGCAAACAGTGGGATTTTACATATATGTATATTTATATACATATACAGTATGTATATAGTATATATATATGTATGTGTGACAGTGGCGGTCCTGTCACTATGCCTCCAATTGATCATGCGCCCTGGCTACCGGATGTATGTATAGACACACATATACACATACACATATATATAACACACACACATATATATATATGTATATATATATATATATATATGTATATATATATATATATATATATATATATATATATATATACATATATATATATATATACATATAGCATATATATCTATCTGGGTATGTGGTTCCATCTCTGTTATCCCTTTGAACTGGGTGGTAACAGTAACCTTGTGTGGACTGGCAACACATGAACAGTCAATACATTGAAGTTAATCAACCATTTCTCATTCGTGTGCACGCATGAGAGACAGAAAACAAGACTCTCTCTTCTTAAGTCTTAAAGGTCAAGTGCATAAAATTTGCCACAATTTATGATTTTTATATTGGTAAAAGCTTAATATACTGCCCATAAATATGTTAATAAAAGTGTATACTCGCAGTAAAATAAAAGTTACTTAGAATGGTTCTCATATATATGTATATATGAGAATATACATAGAGCAATAAGGGTCTTGCTCCTAGTTAGCTGCCATCTTGCCCTAAATACCCAACACACGGTCAGACGGGCTTCCTTAATCCTAAACTGTGACTGAAAATATGCGCTTTGGACAAAACAAACTTTTCTTCACGTCTTTAGCTTAAGACAACCGTCAGTACCTGGTCTCCGTGGGCGTGCCTGCCGATGATGATGGGCTTGGTCCAGCCCGGCACCAGGCGGGGGACGTTCTTGCAGATGATGGCCTCCCGGAACACGGTGCCTCCCAGGATGTTACGGATGGTGCCGTTGGGCGAGCGCCACATCTGCTTGAGGTTGAACTCCTCCACGCGTTTCTCGTCTGGCGTGATGGTGGCACACTTGACGCCCACGCTGTATTTCTGCACCGCTTTGGCCGCATCCACGGTGACCTGGTCGTCTGTGGCGTCTCGGCTCTCGATGCCCAGGTCGTAGCTGTTCCAGAAGACAGCAGATATGAAACGTTCAAGGTCTAATATTGCACCCGAAGTGAGGTCTTTATGTTTTGTTGTCGATTTCGGTGGAGCAGCTTTGCCGATGGCTACAGAGGGAAACACCAACACCTGGCTGTGGATGTCGTCACCAAAGTAGGAGGTATCATCACCCTTCTAATGTTACAGAGGACTGATTGCTGTGTGTTGTAAGGCCACGAGTGCTAAATTGGTTTTCTGAAAAATTTAGTAATTATGAAATTAAAGGCAAATGTCTAAAATTTTGAAGGAAGCCCACCTGATGTATATCTATCTATCTATCTATCTATCTATCTATCTATATATATGTGTATATACATATATGTATATATCTCTCTCACTTTTATTGTACTGTGAGAATACACTATACACTTATTAATGTATATCATAAAATATGAATATAAATATAAAAATCATCAGTGAAGCCAAATTTGACACACTGGACCTTTACTAAAGTATTGGATGATCACATCTCTTTTTCTGGGGAGTTCACTGACAGGGCAGCGACAAACAACATCACTAGCAGCACACATCGGTAAAGTTCATTTTCAAGTTTCAAGCTACATGACGCTGTACTATGCATCATCTATTAAGTTCACTTCTGTCCATGCATTTTTTTATTTTTTTTTGGGACCTCATGAGACATTACATGAACAAAATCATCAAGCAAAATGAGCAAAACTGTGTAGCATTTTCATTTTGATACGATCGAAACGCAACGATGGAAGTCATCAACAACCTAAACCCCAACTCCAGACCTCAGTACTACATAACTCTATCATCATTAGTCTACCTATGAGTAGGCAGAAAGAGAAAACCTGAATGGGAGGAAAAGAAAAACAAATAGACCATGTAGATTGCAAAAGCCTCATCGTGGAACAACGAGAACAGACGCACTCTGTATCTGCTTCTTTATATGGCCAAGTTTAAAGGTCGTGAAATATCACCGCCGGGTCAAAGCCCGTGAGCAAAACTCATAACTTGTTTACCGCTGAGAATGTGACCTGGACCGATGCCAGGCCTCGCACTTGTGCTAATACATTCGGCACTCAAATTCAACCATTAAAGAGAAAAATCAGCGAGCGGAATGGAATGAGTTGTGCAATGACAACTCGGCCTCTTCCAGGACGACTGAAAGGCCCGCTGGTGACAAATAAGCAGCAAGAACCACTTGGCCCCGGTAGTGTTCTCTGATACCTGCGCTTGGTTTAAAGTGCTACTTGTTCCCTTTAAGAATTAACGTTCTGTGCTTTGTTGTGTACCCAGTGGCTTTGTTTAACAGCATACACGAGCACCCATGACCTTTCACCCAGTTCCCTTACTCCCTTCCCCCCCCCCATGACCTCACGACGTCTTGCTTCACAACGGCAGACAAAAACAAAAAAGGCTTAAAGGCACATTATCAGGTTGGGCAAGAACCTTTAGCTCATTCATATTTATGTCAGAGTTATTGACTCAATAGAGCTGCGGCAGTTCTCTCTCACACAGAACACTTGGATTAAATATGAGCTGCAGCTTTTGTGAAAAGTTGATGTCAACTTTATTTTTTAAATGTTTTGATAACTTATTTGCAATCTTTTATTACAACAGATGTTTTTTTATCTTTTCATTTCTCTAGCTAAGAGGTTAATGACATCCTTGCCGATTGTGAAATTTCTAAGTCACCAGGATTCGCCCAATCCACTTTTAAAGGCAAAAATTGACATGAATCATGCTAGTGAAAATCTTTTTAAAAAATAATTTCTAATTACATTCTAAAAAAATGACCTTGGTTTAAATGTCAGGAAAACACAGTTCTGTAGGTAAAAGCAACAGAAGCATCATTATTCAAACTCCAAAGCAAAGTCCACATAAAGTAGGAAATATTTGACAGTTGTCAGACTCAACCTAACCTGACTGTGGATAGTTGTTCCTAGCAAAATATACACAGTAGGACAATTAACCAAACAGCGACAGCAATCTAACAATCATGACAGTAAATCTGCTACAACTCCAAATGATTGTCCAGGCTCTAGACATGAGAGTTTCCCCATATCACAACATACACTGCGGTTGATACTAGTACATATCATATGCTGTGTGTACGCATGGGGGCAAAACTGAAGAAAATCTTTTTTTTTTTTTTTTTTTTGTGAGTATTATCATTGCGCAACTACAAACGGACAAGCTGGTGAAACTTCCTTAGCGCTTATTATGCAATATAATAAAACAAGGGAGAGCCAGGAACGAGGATCAGGAAAGACTCCTCCAATATTTATCACTGATCCCAGGCAATTTACATAAGTAAATACATAAATACATACAAATACTTGCATATTTATTCAAGTCAAATCATGTTCCGTAGCGGGAACTGAAATAATTAACAGAAACTAAAAGCCTGAACACTGTTCGAAATGTTTCATCTTCTGACTCTTCCATAATGACAACAACAAACATGTTGTTACCAGTTATACACAATGGAAAATGTTACATGACAGTGGCGCTCACGCCCAGCAGAGGGTTCTTCCTCACCTGTGCAGATCCATCTCCAGATATGGGAAGATGAGTTTGTCCTTGATGAGCTCCCAGATGACCCGAGTCATCTCGTCCCCCTGCATCTCCACCACAGAACCTGCGTTGATCTTCTGAGACATGGTGAAGCCTGTTGGCGGACACATGCACACGTAATAATAAGCGTGACTGCCTCAGGGAAAGAATATCTCTTAAAGGTTCCGACAAATGTATGCATTGGTATGGGTTGACTGCTCATTCATTGGTCCAAATAGCACACCAGCAGTGCTGGCGAGTAAGTATTTTCACTAAGAGCAACTGTTACTTTATCTTTTTTTTTTTTTTTTAACTAAAGTAATTAGTAATTGATTATTTATGAAACAAAGTAGTTAAATAAGTAATTAGATTACTTTTAAAGGAGTAATCTGTAATCAGTAGTTGGATTACTTTTATGGAGTAATCCCAACAACACTGCACACCAGTGAGTTGTTCAGTTAAGGGACCGTGGCAGATGTCTCTAGAGTTTGTGAAATGCATGAAGCTATTAATCCAATACCTTAAGTGAAACTGTAAACCCTGCACAGTGTATCTTATGCAGCGCCTGTGCACAAAACCAGCAACAGCAAATGAACACGTACAAAAACAAAATCTTCTGTCAAGGAAGCGCACAGGTCCCAAGCATTTCATCACATTGCTGAGAAATGCTGAGTCATTCAAGAAATACAAGAATGACCACTGGTGAGTGAGGTGTGTTGTTCAGAGAGGGCAAGAGCCAGCGAGGTTCAGCCTCTCACACCTGCAGGCCTGCGTCGTAGTACCAGCAACACCCAGTGGTATCAACGACATGGTACTAAACCCTAAACTGCCACCTCTCGCATGACAAAGAGACAATGGAAGTTTCTACTGCCACTGCGCCAGTGTACACATGGTGTGGAGAAGCTTTAAAAGGCAGTTTCTGCTTCTGTCCACCTGATCAGCACCACTGGAAGAGCTTTATTAACCGATTGATCTGTAGTTGTATTAGAAACGGGCTTAAAGCCTTGTTACACTAATATTTACCTTTAGTATTATTTTATGTCTAAAAAAAAGTGAGGGCGAAAACTATCATGATTTGGACATTTCTCGAGAAAAAAAAAAAGTCTTTAGATTTGCTTCTTTATTAGAAAAATATTTATGAAAACAATTTGTAAATTAGACTTTAAGCTTATGTTCTGCTGACTACTCTCTATATTTTAAATCTAGTTTAGAGTGGATTATCGTCAGCATTATGTATATATCTTTTGGTGGGGAAAAGAGTAACACTGACATCCCCCATGACCACCAGCAACGAATGCATTCATGTTTGTCTTTTCTTTTCTTTTTCTGTTTTTGTTGTTCCCCCCCCCCCCCCCCCCCTCAGGCTGCCATCTCATTCAGGACCTACTGGCACAAGTTACACTTTCGCAGAGATCAGGTATGTGATTAGCACCACTGATTTACATTCTGATAGCTTCTTAAAGCCGCGCACTAGCAGGCATGTACATACTAACAGTATGAACGTAACATGAACCTTTGAATTTTCATCAATTACGAGCGTTTCCACTGGAGTTACATAAGCGGGGAGCTTCCTTGTCGCCCGATGGGGAGGAGACTGAGAACAGCCAGTCATTGAGGAAAAAAAAAAAACGATGGATGAGGACCGCAAAAGGTCTGCTACGCGTAACAACGACGTATACATGCACATATTTATATATAAGAACTGTTGTCGTGGTCCTTTTAACGGTAGTATTGCGAAGTAGTGACAGCGACATGCAGTGCCAGCTAATTCATATTAGATCGTCCAAGTGACGATAGGTTTTAAGTCGTTGACAAACTAAGTGAGTAACTGAGTAAGTGATGTCAAAACCATCGCTAAAAGAACACCGAGGATATGCAGATATGTGTTTTCCACAGCTGTGCAGCTAAACAATCAGGTTGGCGCAGATATTCTACCCACATAAGAGAAACCAGAAAAGCACGCACTTCCCTGCGGTTGTCACACACACAAAAAAAGGAAGGTAATGATTTCCCCAACCTTTACGTCCACGACACGAACGACGACGAGTCGGTGCAGAGATGTAGTGCCTAAAAAAAATAGCCTCACTTGAGCTGAAAGTGATTGGGGCGAGAGTAAAAGCAGGTACCCGGCTTCCCTCTTCCCCAACCCCTCCCAAATTCTTCGATAAGGTTTGAACCAATAGGCGGGGAGACGTTTCACACAACAGCCAATCAGGTGCGCACACACAGCCAGCGGTCTCGGTTTTTAAATGGGAGGAGTTTGCAGGCAGCGCTCTCCTATTGGTCAACGACACATCGCGCTTTTCCGGTGTAAGGTACCAAATGGGTCCGGGATGCTGCATTTGTCCGCGGTCCGTGGCGTTCACCTACACCCGGAATTACGTGTTTTCCTTTCCTTTTCTTTTTTTTCTCTCTCTTTTTTTTTTTTATATTGTTGCAACAAGTTCCGCTAAGGCCCACCCTACTTACTTCTGATTGGTTTAGGAGCTGGCGTGAACACAGTACTACTCACATAAGACGTGTAACGGCGAAAAAAAAAGAAAGAAAGAAACGAATTTATAGTAAATGTGGAGAATTTACTCGACTGGCAGTGTTCTGCTCTCGCGGCTTAATGTTCCAACATTTTATTTTGTAAGGAATCATTGTAGGTAGAAAGCAAAATGAAAGAAAAGAAAACTTCTAAATCCTCCCCAACCCCTACACTATTAGTAGAAGAATATGTTAAGTAATACTTTTAAGATTAAGATTATCGCCGCATTCTTGCTAGTTGGGGGTGAGGATACACGTTGACAACGACCCCTTTCGCATATACGCCTCCCACTGGATGAGGTCCAGTGTTCCCTAAATCCCAAATCCTTGTCTTCAGTCCATCTGTTGAATTCGAACAACACGGACCGTGTAGTTGCGAAGACTTTAAATATTCTAAAGATCCATTTTAGAAGTTTTTTCCCCAAACAAATCTTTATTCAAACTCTTGATATACACACATAAAGTGCAAACAGTTTGCGTATGTCAGAACACATTATACCAACATGACATACTTTAAGTTTTGACAGGGAAAAAGTACAAAAGGAAAAATAATGAATGTTTATTAACGACAGTTCGCTAAGGAATTGAAGGGCGTTGTCACTTTTCCATTATTTGTGTCACTGTCTCATTTGTATTAGATTCAAGCTGAGAAATGTACCCCAGTCTGCGGTTCCGGGGGCGGAGCCTCGGACCCCCCCCAATCTATTGGTTCCACCGCTTCCTGTAAACCGGCCAGTGTATCTAATCCACGGTGCAGTGAATATGGCTGACCTCAAGGTCTGTAACTGTTTCTTTTAATGCATGTACTTAGTGTTATATACTTTGTGTCATACGCCGCGTCTTCTTCTTTCACCATTAGCTCAAAGTAGCCATTAGTTGTTTGTTTTCCTCTCTCACTGTTTCCGATAACGGAACAAGAAATGCGAAACGCATGCCGATAAAAAAAAAGTTCTGCTGGGAATTCCCTGCTGGACAAGCAGAGCTGTGTGTTGATAACTAATCAATGACTTAATTTTGCAACTTTGGAAACTCTTGCACGGCTTCTTCCGTTTTGATGCCTTGTATATGCTGTGGTTCGGATTATAGCTTTATATCTCAACGTAAATAAATGGACGATTATTGATGATGTCACGGCCTGTGTCATGTGATCGCGTCAAGCGTCGGGGCTTCACTCCATCCTGACTTCAATTCTGGAGTTACCCAGCTCCTTTCTGTCGAACAAAGACATGTGGGCGTGACTTACTTTTTTTTTTTTTTTTTTAAGCAACCGTTATTAATCGTAGCCATTTGTGCGCAGAAGTTCTGAAGCATTAAAATGCCGTTATTTTTTTTTTTAGGCAGAATTGGTCGGAGGTTCGTCCTCAAACTAAAAAATAAATAAAAAATAAAGGCTTCATGAGATACAGATTGGTACTCTGTGCCTCATGGCCAAAGGTCAGAAACACGCATACATACACTAGGCTGCAATGTTAGAGTACCATTTCAAAAGTAAATTGCAACAGTCAAGCGTGTCAGCAAACAGTTAAACCCTGAAAATCCAACAGGAACGGGAGGGGCGGGGTTATTTTGAAGCCGCATCAAGCTGTTGCAATAATAATGGGATCATTAGTGATCAGCTGTTGCGTAAATCAGGTCACAGTGTTCGTGTTGCTATGTTTATTAAAGAGTTTTTGAGCAAATTTTAACACTAGACAACATTAATATGATCTCAGAACTTTGAGAGTTTTGATTACAGAAATTGCAAAAGAAACCTTCTGGTTTCAAGTCTCAAATAAAATCACAATGTACTCATACTCCAGAATTAATTGGATGTGCCAATTGATCAAATCACACACATATATTTCTGACCTGCATTGAGATGTTGTGACACCTTACTTAATTACTTAATCAAGGCTGTGTTATGTGTGCGTGGACGGTCAGAAAACCAGAACAATTGCAAATTTATTTGGGCCATAGACAATCTGTGAGACGTTTTCTTTGTTTTTGTACTGCAGTGCATTGCAGTCAGCCTCACTAGTGGACACGACTGATTGCGGTTGATGGGTACTGTGTGTACGCTGTGAATGTTTATCTGAGGTTGCCCCCTTACCCCCCCCTTTTCAGGCTAACTTTGATAAGGCAGCGGCTGATGTGAAGCAGCTGAAGGCGAAGCCGTCCGATGAGGAGATGCTCCTGGTCTACGCCCTGTTCAAGCAGGGCAATGTGGGTGATGTGAACACAAGTAAGTTACGCCCTCACCGTACCGACACAGCACGACGTTCCTCAAAGGCTGAGAGCTGTCTGAGCCTTTCAATGCACATCATTGGAAAACACAAGAAAATGCAAAGCAAATCTTCAGGTGGAACGTAATAAAACTGTACGGTCACAGCACTGGATGCTTGGAAAACACCCAAGTGTGGAGACTACTGTATACTCGGCTCAACAACTGCTTTTGGGTACTCTTGGCTATAATTCTTCTTCTTCAGTTTTGCCATTGTGTACAAATTGTTTCTTATGGCAAATGAAAAAAAAACCAACCATGCTACTCGTCAGGAATTCCAGTTATATTTCTTTGTCTTATCAACGCGAGGTTATGTTGAAACGCAAGCAGTACTTTGTACTCATTATCTCCAATAGGCATGATAAGAGAGGTCTTAATGTTTTTGTGTGATCTTGCTGTTCAGCTGTGGTGGTATTTTCTACATGGGGTCCCTGACTTGCTTTCAACTGACCAACAACAGTTAAATGACATAGTTCAACCAAGAATACTTTGATAATCCAGAATTCAATACAAATACACCATTTTTGATTTACTTGTCTTATTTTTCATACTTGATATTGCGTGATTTTGAGTTTTTCACCTACATTCTTCTCTGTCTTTGTGTTAAGGTTGTCCTGGAATGTTTGATTTCACGGGGAAGGCTAAATGGTACGCCTGGGAGAAGCAGAAAGGTGCGCTCTTTGTTCTTCTGTTTGTGCATTTATTTGTCGTCCTTGCAAACGGACGGACGATTCCCGTCAAATTGCCACTCGAACGTGCTGTTAGCGCAGACCTCTGATCAGTCGATCGCAAGGCAGCAGTGCAATGGATTCAAGCCTGTTGGGTGACATGAGCAGATCGAGGCAAAGAATTTTATTTGTTTATCTCCAGTGGGGCTCCAAGGGAAACCAGCAGCTGCAATAACTGAAAAACGCTGAGAATGAATTGAGAGCGACCAGGCTTCATCCCAACAGGAGACCTAGTTGTGTAATTTCACACAGCAGTCTCCATTCAACATGATTTATGGTGTTTTTTTAAAGACGGCTCAGGGATCGTGAGCACCAGCAGAATTAAATTAGTAAATCAGAAAAAAAGGCTACTCTGCCTCTTTGGGTGCGTTCAGACTGCCAGCCAAAATCCTCTTTTTAGCCAATCCAGATTGAAACCGGATGGCCCCTTTGTAGTCTGAACAGTCACAAATCACATCAAATCCGATTTTGCAAAACGGATTGAAACCACCTTCGGTAGGTAGCTTCAAATGGCATTTGGACAGAAGCGTCTCCAAACACACCGATGGGTTTTGACTGTCTGTGACGTCACTCCACGCGACGCAGTGCGCCACCAGAGGGCGCCATTCCAGGTGCGGAGCTGTAACGTAATGGGGCAGACAGAAGAAGTAGAAAACAGCAGTCCCTGGACAGAGGAGGAAACTCATTGCCTCATCAGTCTGTGGGGAGATACAGTAGCTCCATTCAAGCCAGGCTCCGGGGCCTGTAGCGCAACAAGTGCCGCCGTCGCAATTTTACGACGTCACACACGACACGCTACGCTGGACGACGTCGTTGCTACAGCAACCTGTCAGACGGGTCAATAATGTGGCCCAGTCTGGACAGAGCCAGATCCCATTTGGACACTTGCTAGAAACTGTGTGAAAAAAAAAAAAACAGATTTGAGAAGGAATCTGATTTGAATCGGATTCGCCTTCAGTCTGAACGCAGCCTTTGTAGACAAAAAGTGTCTTCATCAAGTGTGTTGCTGATTTTCTTCCCCACCTTAATCAGGCAAGAGCAACGACGACGCAATGAACGAGTACGTCAAACTGGTGGAGCAGCTGAAGGAGAAGTACGGCTTCTAACAACAAACTGGCTGCGTCATGTGCTGGCTGGACGGACCGAGGTCACTGGATCATCTGGACACTTCCTGCTCCTGCTGAGTTGCCTTCATTCAAGCCGTGAGCTTGATTCCTCCGACAGCCCCTGCAGATGCCTGCCTGGTGGACCAAACATTGTCCTGAAGAGATTAAGCTGCCCTGAGTATCTACCTGTGGTTTGACTGTTCAAATCATTTCATCATCCCATTTGTGTTACAGAGTCCTGTCATTTCAATATAAAAGCAGTTTTGACTGAAGTGTTGCGTCCAGTTGTTCACCCCTCCCCCCCCCTCTTCTCCCCTGCAATGCATTCTAAATCCTGGATCCATTTTTGTATTCACACACTGGTTGGGGGTAGGATTCAATAAGCTTTAGCTTCCTCCTACTCCCTTTTTTTGAATGTGTAGATAATCTGAAAGCAGAGGCACTCTTGGAAACATCTCCTTGATTTAAAACCAAAACTCAATTATATAAGAGTCACTGCATGAGACCCCTTTGACCAATTTTTTTTAAATATAATACTGATGTATAATTAGTATAGAATTGTGTTGCCTTTTAAAACTGATGTCGTCCTTTTTACGTCGACCTTTTTCACAAAATTTTGACTTTATTCACCAAACTTCAACTTAAAACTCAGAATGAAATCTCAAATAAAAATCTCCTCCCTGTAATATTTTTTTTCTCTTCTTGTGGCCCGAATACTCTTTGGCAATAATGCCTTTGAATGTTGAAGTGGATATTTTTTACTGTTTATATTGAAGTTCTACTTTAAAAATGCAATGCGAGTCATTTAAGTGAAGCATTCAAGTTCACCAAAACGGGCTTCTGTTTGCGCAATCGAGGTCTTGTTTGGCATAGCTTGCGGTCGCTATGAAACAAACCACACAGAGATTGAAAAAGAGTCCACGCAGTTAAAATGTATCATGACATTGCATATCATTTTTTATCACAAAAGAGACACATAAAGTATAGTACACACAAGACAAACCAAAAAAAAAAGAAGCAACATTAAAAAAAACAATAACTCCCAGAGAAGCACTGGCAAAAAGGTGAATACAGGCCATTTGTGGACCAGACATAGACAAAAAAACATAAGCTCTTTACCTTCAGCAGGAAGTTCTATGAATGCACATTTACACAATTTACATCAAAGTTTTCAACTCTTGCTGTCGTTTCAGATTATTCAAATAATCTCTGTTTTCTAAAACAAAGTTTTTTTTGTTGAGATTTTTTTTAAAGTGCACGTTGATGGGGGAAGCAGCCCGTTTGGTTTGAAACCTCAGGCCTACAGCAAAAACACTGTTATGATGAGATGATGGAAGAGCTGTGGATAACTGACATCTAAGTCTGTATTTATTTATTAAAAAAAAAAAAATAAAAAAAAAATAATAAAAAAAAGTGATGCAAAGTGGTACAAATGACCAGAGGTCTTTAATTCATCCTGCAGCTTAACTACAAACATCTACACTCTGGCTTGGATGTGTTTCTCTGTGCATCAGGATGGGTGGAGAAATGACTGTATGTCACACATTGCTGTACATCATTTATATAAAAATACATTTAGATTGCAGGAAGTTTTCATTGAAATCAAAATTTAGGGGGCTATGTGTTGCAATGAACCAAATGTAAAGGAGAAGCATTCAAATTGAAACTTTATTAAAAACGAACCTGAACACATCAGGTTCCTGCTCCACATATTATGGATTATCTCTGTTGTCCTGCCACTGAGGAGCAGATATAGCAGGCGTTCCAGATTATATCAGACACACTGCAGATCCCTTGAAACAGCACATATTATTCTGTTACGAGCTCGGGACATTGGGATTTCTGGCTGCATCTCTGCTGTATATATCGATTCGGCAAGTCGTGAGCGAGAAGCCGCAGACAGAAGGAAGACATCCCAGTCAGTGTACATTTCAATACACAGTACTAACCGCAGTACTATCCTGCCAGCCTTCACTCTGTACAGTACTTAAATGGAGAGTAGAGTTAATGTCATTTGATTAACATTGCACTGTTGTCTTAATATTTGTGATGGTTAATGATTGTCCATGCATGTAAAGCAACAGTAAATTCTAACATGAACTCAGCCGCCGACATGTCATTATTATATTATTATATTGCAATAACGATAACAAGCAACTTTCCAAAGAAATGTTACTTAGTGCATCACGGAAGAGAAAAGAAATACCATGCTAAGCTCTCGTAAAAAATATGTTTGTTTTTTTTAGAGATTAAGATAACCTGATAAACACCCTGTACTTGTTCTTTCTTCAGCAGACAGTGAGGAGAGCTGAGGCCTGAGGGTTGCAGTGAGCACACAAGAGAATAAGGTGTAAAAAAAACCATACAATACTTTGGTTTTGGAAGGCTGGCAGTGATCTGCTGTGACTGGGATGTAGGTTAACTCCAAAAATGTAACACTTCTAAAGTGTGCATCAACGTAGGGTGAAACAATTTTACACTGAGTTCTGGCCAAGCAGCTTGTTTGGGCGCAAAGCCTCCAATTGGTTAAACTTAGTTAAACTCAAGTTAGTTAAACTCAGTGTGTTGCTCTGCATCACAAATGTCGTCGATCTTCCTTTACTTAGATGGACTGCAGGTTGCTGTCGTAACTGGATTGTTGGGATTAAATCTCATTGCAAACAAATCTGGAAGATTTGTTACTGATTTTGGATGTGTTACAATTAAAAAAAAAAGAAAGAAAAAGAAACCTGGTCTTGCAAAAAAAAATTAAAAATAAACACCTGATGTTTCCTTGCTATAGAGTAGCACGAGGTGGAATCAATAAAGAAAAGAAGAAAAAAAAAAAATCTCGTCTAAACCGATCCTGAGTCACAGAGCGTCACACAGCACCAGGTCCATTGTGAGCCATCAACTCGCCTGCTGCGATTGTGGTGCAGGAGTGTATGTACACTATATAAATGAGAGAAGCATTTGTGACTTCCGGCGAGTGGCCTGCTTATTAACTAGTCTTTGGTGATGGCTAGGAAAAACAGAACACCACGATGGTTTTGGTAAAAATGCAGTACACGAAAACTGAAATATACACACGCTGGAACGAGTATCCCAAAGAGCACGGAGAAGTTTTTGTGTTGTTTTTTTTTTTTAAAGAATTTGACAAAAGGCCCCCCAAAAAAAAACAATTGAGAAACTGAGACTTTAAGACGCACGGAATTGAATTCTTACAGACTGACCCCCACTTTATCCCAATCCTGAAGCAAAAATAACAATAATAATTATAATTATAGTAATCTGTTGCCTGTCGATAGGTTATTATTTACAGGAACAAGGAACAGACTCCGCCTCTGCTGCGTTTACGCGGAAGCGTTGGGGTGAAAAGGATTTCGTCAGTTGTCAGTGACAGCGCGTGGAGTGTTACAGTCGTTCACTTTGTGTTTTTCTGCCACAGACGTGAGAAGCACCGGGAAGGAAAGGCTCCCAAACACGAGTGTACAGACAGAAAGTTCCTCCCCAAGGAGCGCGTTATTGCAAAGAGCGCCGCTGAACGTCACCAGCAAAACCTTTAGAAAACGTACAAATTATACCGAAAATATATTAGAGAAAATATTTTTTTTTTTTGAGATATTTCCATCGAATGTACACAACATCTCATCTTAACTTTTCTTGATATTATAGCTATTTTTTTTTATACTCAAATACAAATTGTGGTTAAAAGTTGTTCTCCCTTTACGACAAGAATAGAAAAAAAAAAAAAAAAACGAAAGCAAAGTTCATACAGTCGCACCACCCGAATCTTAGTATGAAAACAACCTTCCGATGAATGGCATGATTTCAGCAGGTGTCGTTAAAGACCTGAGGGAAGTCCAGACTGAGCTCATTTCAGCAACTCCAAATCCGACTTCAAATAATAATAATATGCACGATCGTTTTTGTTTCCCTCTCTTTTTCCAGTGTTCGGGTCACTAATAAAGAAAAAAGACTCTCTGTTTTGTAAGGTCAAAGTTTTCACAACAAAAACTATACTGTACATTGTACATGTAGAAATAATACAAAACAAAATAACTTTAGTTCAAGGGGAAAAAACAACTTTTTGTAAGTCAACTTACAATAACCTCATTAAAAATGGGTTGTTATCATAAAAAGAAGTGAATTTTGGCAACTTTATTATAATGTTAAAAAAAAAAATCATTATCTCACAGTGCTTCAGTTTAAGTAAGTCTTGACCATTGACATAAATAAAGATGGATTTAGTGCTGGGGGGAAAACGCCACGCGTGGCATGTTTGTTCTTTTGTGCAAAAAGCTGAGCAACTGCTCTTCCAACTGACGCCATTCAGCTACAATTCCAAAGAATCTTCCCTTTTACGAGACCACCAATCAGCAGCAGCAGCACTGGTCAGCTCTGCTTGGCTGAATGGCAAACATATAATTTTTCAATCATTATCATTATCATTGATTAGCAGGTCTCTTGTTTTAAAGTGATCCACAGTGTCCTAACACCTGTGTCATGACGTTGGCGGGGTTTTGTGTAAAGCTGAATTTCCTGCTGGATGAATAAAACCCTGTGCATAGTTTAAATAGTCACGCCCACACAGATTTGGAAATAGAAGAACGAATCAAACTGATCACATTCTGATATTAAAACAGGCCATTTTCGGGCTTGCAAAACAACAGGAAAATAAATATTAAAATTTGAATTTAAACTTTTTTTAAAACTTTTTTTAATACTCTTTGTGATCCTCTCTGTTGCTACATGATTGTGACTCCACAGTTTCACATCATTTGACCCAGCATTTGATCTCCGCACCTCTGCTAGTAACAATTTCAGAGGTCAGCCGTCACTTTTACAAGTGCGCCCTACATTTCATTGCATTCAAATCAGTTTGAAAGACCATAAAAAAACAAACAACTAATGTTATCCATCTGTATTTATAGTCAATGGTCTGGAATATCAACAACAAAGCTGCGTTTATGCTTTCACCACTGGAGCTGTTATATTATATCACTTTTATATTATATTATCTATCTTCTGGTCAAAACAGAACAAAACATTCTTGTCATTGTTGCTTTTTTTTTTTTTTTTTTTTAGCTTTTTAAAATCTGCAAAGCCTAAAACGCCTAATACTTGTGGTGAATCTAAAAAATAAAAGAAAAAAACAACATTATAAAAACGAATTGAATCTTCCCTGTCTTTACCAAATTAAAGTGTCCACTGACCCGTTGCCTTGACCCGACCACAACTCGCACGCACGCTGTTCCCGCTCACACCGTCTGCAATCCTTTCAAATGATGATAAAATAAAACAACAACACAAAAACGCTGAGACGTATGAAAAAAGCGGTGTTTGTGCCGTAGTGTGTGTATGTGTGTGTGTGTGTGTGGGGGGGGGGCGTTCAAATCAAGGCGGCGCGTCGGCCCGGCGGGCGGGCGGGCGCTCACGTGAGCGGGGCGATCCTGGACGAGGGCACCTCCACCAGGGCGTGCACGGTGACGCTCACCTTGACGAGGCCCTTCTCCTCCAGGATGTGGTGGGGCAGACACAGTTTGTCCTGGGAGCGGAGAGTCGGGACAGAGTGAGGACGGAGAGGGCGAGAAGGAGGGCGAGAGGTGCAGAGGGAGATTTGACAGAAGAACAACACGAGATTTAGACCCATTTCAATCACTGAGCGTCCGTATTCTTTTGGCCATAAACGCTGGGAAAGCGCTCTGACTCTGTCTGGTGTACACCCACTAGTTTTTCTCTTAATTGGTTTGTGTTTGTTTCGCTCATCTCTCCAGCCAAGCGGCATTACGTTAGCCTAACAGCATAGCTGCCTAAGTCATATTTTGGATGTTTTTTGGAAAACAAGAAAAAAAGTTTTTTTTTTTTTTTTTAGCAAGCACGTTGGTAAAGTTAGGCAGATCTCACAATTTGGCCAAAAAATGACTTAGGCAATTATGCTATCAGGCTAACGACTTGTGTAGCATCATTTCAATTATAAAAGAAAAATGATTTGGATGTAAACGGTCTGACAATAACGACATCAGCTGACAGAGCCGACGTCCACATTGATGGTGTGAACGAAATCTAATATTAGTAAAGTAACGCAGTCATCCATCTGAACTAATTAGTCAGCATTCGGTACACATGGATTTTAGTTGTCCAACTAGCCAACCAGATTAAAGTCCAGTATACTTGAGTAAATACTATACAGTATACTGTATACATAAGGCAGGACCTGTTACATAAGCTAATAGGGGAAAAGGAAAAATCTTAACTAACCAAGCACTGAAAACGATATTACAATTGAATACTTTATGCTATATGATGTGGTGGTACACTTTTATGTTTGTGTTGTTTTTGTCCTTTTGAGTATTTACATTTAGAACTTGATAGTTCTGCTCCACTACATTTCAGGGGGAAATACTGCACTGTCTACTCCACTGCATCTATTTGACAGCTTTAGGCCAGTCGTGCCTTAAGCAGCTGCAACACGACGTTCACACATTATTGACATCTAACACTGACACGCCAAGACACAGCCACACCCCGGCATTCGTCTGTAGTCACACCTGAGACAATAGCATAGTGAAACGCTGAGAGGGAGAAAGTAAAGTGTATCAAACTACCGGTAGTTAGGAAGCTACTTCCATTTAGTTTAGTGTTCTTGTAATTGGACTGACTGTTGATTTCAGGCCCCATTGTCGCTCCACCTCTGCCGGTTTCAGAGTCGGGAGGTGGGGGACAGTGACACCTTTGTGTTGCACTTTCAAAATAAAAGCTTGCGACTTGGACATATCGCAATCAAAGATTTTTCTCCTCTGCGTTAACGGGACAAAATGGTTTCGTAACAAATCCAACATTGAATTTTGGGCCCCCACCCCCCACCTTTCAGACAGACAGACAGACAGACAGATAAATAGACAGCCATTTATATATATATAGATAGATAGATAGATAGATAGGCATATATATATATATAGATAGATAGATAGATAGATAGATAGATAAAAGTACTGTGTTGAAACCACAGCAGCGGAAAATAACAATTTAAGAGATGCAGGTCAAGTTGGTACTTTTTGTTTTAATGGTCACTGTCATTTCACATCATCAATAAAAAGACATGTCTCTTGTCTCTCTGATAGTCAGATACTGGACGAAGTAACACTGTGCTTTTGACTTTATCATGAAATAAATAAAAGGAATTGAATGGAAAATATGCATATATCGAGTCAACAGTACAAACAGGGCAACATTCCGATCTAATCTGCCCTAATTTACACCTCCAGGTACAGAATGACTTCCATTCATGTGGCATCAGTAGCCCTTCAGTGTCTCTCCACATCAGAATTCAGTGATTTCAGTCAATATACTTCAAAACTCTCATATTCAGCTGCTGATACTATAATAACAATATAACATAAAGCTTTGTTCTACCCCCCCCAGCCTCCCACCCCCAACCCCAACCCAAATTTGCATCTGTTAAATAGTAAATGTGGTATATGGCTTCAGTTGGTTGTTTCCCGCCATCAGGGGTACTACTGTGCTCACGCATCGCACACATTCTAGAATATAACGCCTATGAAAATACATTTGCCTCCCCTCTCGGTGCAAAACCACCAGTAAACATATAGCACATGATTGTATCATCTATTTTTCTTCGCCTCTCTGGAAAACAATATGATCGAAGAGAAGATCAAAACCTTAGAAGTCTTCTCAGCAAATAGTGCCAGTTAAACAGCGACCACCAGGTCGTCCACAACTGGAGCGGATGGAAGCTTCAGTGCTGAACTGATTGTTTTCACCCAAAACTTAAAAAAAAACAAACAAAAAAAAACATCCACAATAAAATGTTCTTTGCCGGAATTTCATTCAAAGCTCTGCGTCCCTGCAGCCTGATGTGGCGCCGCTGTCACTCTCTTCAACCGCACACTATAAACCTCAACCTTTCAAATGAATGGAATTAAGAACCAAACGAGACGGAGCTGTGGGTCTCGTGAAAGAAAGTATATACACTGTATATATAAAGGCAAAATATCTGCATGTGCACGACTAAACTTGAAAGCAAGAAATCCCCCGTTGAAGTGAAAAAAAAAAAACGGGATTTATCCGATAAACAACATTACCACGTTAATGTTGTTCAAATGGATATTTCGGGTAGTACAAGCTAAAAACCACTGGCACGCAACAAAATAAAGCAATAGAACTCTATCTACACTCCACCAGTGAACAGGGGTCAGGAAGCGCTGAAGGCCGAGTGGACGTCAGCCACGCGGCGTCACAGACATCAAAGCGTCTAAAGAACTTGTACACTGACTGTGATCAGAGTGAAGATAACTCCACTGTGCCCGGTCCACGTGAACACGCTACACACGTGTTCCTTCGGCGGACACAGCCGCTCAACTGGCGGACTGGGAGATGTGTGAGGGTTTGGGGTCGGAAACATGACAGCTGGAGCTGATGATGATGCTGCGAGGCAAAGAACTCGTTTTTTATCTTCTGCTTCAATAATAATAATAATAATTTGAGTTCTGCTGAACATCCTTTTTTTTTTTTTTTTTTTCTTCAAAAAATGATGTGTCCCACTCTGACTACATGCAAATGCACCACTATAAAGAAGCGTCATCATTATTCATGAATGTGCAACTTAAGTGACATTCAGATAATTACTAAGAAAATAGCAAATTCTGCTATATTCTAATCTTTGTGATTCCGAAACATTCAATCCAACGGTGTTGCAAACCAATGTGACAGCTGGTTGTGTGAACTGAGGATGATGCAGGAACAATGGTTATGTTTATGGAAGAGGATCAGGGCCACCAGAAGAGAAAAAAAAAATTGGGATTTATTTATTTATTTATTTTATTTTTTAAGTTTCCAATTTCAAGACTAAAGTTGAAATTTCAAGAAAAAAGTTGACGTAAAAAAAGGATGAAATTTCGTGAATGATATCGAAATTTTGCAATTAATGTCAATGTGCAGTCAAAATGTCGAGAGAAAAGTTGAAAGGCTCTGCGCACAAGCCTAGTGGAGTACTTCAGAAATTCGCCAGTTTCCTGATTACTGTGGGTGAACCTTGTGGGATACACCCGTTTTTGGCAGTTTACTTTTAACTGTGGGTAACTGGGTTAATCCACCATCCATACAGTCTACTCGCCAATGTCCACTTTATTTGCGTCAACTTTATTCACAAAATTTGGTCTTTTTTTTAATCGTCGATTTTATGCACGAAATTTCGACTTTATTCACGAAATTGTCTTTTTTACGCAGACTTTTTTCACGTAATTTTGACTTTACTCACAAAATTTTCAACTTAAAACTCAAAATGCCTTAAAAATCTCCTTCCTGTTATATATTTTTATCTTCTTGTGGCCCTAATTCTCTTGCGTATATATATTAGACCTGCATTAACTTCAATTGGTTTCCTGTTTTTGTATAAACCAAATTTCAAAATAAATGGCAACAACACATTGTTACAACAACCCACAATAGAAGCAAAAAACTCTTAAGGAAAGTAAAGGTTGAGCTTTTCAAAACCCAAGTGGAACATTTCACAGGTTCACTGGCAACAAGTTTCATGTTATGCGTGTTTACCAAATAGGAATCTGTTGCTCAAGTCCACTATATTGTCAGTCAAAGACGCGATACGATCCATAACTATTAAATACGGGCTCGGGATCGCAGTACAAAACTGACAGCAAATTATGGTGCGTTATTTTGAATTATACATTTGCGAAAATATGTTTTTTGAAATCAGAAGGTTGAGGTGGATCTTTTCTGTTGTCAAACATTAAAATAAAAGCGTTTGACAAATGTTTCTACTTTTGGACTTGTCCTGATGAGGCTGGCCATGAGAGACATGGGAAACCACACACATGATAATGAGTATTTTAATCTTTTTTTTTTTAAGATTAGAATCCAGGATGTGAGATCACACAGTGGTAATGATTATACCACATCTCACAGAGACTTGAGAGATTAGCTCTGTTATCAATAATAATAATAATAATAATAATAATAATAATAATAATAATAATGATAATGATAATAAAATAAAAAAAAACTAACCATAAACGCTGCCAGCTGGCTGTTCTGGCTTGTTTGATATTCAACAATAATGATGGATGGTGGATGGTGGATTCAGAAAACAGATGAAGCTTTGGCTCATAAGATGTTTTCCAACGCTATAGAAGTAGTCAACATCTAGTTTTCTAATGCTTTGTGGTACCTGTTCTCTCATTGGCTATTACAGGCTTCCATTGAAGAAATCTAGGGCTTGGAAATTGTGATAATTCAAAATCAGGGAGACTTTGACTCTTGTCACAGCAATTAAAAAAACAAAGCAACCCTTACTGACATTGCATTTATGAGCAAGTGCAGGACCCAGGGGCAAATTGGGTTAATACTGGGGTTAAGATTGTCTCTGTGTGTTTGTGGCCAGCCTCATGAGTGATTTCTGTGCACTATTTTTCCGATAAATGCCTAAATGCAGCAAAAAAAAAGAAGAAAAAGATTCTAGTCTGAGAGAAAGAGGGCGGGACTAGGAGGTGACAGATGGACAGGCAGTAGTCGTCTTATGTTAGTTCAATCCAGCTATAGGCCACAAAGAGCAGAGTTAGGCAAAGGATGTGAAGCAGACTTGAGCCAATGAGGTCCCAGATTTGCCACGCGGGGGGCGGGGTTTGAGTGGTAACGGACACCAGCGAGCGGCACTTCGAGCCCCTCGAGGAGGCGGCGTTTGAAGTCGAAACTGTCTCTCGCTGCTTCCTGTCCAGAGAGGCTGAATCCAAGGCAACCAGCACCTGAACGGTGGCATAAACTGGCTGTAGGCGGCACTGGATGATGTCATAGGGGGAACAGAGGGAAGACTGGTGTCCCAGGGAGACAAAAAAAACAAAACAAGGGGAGTATAAAAGAAGAGGGAATGTAAGGTGGGATAGAGTCGGATGCAAAGGGGTGAGGTAAGTTATTGAGAGTATTCGAGCAAAGACAGAAGGAAGAGTTTGTACAGAAGCAAAACCAAAGGAGAAAAGACGTGAGATGACGGAGACACATGATGCAGATGAAGAAAATATTAAGAGGGAAACGTGGGATGAGGAGAAGAGGACAGGGAGTTGGAAAAAATGCACAAACCATGTATAAAATGGGCATAAAAATAACAAGATACATAGTTGGAGGATATGTTGCGATCCAGCCGGAAAGTAAAAAAGAGAAGGAAAAGGCAGCAGGTTAACCAATGAACATATAGGTCAAAGGTCATAGGCAGGAGTGTTGGATGGGAACGAGTGGGAGTGACAGTCATGTCAGCGAGGAGGACTGTTTACTGAGAGGGATGAAGAAGAGTTGCGTCTCCTGTCCCAGTAAGCAGACCAGGGTGACTGATGGGAGAGCCATCGCAGTTAGCCAACAGCACAGCAACAGCAAGGCAACACTAGAGGCAGCCGGCAAGGTTCCGGAGCAAGCCATGAGCTCAGCACAGGCGGCTCTATCAGCGGATTAGCTTATGGAAGCATGATCGGTAAAGCGCTGCCGTTTGGACTAGAAATCTAACCACCACACACAGGCTGGGGCAACAACCAGCAAGCGTCAGCATGGATGAGAGTCAAAGTTCAACTCGTCGCTCCAAAAAAAAAAAAGCATCGCAGATTCGGAATAACTTCAACTGAGAGAGATCAAAAACACTCGGATAAGAGGATATGAATGCTCAACTTCTAGACGAGACTAAAAAAAAACAACCTAAAAAGATAGAATACTAATACAAAACAAATAAGGAAAATATTTATACATATATACATACATATACACATATATGTATGTATATACACATATATATACACACACATATATATATATATATATATACAATTACATATATATACATATATATGTATATATATATATATATATATATATATATATATATATATATATACATATACATATACATATATATGTATATGTATATATATATACACACACATGTATATATATATATATATATATATGTACATATATATACATATACACATATATGTACATATATATATGTATATACATATACACATATGTACACATATATATATATATATACATACATATATACAGTATATACATATATATATATATACACATACATACATACAAACATAGTGTGTATATGTTATATATATGTTATTTAGCCAATAACATATCAACAACACATCTCATTTTAGGCCAAAATGAGAGTTCATCAGAAATTAATTATTCTTTTGTGCTTTTCATTATGGTCAAACTGGTTGCTTCTAGATTACACCAAGGTAAGTTCAGCCACTTCCTATGAGCATTTGTCAAGGCCTCCGTTATGGTCGGCATTAAAATATGTCCCATGTGATTGCATTGCAATGCCGTAAATACCCGAGGTGTAATGGTGCACGTATTTGTATTGGACCATCTCAGCACTAACTTATTTAAAAAGACTCCACTTGCAAGGTTGCAGGTTATGGTTGTCCTTAAAAGTTAGTTTTTCAAAATAGGGCCCATTAAGAAATCTGAGCAGACTTGCCCTCTACTTTTGTTAACTTCAACCTTTTTTCATTTTATTTTGTATGAGACAAAAATGTCAATCAAAAAAAAAAAGGTTGTTTACTGAAGTATTTGAAATTTTTTTTGTCCCCTGATATTGTACTGAAACACTGGGGTGTGTATCAGTTGTGCACCATCACACCCCAGGGCCGACTGAAGGTGTCTGTTGGACCTGAAATCCCACAATCACAGAACATGTGACCGCAACCATATGCTGATCTTGACGGTGGAGATGCACATTAGCACTTTAGTTAGCACTCGGAGAAGCTGGAGGTGGTAGAGCGGAACTTTGGCTGCAGCGCTCACAGCAGCTCGACATCCACTGACTGCCCTGATCTCTCTCTCTCTCTCTCTCTCTCTCTCTCTCTCTCTCTCTCTCTCTCTCTCTCTCTCTCTCTCTCTCTCTCTCTCTCTCTCTCTCTCTCTCTCTCTCTCTCTCTCTCTCTCTCTCTCTCTCTCTCTCTCTCTCTCTCTCTCTCTCTCTCTCTCTCTCTCTGCACCACTCTAATTTTACCACACACCTCCCCCTGGTAAAAAAACAAATTCAAATTTGCCTATTGCCATACTGCCTGTAGTCATTGTCATGTAATATATAAAATAAAAAATAAGGACAACGGGAAACGAGTGATTACAGCAATTCTCCCTGAATAGTCCCTAAAATCAGCAAGGGGGGAAAAAAGTGTTTTAATTTGTAGACACCGCCAGTGAGAAAGTGAAATGTTTGTCTATCGGTGTATTCTGTGAGTACACACATTTTGTATACAAACAAAATCATCAAATATTTCTGTCAATCAACATAAAAAAAGTGAAATGCATCTTTTCATTCTTGTGTGTCTTTGTGCCTTTATAGTCTTGTGTGCATTTGCCCTCTACCGGCACATGAGCTGATGAAAAACACAATTTTGGTAACCACACTTGTTTGTATGGCCCTGAACAAATGGCTGCAACAGTCTAATAAAGCTTTTCAATGTGTTCCGCATGTAAGTTTGATTTAAAATAAATAAATAAAAAAGTAAATTGCACCTTCCTCTTCACTTTCCTACTGTGGCTGTTACTAAAAATCAGGCTTTGATAAATTTTCCTTGGAGAAAAAGTCACTTATACAAAAAGAAAAAAAAAAAAGAAGTGCTCACTCACGCACTGACATACACGATGCAAACACAGCACACAGCGAAGCTGTTGTTGGGTTCAGCTGTCGGGAAGGCAGAAGCTGGAAGCTACAAGCAGCAATGACAGCGGCAATGACTCAGAGCCAACAACTGCTTTAAAAGAAGGAGGAGGAACATTAAACCAGTGCTGGGGCAAAAAAGGTCAGAGGTCAAGTAGCATCAAGACCAAAAAAAAGAGAATTGGATTTTTGGTTATTTTATAATGAGCAATGAAAATTAATTTGAAAGTGGAATGTTTTTTAAGAAAATATTTTGAGATCTTGGAATAGTCCGTGTTAATCCCAGATCTGGTTTAGAGTGATCAGTATTCTTCAACAAACCTACATTTCCTTCACGGAAATTGAGGCTTTTTGACGAACACGCGCAGCTCCTTTGAAAAGGTTGAACTGGCAGTCAGCCAAGCTGAAGCCAGAGAGTGTTGCTCAAAATGTGTTTCCGAGAAGTTTCTCTTGTGAACTGGAATTGTTTTCAGGTTCAATCTCGATTTACATATTTACATATTGCCTTGATAGCAGGTTGCCACTGCAGGGTTATTCTAGTTTAATCATGCACTACTAACCACTCCTGACATGACTGGCATTAAAATCAATCAACTCAATGATTAGTATTCAGTATCTGATTAGAAAATAAAAGCATGGTGTTTTTCCACCAAGTCATATGAGGCTTTATGGAAGAGTTTTATGTGTGGGTCCACACTGGAATCAAGTTAGATTCCCAGTCAGACATGAGAAAGAAGAAGAGGCACTGACAATTTCCCTTGTATGTGCAGCAAAAATTATACCACCAATGTGAGGTTTATGCCATAAATTAACTGCACTGGTCATGACCAAAACTATATTTTTATGTTTTTCTTATACATCAATTTGTAGAAGCATTTTAACTGAAATTACACTTTTAAAGCTGAAATATAGTGAACTGGCTATTTTTTTATTTGCCAAATTAATAACAATATTTTTGTTTTAAACAATAAGAAAGATTTCTATTTTTTTTTTGCATTTTCCACCGCTTTTTACCTAAACATGGGTATTTGCAAAGGTTTTCTACTGCAAAAGCCGGGAAATTGCTTTGCGGATCCGTCCAATAGCTTTTTGTTTTTTTTATTTTTATGTAAAAAAGACTGTTGCCTTTTTGACATCATTAAGACTTAAGGATCGGCTTAGGCCATAAATTTGGTCCTTATTGAGCTATGGAGTTCTGTGGAAAGGACAGTGTAATTTTGAACCATCAAGGCTGTATATTAAATTTAAATTTTATTAATTATTTAATTAAATCTTTCACCAGCTGCTTGAAGAGCAAAACACAGCAAGCAGTAATCAGGCTGTTCAGCAGCATTCTTTTTCTGTTGAACTGCAGATTGATAGTTTCTGTGGTTGCTCTTTTAATAGTAGGCCTTTACTGTGAGGTTCCCCATTGGAAACTGAATAGCCTACATCTTGATTTGGCTAAAAAACAACAAAAAAACAACAACAAAAAACATTTAAACTCTGTAAATACCAGGTAAGTTTCAAGCACGATGTTTTTAGAGTTATTTTGCGTTAAGGCTTCTCAATTATGATTTAATTAATTATACATTTAGGGTCAGAATCAATTATTCTAATGACAGTTTTCGCAAACTACGCAAAATGCTTTGCTTTATTTCGTGAGGCAGGCAAGGTTTTGGAAAAGACATGAGCGGAAACTTGAAAACGACCCAGTTCAGAGAGGCAACTATGCTTGTCAGAGCATGATGGACGAGGGGGAGGGGGGACGGGGAGGGGAAGGGGAGAGGGGTTATTAGTGTGAGGCGGCACCTCTTACCTCTGGCACACCGATTTTCCTGCAAGCATCCAGGAAGTTTTCCACATTCCTACGACACTTGGCCATGCTTAGCTTGGGCTGAAACACCAGAGGAACACAAAGAGAGATTTAAATTTTTATGAGTCAAACACTAGTAACATGATCACGTATCTTCACTTTCTTTCAATCGTCTAAGTTCAGAAAAAGTACAGTTAAACAAAAAAAAAAAAAAATGTATAAATGAATAAGACCTCGGATTATTTGTATTCCTTTATCTGGGGGCGACTGTGGCTCAGGAGGTAGAGCAGGTTGTCCAATGACCGAAAGGTTGGCGGTTCAAATCCCGCTCCTTCGGCAAGACACTCAACCCTAAATTGCTCCCAATGGGGCGAGGCAGTGCCTTGCATGGCAGCAGCCACCCATTGGTGTATGAATGTGTGTAAACGCTTTGGGGTACCGTGAAGGTACTGCTATATAAGTGCAGTCCATTTACCATTTATCGAAAGTAGAGTAAGTACAAAAATGATTTGCAGTACTGAGAATCAGGAGTCGTATGACGGAGCGGTCTGAATTATACCACAGCAGGTGAGGGAACATGGATGCTGGCGACGGAGCGCGGGCGAATGTGATTGGCCAGGTGACACAGCACGACGCCGTCCATTAGCGACGACCCAAGGTCCTCAGGAAGCACAACTTTCAACCTGCTCTCAATGCTCTGGGGAAGGAAAAACAAAAACAAACAATACAGCTCTTGAGGTTAATGGAAAAAAAAAAACGACTTTTGAACCACTGTTCAAAACAACCTGTCAACTGAATTTTCCCCAGAACGAAACACGACAGGCCCTGTGATAAACTGGCAACCTGGCCAAAGACTCCCCTGAGTGCAGGACAAGCAGGTATGGAAAAGTAATGAATGAATGAAGAAGCAATGCAGCCACTGCAGCGATGACCGACTCATCCGTATCCTGCACTCATTTGCCCTCCAGAGGAATGCAGGAGTTCACCACTGTACCTCTTTGAGATGCTCCATGAGCTCCAGCTCCTCCCTCAGCTGCTCCATCTTTCTCCTCATCGTGAACTGAGGATCAACAGACTCCAGACTCTTGTGGCTCCTCAGGAACACTGCAAGGAATACGACAGGGAGACGGGCACAATGTTCAAATGGGCTCTAACACGGGCGATAATAATAATAATAATAATAATAGTAGCTTGTGGCTCGTTTTTGCACGCGCACACAAAATTACAGTTGCCGTCGAAGGGCCAGCTGTGACTGGGGATGAATGCAATCACACCTTAAACGGTAAAATTGCAACGCACCAGTCTCTGTATGTGATTATTATTTACTGAAGTTGCCAATATTGCAAATTAATTTGCATGGATAGAACATATATGTAACCACACAGTTGTCTTGTTATGATCGAAATCATTTCTAGTTTAGCAGGTTAGAAAACGTTGCACATTGCTCCAATAATAAAAGGTCAGATTTTTCAAGAATTCTTGCACTGCCTTCCCTCTGCATCAACGATTCTCATCTTTGACATTTTATTAATTATTGGATAGTTATGGGTGTGTCTCAACTCCAGTTTTTGGTGGTCGAGATGCTTATGTAGAAACAACAGAATCTAGTGGTCAAAAAAAATCAACATACATTGTAGTACATGTAGTTTATAGTCTATGAAGAATTTTAAGCAGCATAGATTTGACTTTTTCCTTCCTCAAAATTACTCTGGATCCCCATTATGCTTTGGTATGTTTGCACTGCACACATATTCCACGCAGAAACTCTGCAAATTCTTGTGGAGTGCATCCCAGACTGCTGAAGACACAACACCAGCAAAGTCCCGCTATAACTGAAGAATTCAGAAAAAGACTGCATGGTACAACGTTGTTTGGATGATACTGTTGTTGTAGCACAGTACAAGAAAATCTTTCTTGTTTTTTTTGTTTTTTGCAAATAAACCAAAGGCTTCATTGTGATTCCTCGGCCAAGGTCTGGACCCATGCAGTCTTTTTTGTACTGAACTGATGCCTGGTGCTTCAACATATGGCCAAATTAGAAAGCCAGTGTGTCTGCAGAGGTGTTACTATTGAGAATCAGAATCAGGTCGACTTGTGATCTAGAAAGTGGGGCACAATGTGAACGGCTCATTTCAGTGCAGCAGCAGGAAAGTCAGGATCCCAATCTAAAAAAATGTTCATATTAGGAGTATTAGTTGGTATGCTAGTAACACCAACAGACACATTAAATAGCTGAAAAAGTAATTTTCTCATTATAGGACCCCTTAAATAATAAAACATCTGATCTGATCTGATCTGGTGTAGGATCCAAATCAAATGTGAGCAGTGTGCAGCCCTGGGCCACATGAAGCCCTCTGATCTTCCATATATGTTTCTTGTACATGGATGATTGTTTCCACAATTTAACAGTTTCAAAAGTCTCCAGTAGGTGTCGCCAAAGGAGCAGCCTGCCAGGGAATTGGAGCGCGGCATAATTACGTCGTCGCCTCAATCTTTGTACGTCTGAATCCGAGTCGATCCTTGGATCAGAATAGGGTTGCCACCCGTCCCGTTTTTCCCAGAAGTGTTCTCTTTTTTTCATCACCTGTCCCGGGTAAAATAAAATCTCTCCCGGGACACAATTTGTCCCGTTTTTTAGGGAAAATGACAAAACCTCATTTGATTTCCGTCTCTTCATCCCACAAAACCGTTAATGGCAGCACTTTCAAACCTTTACTAGCTGGAATCTCTACCCGTTTACACTCTCAGACAAGGGGAAGGCCACACACACACACACACACACACACACACACACACACACACACACACACACACACACACACACACACACACACACACACAAAAAACGCACCCAAAAATTAAATGTTTCACCTTTTATCAACACTAGATTGAACAAGAGGGACAAGACAGAGCCCGATTGACGGCCCAAGGTGCAAAGTCCCGCCCATCGCTGCTCGCTGCTTCAATTAGCACATCCTGTTTTCTGACTGTTGTAACTGTCCGTTTTCGGTCCAAACGTTTATCAGCCTCTACTTTAGTTTGTTAAATTTGCGTTTCGGCAGGTTTATAAAACACTCTTGACAAAATATGACGTACGTAGAGCTCTACCAATAACCACAAGAGGGAGCTGTAGGGCCTCAAAAGTGTTCATGATATGGAGCCTGCAGAATGTTAGCTTCCATGCATTTCCTATCACCGTTTTACCTGCTGTCAGGGTCACAGCGGTGTTGCAGCAAGTTTCTGCAATAAACTGAACAAGTCTGCAGTTTAATGCAGGGCCCCACTGAAACAAACATCTGTGGCCAATTTAAAGTTTTTTAATTAGCCTAAAGTTGCGTGTGTTGGGCTGCGGGAGGAAGCTAGAGTACCTGGAGGAAACCCACACAGGCACAGGGAGAACATGCACACTCCACACAGAAAGGGCCTGCGGGTGGCAGGAACGTCAACGTGAAAATTGGCCGAAAAAATGTTTAAAGCTAGCAAGGCCAATCCAAACAATTAAAAATGAACACATGACACTAGTGTCACAGCTTATCAAATTGAATCATTTCTAAAAAATTTACTGAAAGTGAACAGAATGACACACCCACATATATTATGTAATATCCAGACACTTTTATGAATCTACAGTCTTGAATTCAAAAACATACCATGGCTGTGTGTGTGTGTGTGTGTGTGTGTGTGTGTGTGTGTGTGTGTGTGTGTGTGTGTGTGCGGGCACGCACACGTCCTGGACTCATTCTAGTGAAAGTGGGATAACTCTTCAGGGAGCATTATCTAACATTCAGGACACGCAGCAGCTAAAAATAGCACATAAGTGCTCATACAGTCTCATTCATTTTATTTATAATGAAGTTCACACATGCGCGCGCGTGCGCGCACACACACACACACACACACACACACACACACACACACACACACACACACACACACACACACACACACACACACACACACACACACACACACACGGCCCGCGGTAATGATCCGTGACTAAACACATTTGTACACACACAACTTGCAGAAGCTGCTGCATGATTGAATCATGTTTTATCGGGTTATATGGAAACATCTGCCTTTTCCTTGAAACTTGTATAGGATAAAATTTAAAAACTCAAACACACACCGAAGTATAGCAGAACTGGTTCAAGGAATAAATCCACATCACCAGCTTTTGTATTTTTTTTTTTTCTGTTTTGTTTAGTTTTTTTGGCTGCTCCCTTTCAGGTTCAGTCCATATTTGGTCACAGCTGAGTCTCCACAGTGACTCAGTGTGATGTAATGCTTTATAGCAGCAAAGCCTGTCTAACTGTTGAACCGTTTGTCTGAGAGAGAAACCAACCAGCATCAACTCAACACCAGACTGATAAACATACCCTGATGCAACATGGAATTTTTCCATAAAAAAAAAAAAAATCCTTATTTCATTGCTGTGTCACCTGTTTCACATATCTGTGCGGAAGGGACGGGGAGTGGAAATAAACAAGCAAAAAGCTGTGGGAAAGTGAGTAGACAATCCTTTTGTGAGTCACAGCAAGGCAATCAGATTTGTTCTTTGCCAGTTGGGTTCACTGCTAGAAACAATGTAACTCAACTCACGATGACCCTGCCTGTGCTGAGCAGCTCTTCATAGTTCCATGGTGTTCAGAGCTTTTAGCAACAAGATTCCCTTCTGAATCTAAATGTATTCGGACATGTGGTTGTATTCTAATGAACTGCCACTAGCGCATGCTCAGGCTGTAGTGAGCTAGTGAACTCCGCTTTAACCAAGACCAAGACCTTGACAGACCATATCGAGACCAAGACTGTTAGAATCAACAGAACCATGGGCATAAAATCAGTGAAGTTATTGGGAATTCCACTTCACCGTCATTCAGTTTATCCTGCAGTTGGTTTAGAACACTGTGGCTTTCCACAGTATGTCGATTTCCGTTGTGGTTGTGTTTTCATTTTTACCACCATAGAGTGCATCCAAAACTAGCAAACAGCTTTGTTTATACGCTTACTACTGGCACTGCACCGTCGCTGGGTTGTACACATTCCCTACCAAAATTTGTTCTTACTATGGTAACCCCACTAGCTGACTGGAATTTGTAAGAGATAACACTTCTCCTGTATTAGCGTTCCTGACCTGCCCTGTTGTAAAATTTAGAATAGGATATAAAATCTGTCTCCTCACATACAAAACCTGAAATGGGCAGGAACCATCTTAGGTGTAAGAGCTCAAAGTAACATCATCGCTCAGCAGCTCTGACATCAGCTTCCAATCTGGGTTCACAAGGCAAACACTCTTAAAATGTAAGAGGAATCTTATACACCTTTCTCTTTGATCAAGCAGACCTGTTTTCCCCTTTATGCAGAAGACTTTATACACACACACAGACACGCACACAAAGAGTACAAAACTAAATTCTTGCAGAGCACAGGCAGCAGAACAAATCTTACAGCTGTGACACCAAGTTTCCACATTAAAGGTCCAGTTTGTAAAATGTGGTATTATTTACAGTTTTTATATTGGTAAAAGCTTAATATACTACCTGTAAATACATTTCAATAAAAATCTATACTCGCAGTACAATAAAAACCATTTATATGTAAGAAAATACATAGATCAAAGCTCTTGCTACAAGTTAGCTGCTAACTCGCACCGCCATATATCTAAGGAAGCCTGGTGTGGACAATCCAGCTGCTAGGCAGCTGGAATGAATACATCCTCAAACAAACCAACGAAGAAGAAAGTGGACGAGGTATCAAGGTTTGTATGCGCAGGCCACTGTAGTTCACCGTTAGGCTTGTGAGAGGGAGGGTAAGAGAAGGAACACTGCAATCTAAAATGTAACCACTTGATGTCACTGTTTCTTCTCAAAATCTCCAAGTATTACTTATATATTCGCAAAACGGTCATGATGTGAACTGTTTAGCGTCCGTCAACCACTGCATATCCACAGCAGGCCTGACTTCAAGGACGGGGTTCAACCGCTGTCTCATTGGCACCAGACCTTCACAACTCTCTTCATTTTTATTCATCTCCCATCTGCTTTAGTTATCTACTTGTCCGCACTTCTCTCCCAGCCAATGCCATTGCTTCTTCGGCACTCAGATAAAAGTGCTTCACACAAACTTACGTGAGGGAATCGCAACCTCACCAGATGAGATGAGTCACACCTACACACTTGTTGACAAAGGAGCAGGTTCCTCTCGTATTTAATGAACTGTGTGTGTCTTCCATCTTCAGCAGGCAGATTTCAGAGGTTGAGACCGCCTGTGTCTCTGCTTTTTCATCTCATTTGTTGCAATTAGTGTTGAATTCATGCTCTAAGTGATGGAAGAATTGATTTTTGTTTCGCTAACTGGTGCTTGCAAAATAAAGAAAACCTCTCGAGGTGTTGAGATACCTGATGTGCTGTGAACCAGCCCGCTCTTGCACCCGAAGATCCAAGTGAAAGAAAGATTGTGAGAAAAAGATTGAAGCCTTCGCACCTTTGGTTAGTTTAAAGAGAGACCTACCGCAGCTATGCATGCCTCCATCATCATGGCTACGAAGTCTATCCCTATGAAGAGGTGAAGCCTGTGAGAGGAGAAAGTAGTCGAGACAGGAGGACGGGGGCGAGCAGGGCAGTGAGGGTGGAGCTGCAACCCACAATATGGCAGTGGCCAGAGGAGTGGAGGTAGTACATAGTGCAGAGATTTGGAAGGGGCACCACAATAAGTCAAAAGTGCAGTGGGGTCATGCCACCCCCAAAATAAAGCAAAAGACAAAACACAATCATCACGCACCCAGAAAATATCACCAGGGATAAGTTGGTTTGGTCATGAATTCAAACCAAAGTCAAATATTGATTCAAAAGAAAATGCATGCATGCGGGCAGATTTGCACACAGAAATCATGCCAGAGACCAGGGAACCCACAAAGACGTGATCGGTGAAAAATGTTAAAAGAAAAGAAAATGAAAATGCAATAAAAAAAACAAACAAAAACAAAACGAGGGAGAGCCAGAGATGACAAGACATAAACAAAACAGCACAAAACAAATACAAGTTAGTGGCACTGATGTTAGCTTTATTAGTCGTTAGCAACATGTCAGACGCTAAACGCAGCTGAAAGCACAAAAAGACTGGCTGGGACCAAGTTTTGTTACGTATATATATATTTTTTTTTTTTTAACACATAAAGCACAGAAGCTGGGACCACGGCGCTCCGATCAACATGGCGACTACTTTGCAAATACCATAGTTGACACACAGTGACTTTATGATCCTAATAAAGAGCAAATAGTCTGAGGTGGTCTGGGATTGACTTTTTGGAAAATGTACATCGAAGTTCGTTCAAAGTGCAGACAAAAAAAAAAAAAAAGAAGAGAGCTCCTCTGCTCTTGAAAATCCCGACTGTGTGCACAACAACATTGTCAAAAGCAACAAGTAGCCCCTGAAGTCGCTCACCTGAACGTGGTTTCAAACCATACACTGGGCTGTAGGACGGGTGTCCACCCACTGGAGATCTGTCATCCTGTATTAAAACACAAGCAGTGCGTTTAGAAGTCGCACCATTAAATAAGTTCAAATGCGTGCAATCAATGCTGGGAGCGGCTTGCAAAGACAACAGAGCTTCACTACAGAAGACTGAAGCACACACGAGGCACAAAGAACACTGGCGATCTGGCTGCACAGTGGATACACCACGAGCCGAGTGGCACATTGCTTGGAATTAAAGAGGGACGCGAAGGTGCGTGGTGGCTGACGGACAAGATTTTTAAGATTTTTGTGTTTTGACCAGCCGCTGTGTTGAACTTCCAGACTGGATTGCTATCAACACGATAACGAGGCCTGGTCACCACACCTGAGGGGAACGAAGGGTCGGCCGCTGAAGAGAAAGAGTTAACTCAACGGTTAATCAGATTTCGCTGTGGCCCACTTTGACGGCGCCGAGTCACTTGATGAAATTCTTGACAAGATTCTGAGGAGTCTCTTAAATAGAACAGAGCGGTTTCTCTTCAAAGCCGGGCTGCCTGTCATCCGGAGCCAAGCAGTCGGAGGCCGGCGAGGTAATTTCAGGGTTCCTTCTGGGATTTCAGAGTCGTAAAGTGGCTTCGCTTTTCCACCATGTTGGTCTGACTAGAAAGTCACGGCTAACGCGAAAGCAAATAAGTTGTATTGTGTAGAGTTGTCTCTACAAGTTGTGTAGAGAAAAGTGTATGTCAAAAATCCCCCCTCCCCCGACCAGTCTGTGTGCACTGGAATATGTCATCATCCATGGAAGAAGGTTCAATTTGAGGCTAAACCTGCTTTTGGAGGACCCTCACATATCTTCTTGAGTATTTTAATATATTTACTTGAAACGCTGGTCGTGGGAACTTCTGTAGTTATTGTGAATATTGACACTTCTGAGAAAAATAGGACAAAAGGGAGCCAGACTGATATACAGACATATCAGCCAAATGTACAGACCAACACTTCACACACTGGCATGCAGGACAGGAAGCTGCTGAGTCGTTTTAAGCTTTTACACTTCATAGAAATAAACCCATTGAAGCAGAATGGCTGGGGACACATTTGGATAATGAGCATCTTCTCATCATGTCAACATGTGACCTGCTGCCACCGAATTATGAGCTGCTCTGCATGCGCTGTTTGAAAAGGATTCTTAAAAAAAAAAAAGCACATATCTGAGACACCAAGACGCTCGCCTTGTGCTCTTGAGTTTACCTTGATCAACATGTGCCATTCATACTCCCGGCATGCAAGCTGGGCCTCAAACCGGGCCTTGTCTAGAATCATCTGTCTCTTCCTCTGGAACTCATAGCCACCTTCTTCCAGGCGCTGCTATGGAACGCATCACATATCGTTTGGCTTGGGCTTTAAGTTATCTTCAGTAAGAGACACTACTTTGATGGTTCTCAACTTTAACATACACTAGTCACACATAGCTCCAAAATAAGATTAAAAAAAAAAAAGGTTACAGGAGGGAAGGCGAAAAAAAAGAAAAAAAAAAGGAAAAAAAGAAGAAAAAAGGAGAAATTTTGTGAATAAAGTTGAAATTGAAAAAAATGGGGAAAAAAAATAAATAAATAAAAAAAATGAATAAAGTCAAAGGAAATTTCGATTGTATTCACGAAATTTCGTCTTTTTCCCATCAACTTTATTCTCAAAATTTCAACTTTAATCTTGAAATTTCAACTTCATTCTCAAATTGGAAACTCTTAATTTTTTTCTCGTCTTGTGTCCCTAATCCTGTTCCGTACTTTTCCTGTGAATTGAAAGTCGTTATCCCTGTAGTGAAGAATCTATTTTGCCTGTTAGGGAACAGAACAATTTGTCTTACCCCTGGCGACCTGTTCTACCTATATCAAAGGGAGCAACTATACATTGTAGAAAATAGATAGAAACACGCACCCTCAAATAAAAAAAAAAAAATTAAAAAATGAACGTAAAAACAATTGCAAGGCCCAGGCAATTCCATCCAAAAAATGAAAAACTGTCCATCTCAAAAGTCTTACTGATGGGCAACTAGGACCAAACACAACTTTAAAATGTGCCTTACGACCGATTTCTACCACTTTTGATGTGTCTCTTCATCTATAATGAAAAGGAAAAACAGCAATATGTCGGAGACTGTACCTTTGATGGGGTGACATCGTCATTATCGTCGTCTTGTCCGCTGGTGAGAAAAGAAGGACGTCATTAACTTGAGAAGACTTGGTAAAAAAAAAAAAAAAAAAAATGATGGTGATGAGTCACCTGAAGGAAGCCTCGACTTCCCGAGTCAAAAGCAATAAGGCCTGTGCGATTAATCGATTTTCAATGGAAATCAGATTCATTAGTCAAGATGATGAAAAAAAAGAAAGAAAAAAAAAAAGGAACATTTTAAAATTAATTTTCCTCCCAGATGGACCTCTTTTACAAAAGGTTTTGCACTTTATTTATTCATCATTGTTGAAGATGATAGAAAAAACTTTTTATTTTTTTTGTGTGTTTGGTTCTTAAGTTTTCACTTTATTCCCAAATAAGGGAACTTCATCTTTGTTTATGAAGAACCTGTTGATTTTCAAGTGAACTTTGGTGAAAGTGAGATTCTTACTTCATTAATCCCAAGGGATTTATCTTTGTTAGGTCAAGAAGACTGTAAATGTTGTCACTTTACTAAACCCAAGGAGGATTTTACAGTTGCTCTTCATAATAGGAAAATCTGTTTGCCAGTTTTCTTTTAAAATAAAGATAAAATATTTGAAATTTATTCCATTGTCTTTTGTAGTTTTACCCAAAAATCTAAATCTAAAATCGAGTTTTCAGGGGGAAAAAAGAAATTGGGATTTTATTTTTGTCTAAAATCGGCCATGCCAACTCGTTACCCACAACCAAAAGCTCTCCCGGCTCTCTGTATGAGATGGACCTGATCCAGGACTGTATACACACAGGGGGAGGAGCAGCTGGACTACTGGTGATGACAGTTTTTACAGTGGAGAGCTTTGGGTTTCTAGCCTCCATGATATCATATAGACTCTGTCCGTAAGAGGGACCAGAGCTCCCGATCACCCTCTCCAGTGCCATCACTGCTGGGTTTGGATCGGCCACCAAAGGACAATCAGGTCTGCAGAACAATTTAAAGGTATGAGACAGACCTCAGTGACCCTGCCACACTGCACACATACATGCTTGGGAAACAGCTGTAACTGGTTCAAATGCTTAGATGTTATTTTCTCAAAGCCTTATAACTTGGAGGTAGGCATCACTGCAAATCATGTCACTAAATATTATTTTATAAGCAGGATAATACATTTCAATTGCTGTCTTCCAACTGCCAACTGCTGAAAATTGCAAGTTAAAGGTCCAGTGAGTAAAATTTGGCTTGATCTTTTATTTTTATATTGGTAAAAGCTTAACATACTCCCCATAATTACATGAATAGCAGTGCTTATTCACAGTACAATAAAAGCAATTTGGTTTTCCTACCCTTAGAACGGTTCTTGTATATCTATAAGACCATATTTCTAAGGAAGCCCGGTGTGGACAATCCAGCTGCCTGACAGCGCGTTTTGTACTTAGCATTAACGTTCGCGTCCTCAAATAAACCAACATCGAAGAAGGTGGACGAGATACCCAGGTTTGGGTGCGCAGGCCACCGTAGCTCACTGGCAAGCTCGGGAGAGGGAGGATAAGCAAATGAGCGCTGCAATCTAAAATCTGACCACGGGATGGCAGAATCTTACACACTTACGTTACGTTTACTTGAACAGACAGGGATAATTTTTCTCCAAGGCTACAGTCAAGGTAGACAGAGGGAAGAAACCTGCCACCTGAGCTTAAATGTCAAGTTAATCGAGGATGTTGAGTTAAGACAGACTTACTTGAGGGGCTCCTCCACGTTGACCACCTCCACCGGGAAGAGCTGAACTTCCGGCTCGGTCTTTACTCTGACGCACAATAGAAATGCATTATTACCATGTTTAGGGGTAGACAGTGGAATTCTTCACTTAAAGCTGCATACAACTCCAGCGTGCTAAACTGAAATTACACACAAAAACTCCCGGAGATTTCCTGACTTGAGCTTCTTTTCAATGACTTTTTCCAACCACTTTTTCATCTTCTAAACTTTAGTCAGGAGAAATATTTTTGAATAATTATGATGCAGACTATGTCGTGGTATAGGGTATGTGTTTCTTTAAAAGTCAAATTGTGAAATAATTATAAGCGTTAAGGAGAAACAGTAATACTATGCAAACTTCAGTGCAAAAGACAGCTCATCTTGCTATCACCTACCAATGGAAAATTGAGTTGAGGTTTTTTTTTTTTGTTTGTTTTCTTGGCACTGAACAGTGCAAAGATGAGGCATGTGTGAAAATTGTGTTACCTGTTCGGGTCCTGCAACAGTTCCACCGCTTCCTTCAGTTGGTTGATCATGTCAATGTGTAGTTCAGTTCCCTCGGTTACTCTTGACCTGGAAAAAATATGCATTGTGAATTGTATACGCCACTTGTGCTATTTTGCTCTTTACACCATGAGGTGCACAGGGGCTCTGAAAACATGACCTGAACTTCTTTTTAGAAACCAGAAAAGAACAATAAACAAACAGCTCAACGCCAGTGTTATGAATTAAAATTCCAAAAGGAAACACATATTGTTACTTTTTGTGAGTTTGCTTATTGTTTTAGTCTACAGTAAATTATCTACAGCCAAATATGACACTAAAGGGGAACAATTACAAGCAGCTGTCAAAGTAAAGGAAAAAAAAAAAAAAAACAAAATAAAAAAAAGCGTAAACATTAAGAAACATCAGGCGACGCACTTACAATTGATCTGTCGGCCAATGAGAATCCTCCTCTATTCTGAGGGGCTCATCTAAATCCGTCGCTGCTCGACCCTGCTGACAAACACAAACAGACAGGAGTGCGTGCAAAAACAGAAGTGTTATATTCACGTCATGGAGTATAAATACAATAAGGACATTTTCATGACTTCTAATTACACACGCATCAATTTAAACACAAAGGTCCATACACGGTTGTGTTTTTAAGCAAGACTGAGTAGAGAATTATGCAAATTATTAAATATAATAGCACTAGAGTTTGGTATTCTTCTCTCGTAAACAAATCCACATCGTCACGTCACTTTGTGCTTTGCACTTTTCCATCGTGTCCTTATTTGGTCACGGCTGAGGCCTTGAAAGCGAGTCACTGTGGTGCAATCATTTGAAACTGGAAAGCCTCTCTGATGACAGGACTTGCTTTACTAAGAATCAATCATAATTCTAACTCTAAATATAGACAAACTGACACCGACGGCCGATTGCAGACTGTGAACTCCTTACAACCGAACGCAGAGTTCCTGAACCTGACGTGACAAATCTGTACGTCAAAAGCGGAAAAATTCAGCTCGACACGTTTTCACCTCCTCACATGAAGCAGGCGCTGTTCCCGAATGAGTCCGCAAGCAATGGTCCTCCAGCTAAAGCCCTGCCAGCGTAATTGCTGAGCATTTCTGCGGGGCGGCAGCAGTTTTAACGGGCTCTCCTTGCCGACGAATTTCCTGGAATGCAGCGCGAGTCCACTCGGCTTGGGTTTTGTTTTTTTTTGCGGCGCAGGACTTAAAACCCGCGCGAGGAGTCGCAGCAGCCGTGCAAGACTGGGCAACACGGCAAAGGCAGACGTGCAAGCCGAGGCAGCGTGTTGTTTTGGCTCACGCCGTTTAGCTCACGGGTGCCATGGAGCCCAGTCTTCTGTTAACGCTTCTGCAGATTATGTGCGTGCGTATTTCCAATGGTTTTTACTTTTAACGCAAATGCAACCGCGCGACAAAATGGTCAGAATTTGGAACGCAACACCACGTCATCGCATCCTCCGCATATTTCTCTTCTGTGTTTTAAAAGAGGAGAGAGAAAAAAATGCCCCAACAAAACAACTTGGAATTTCCCAGGCATTTTCTCTCACTAAAAACATCAGACGCCTGCGGCCAGCACTTTGTAGCTGAGCGAAATTTGGGGTTCGACGCAGCGCAGAGCGCGGGGAGCACGCAGACGGACGGCCTCACCTTGATGAAGTTGATGAACTGGGTGCTGAGAGCAGGGTCTCGGTAGAACTGATCCCTCAGGGCTTCTGTAGGGCTCTCCTCAATCAGATGGACCGGCTCAGAGTTTGGGTCTGGACAGAGAGGCGAAATGTCAACGTTTGAATGGTAGGTTTACTGTGAGGTTAAAGCAGTTGAAAAGTGGGTCACCGAGCTGTTCTCACTGGGTTCCGTGGGTAGTTTCCCATTTTGAAAAAAGAAATAAAAAAAAGAAATGTTTTTAAAATATCGCATGGAATTATGCAGGAAACAATTAAAAGTGTAAAATAACTGAAACACGTTTTGTATTTAAATTTTTCAAAAATAGCCACCTTTCATAAAAAGAGTTATTTAACATGCTTTTCTTTTGCTGCATAATTACATATATCTTGCTCATATATGTGATGTCTTCAGTATCTGTCTGCATGAGAAGGTGTGTCCAAACTTTTGACTGGTAGTGGGCATTTATTTTGTAGGACACTATTCAATCATTTCAATAATTTATTTACTAAACATGATGGAATGGAATTTGTGGGTCGTGACTACATGATAAGGAAAAGAATGTGTAAAAAAAAATATGTACACATATATGTGTACATAGGGTTAGGGTTAGGGTTAGATGATACATTTTTTTTAAAAGGAAAAAAAAAATGATTCTAGTCTGCAATTCATACATGTTCAAAACCTCTGGTTGTAATTTAGCAAATAACAGGTGACTTGCCAAAAGAGTGAGACACATTTTCTGAAACACTAAACAAAAACAAACATACTGCCAAGGATCTTTGATGTTCCATTAAGAAAAAGCTGCGTGCGTGTGTGCGTGCGTGCGTGCGTGCGTGCGTGTGTGCCTGGCACGGAATCAAACAGGCCGCAGCAGCTCAGTCTAGTGATCCTCCTTCAAGTCCTGACCTGATTGAGCTTGATTGAGTTCTATTTAAATGTTGTGCCAAGAGATCTGCTGCCGTTCTATAATATGGGTCAAAAGCCGACGCGCCGTTGTAAAACTGAGCGTATTAGCCTCGGCTTTACAGCAGCCTTGTAAACCCTGTCAGGGAAAATTACGGGGGCAAATTACAAGAACAGACCAAACCCATATGCAAAGATTTGCAGGCTTTTAGGGAGGGAACAAAAGCTTCAAAAAGACTGAAAACCGTTTCCCAAATGATTGTGTGTCACTGTTTATGGCTTGAATGATCACAGTTGCACATTTTGATATTTCCATATTAAGGTGTTAATATTCACAGCTGCTCGACTGCACAGATTACAACTCTAAAATGTGTATATACTGCACACTGTATTTAATTCACTGCTAAGCGCTTCTGGTTGGATGCCAAATGGATTTCGTTGCTCTGTGCTTGTGACATGTGCAATTACAATGAAGTTGAATCTAATCTAACTTTTGTCTAATCTAATCTAATCTAGAATTTCAGTGATATGCTGCAAACACGAAAAAGTTTTACAATTTCAGCTGTTTAAGGTAAAGTCCTAACTAAAGCTTTTTTTTTTTTTCAATAAAGGTACAAACACAGATGCAGCTGTTCCAAGTTGCACTAAAAAGCCATGAAAGCAGAAGGAGACGGAGGAGGTAGCAGGAAAAAGAGAGGACTGCAGGGTGCGAACGGCAGTAAGGTTCCGGCTAAGATGATTAGCATGGATGCTAATCTAGCTAAAAAATATCATCAGAACTGGAATTGAACTGAACTGAACTGAATTTTTCTCAATGGATAACACGGTGTTGCTTCACTGCCAACTCTGCTTCACTGTCAACTCGGCCTTGGCAAGAGGTCATAAAAAGCAGAGCACTGAGGGTAATCAAGTTGCAAAGCAAAAGCAGATTAGTGTGCCAGAATGTGACAAGGAGGCAGGCGATTAGCTTCATGCCGTTAGTTTCAGTTGTCATCTTGTAAGTTTAGCTTCCCTCTTTTCTTTGACAGGTTATTGACCAGAGGGACATGAGAGACACTTCACTGGATTTTGAAAGAGTTCACATTTTTTTTTTAAACCTTAAACATGCAAAGCAAGCGAAGAACCTCAATCGATTATCATTACAAGCGTGAATTTATGAAAGCAAGCAATAAAAGTGTCTGTTCAGTTTTCTGTTCAAGATGAGAGGAGAGAGGTTTTCCTGCTGCATGCTGCAGGTTGGGAGCATACCTATTACACATTACCATGCCTTTGGAACGCAGAACACTGAACTCCAGTGCTACTGTGGATATCTGAGGGACAATATTCACCACCGCCGCACGCGTTTACATGCTTATGTGTTTGCTCGCGCACACGTACCTGTTAGCGAGCTGATTTGTTCACTCGAGTCGTCTTTGAAGATTCCCCCCTCCTCTGTGATGTGACTCATCGCGACATTGAGACTGAGGCTGTCTTCGTCCGAAGGCTGCGATGCGCGACAGGACCATATGTTAGTTACCAAACGTAACGCAAGCATGATGAATGCAAAAATACTGACGCTGAGCAATCGGCATCGGTTCATCCTAATATGCACGTCTCAGGGACGGTGGGGGAAAAACCTTCCCGCACATCCTGAAAATCTCCCCACAGAAAGCCTCGTGCTTGGCTCACAGCTCTCTTATTTTCTATTATTTGCAACATATCATACATTCAAATGGGGGCGGGGTACAAAAAAACGCCCTAAAAATGAGGCTCAATAGAAAACTGTCGGTCACAACGTAATCTAATTAAGCCAAATTGAATGTAAGCGGCACCATACCACCATGTCACATTGTTAACTGTGCCGCTCTTTGCTCCATTGCATAGGTATCATACAATATGGAACTTAATCAACGACCAAGCCCTTGTGCAAATGATCCAGAATATGTTTCCTTCAGTTATTCATCCATTCTCAAATAGCGAACATGGAAAGGTAAATTATTATGTTTTGAATATTTTATTTTCTCCCAAGGTAACCAGAGCAAGACCTTTAATAGTAAAAAAAAAAAAAAAACTGCGGAAAATCAACCTGCACACTAAAACAAAGCCTGGAGAATTAAATTAAAAACTATGGTTGGAAAGAAAGTTTGTCAGTACCTCGAGCCTCTTGTCCCCATTGTCGCTGCCAACTCCTGAGTCGCTGTCCTGCTTCTTCTGTTGCTCGATGTCCTCCACACTGCAAACCCCAGCGGCGGGCGGCGGGAGGAGGAGGAGTGTGTAAGGAAGAGAGAGGCAGGAAGGCAGGCAGAGAATGAGAGCGCGCACAGTGGTATCTATGTTGACTCTATTCCTGGAGTCTGATTGAAACTACCAGCTCATGTACCTGATAATGTATTTGTTGAAGGCATAAAGCAGAGGTAAGAAGAAGCGTATGCAGGTGCTACCCGAAACACTAGAATATCAAGTAAAAGTTTTTCACATAAAATTTCACATAAAAGATGAAACCAACTGATTTTATTGAGCCATTACACGCAAACTGACATCTCAAGCAGTTCCTTGTTGTAACTTTGATTGATTAAGATTTTCATAAAGATTTGACTTTATGCAACGTTCTAATTTTCTGAATTTTTGAATTTGAGGTTTTTTTTTTAAGCTACAAGACCTGATCAGCAAAATCCAAAGAAATAAAAACTTGAAATATATTGATTTGCATATTATTCCTTTATATAATATGTCACATTCACCTTTAAACGTGGATCTGTTAAGTACACAAAATCCATCCTTTCGAGCCTTACTGCTCCTTGAAGAGAGGCTAGCTATGTAGAAGAGTCAAAACAAACACTCCCTTTGACTAAAGGTCTCTGGAGGTCCATTTCTTATCTAGCTTAACATACTGCCCATAAATACATTAAGAAAAGTGTAGACTCGCAGTACAATAATAGTCATTTGGTTTTCCTACCCTCTCATATATATAAGACTGTACATAGATCAATAAGGTTCTTACTCCTTATTGATCGTTAGGTACGTTAGCTGCCAGGGAAGCCCGCCTGACAGTTAACTAAATACAAAACGTCAGGTGGGCTTCCTTAAATACCAAGGTTCTTTAAACATTTCAAACACTGGACCTGTAAGATCTTGTTTTGTTTTTCTTTTTAAAGATTTTTTCATTATTGTTATTATTTGTAATAGTGCAAGAGAACCGAAGCAACAGACCTGCCAGGTTTGGGTCGTGACAGTCGCTCCATGACTGGCAAGTAGAGCGACTCAGGCACCTTCTCACTCCGACACGCCTCAATGCTCAGATACTTGAATATGTGAACTCTACCTTTTATACAGATCTAATAAGGAAAAGAGAGATTCGGTTAACACACTGAGCGGTTGCTGATATGAATTAACCTCCCTTTGAATTGCTGCCTTCCCGAGTGATTCGTTCATTGAGTCAACCTTTCTTGAACATGCTATGTCACATGTAGCCTTTTAACGTAGTTGTGTTTTTACAAGAGATTCACTGTGTAGTTGTTGTTGTTGAGTGTGCTATTGGCTTCTCTTTGTTGTATATCATTTTGTGTTGAAAAATCACATTAGAAAGTGCAAAAATACAGGACTGTCATACCCAAAATTAATAAACATGTAACTGTTACATCGGCTAATGTTAACTTCCCTTAACATTGAACCACAGCTAAGCAGCTACTGCTAGCCGGGCAGCTAAGCGGCTTCTGCTAGCCGGGCAGCTAAGCGGCTACTGCTAGCTGGGCAGCTAAGTGGCTACTGCTAGCCGGGCAGCTAAGCAGCTACTGCTAGCCGGGCAGCTAAGCGGCTACTGCTAGCCGGGCAGCTAAGCGGCTACAGCTAGCCGGGCAGCTAAGCAGCTACTGCTAGCCGGGCAGCTAAGCAGCTACTGCTAGCTGGGCAGTTTGCCCGCCCCTGATCTAGATCCTTCATGAAAAGCACCTCACAACTATTCATTTTACACCCTACACCTACAAGTGAACGTGCAAAAACAAGTGATAGGATCAGCATCTGTAATGGGAATGACACTGTTTCTGTGGAACAATTATAAAATGCGTAGCAAGCGGAGAAGTTCACTGTTCACTTATGATCCCCTGACAGTATGTTAAGGCGCAGTACAGAGTTGAAAGGACCAAAGAGTTTGTGTGCGCACCTGTGCAGGTGGACTTTGTAGTGGGTTGTTTTCTAACTGAAGGGACTGCAGCTGTTTCATCTTCCTGAAACAAACTGGGATGGTGGAGATCTTGTTGCAGGAGAAGTCAAACTTCACCAGGGGAAGTTCAGCAAGATCTGCGTTCCAAACACACAAACACAAAGGCAATTTAACACTTCTTATTCAATGCGACTACTACTAACTTTCTAAAGGCCTTTTTTTTTTTTCTTCTTCTAAATGAAAATACTCATTAAAGCTGCGTTTAAAGGAGGTCGCCTGTCAGGGCAATGAACGGGAGTGCGAGTGTAAAAGTCGTGGGCCTCGATGAGCCAAGCAAGTGAGTTATGTGTCATTACTCTGGGACTTTTTTTTGTGGCTACCGTGTGACTGTTTATGTGTTTGTGGGTCGCACTCATGCACGTACTCCGACTTTAAAGGTTCATAAAATAAAAATGGTTAAAGTCATGAAAACAAAGGTTTCGGCATCGTTTGATCCTCAACGTGATTTTGAGGCCGACGGCGCGGACGCTCTTGTTGCGCACTGTAACTTTGTTTTAGGGCAGACGTGTCAGTGTGTGATGAACAAGTAGGCTCTTATTCCAACCCTGCATATACTGTGTATATACTGTATATATGCATATATATGCTCTATAGGCCTTCGCCCTAAGACAGCTGGGATAGGCTCCAGCAGACCCCGTGACCCTGATTAGGAATAAGCGGGTATAGAAGATGATGAATGCTCTATAGAGCAGCGTTTCTCAACTGGTGGGTCGCGACCCAAAAGTGGGTCACGGCGCTGTTTTGTTTGGGCAGTTTCCCTTTTTTCAATTAAAAAAAAAAAGGGATTTTAAATTATACATATTTGTAAAAAAAAAAATGTTGGGCATTTATTTTGCAGGACACACAATTGAATTTAATAATTTGAACAATTTATTGACTAGACATAATAGAAAGTGGGCTAATGCTTTTATTTCTGTGGAATGAATTGATGACTTCATCATAGGGGAAAAATGTGGGTCCTGAGACTCCACCAGTTGAGAACCATATGTTCGTATATATGTACTGTATATCTAAACTGCTCTCTGCAAAAAAAAAAAAAAAAAAAAGGTTCAAAATATTCTGGATTTTAAAGCTTTAGCTTTGTGATTGTCCAGTAAACTGTGACAGTAGGTTGTTCCTTTGACCGAACTCACCCTCCGGCAGGACGAAGAGAAGGTTTCGCCGGACATTTAGTTCTCGCAGGGCTTTGAGTCTGCCTATGTGCTGGGGGAGAGCCGTGATTTCATTGCAACTGACATCCTGCACAGGAGGGAAACAAAACCACTCTTTTGTAAGATGTGCAGGGTTAGAAAAGGGCACTGGGTGCATAACACAGCATATCGTGTTAACATTAGAAGCGCGGGATGCAGTGCTGATCTTTAGAGTAACCCATTCGTGTAAAAAAAAAAATAATGATAGTGACTGTCATTAGGAACTGTGAAGTCATTGATATTATGCTTTGGACATCAACTCAAGATCTTCTTAATGTTACACGGCTTCAAGTTTCAAACAAAATAAATATAAATTTCTCTTGAATGAGCATTTCCATTCTTACCAGCTCCATGAGGCCCTGCAGCCGGCCAATGGTCTCTGGCAGGCTGGCGAGCTTGTTGTTGCTGGCATTTAGTACCCTCAGAGGTAAACTGCACAGACAGGCTGGAAGGGAGCCGAGCTGGTTGCGGCTGAAAGCAAGACAGTTATTTTTTGAAATTAGAACTGATCACCAGTTGGAAGTGGTGGCCTGCTGCAGGTATGTCCACTGATGTCTTAGTTTTGAGAGAAAAAAAATGACATGCCAAATGAAAACTACAAAAATCTGGTTGGCTCATAAGGCCGTTGTGTCTCATGTTTACACAACAAACAAGCGAACAAACAAACAAACAAACAAACAAAAGAAGGTTTGGGGTTCAAATCCATCCTGGGGCCTCTCTGTGTGAAGTTTGCATGTTCTCTGTATTTTTGCCTGGTTGTTCTGTAGTAATGTGGCTTCTTCCCACTGACCAAAGACATGCACCAAAGGCTGTGCAAGTCTAAATCGTGCATGCAGAGATTGAACAGATGCTGCTTCAGCTCATGAACCAGAGGTGCTTCATCATACATGCTGTCTTTAAGGTGGAAACTTAAAGACAGCATGTCATTTTTTCGATCCAAGAGTTGAAGGTGCAAGCGAGGCTTCAATCAGTTCTACATTTATTTCGAGGTATAAAATAAAATGTTCCTTTCCCTGTTAAAGAAAACATGTCAGTGACATGAACTACAGCAACGCTGTCCATTTCAATGGGACAAACGGTGATCCAGGGCCCATGGTCACCGACTCATACTAGATCACAAGCCTTCATTTTAGTATCAGATCACTTCCCATGAACTGCGTGTGTCTTGCCACTGATGTGAACAATGGGCTGTCATTGTTGATTGGCCTGTCTAGTTGCTGACAGTAGCGAACCAGTGTAAACCTTACGTTCAAAGAGAGCAAACAATGGATCAGTTTGACACACGATACATGAATGAAATAGTTTGGCTACTGAGATCACAGTTCCTGCACCCACTGAAGCCGTTTGTGGCCACTGCAGTGAAGACCGGTACAAGTGGAAAGAACACATAACTGGAACAAAAAAAAAAAAAAAAAAAAAGCTGTACTACTGTAAACTTGACCTCTTTAACTTTGAGCACTTTGTGTTAACAGTGCTTTGTGGCGCGTGAGAAGGCAGCGCTGCCAAATAAAAATGTCTACGCAGCGTTTGTGTCGATGCGAAAACACAAACACAAGATTGTGTGGTGAAACCACAGCAAGTCATTGCCATACTTTCTGGAAAAAGTCCTGTGATCTCATTGTAATGGGGGTGGGGGTAGGGGGGGCATCGTTAGTGCACTCAGGTCTACCGTTAGGACCGAGATTAATTTTAACTTTTGATGTGGTGCATTTGGGAAAGATTCCAGGTGGAGATTAAAGAGGGGAGAGGTATTTACTGCAGACGTTGTTTAGCGATTGGTAAAAAGGCAGCAACTGAAAAAAAAAACAAAAAAAAAACAGAAAAAAAGGCCATCAACAGAGCCAGCAGAAATTGTCGAAAGGGGAAAAAATAGTAGAGGTCATTCGCAACATGGATAAAAAAAATAAAAGAGATGCGCCACTGAGAAGAAAGTAAAAAAATAAAATAAAAAATACACCGTAAAACTGAATCACCTGCTCATCATACATCAGTTACATGCTTGTAAAACTAAATGTGATCTGCCGTCGAGATGTGCGTCCTCTTTATTTTCGTACGTGTGACTTTGATTTGCTGTTGCTTCTTGTCGTAAAAAAAAAACAAATAATAATAATAATATTACAGATGCGACTTCTGTTTTAGATATTACGATGACCTGCGTGACATTCGCGCTAAAAATAGGACTGTGTTTCCTTGGAAGAAAGCAATGCGATTGTCCCCTCTACTGTTCAGACAAGCCTGTGTTATTTTAGTCTGGGTGTGTGTGTGTGCATCCACGACCTTAAAACAAAAATGTACAAAAATGAGTCATATTAACCAACTATAAATAATTATGTGAATGTCGCAGCAGAAAATGTTATTCAATTTTCTATTGTTTATAACTCTGGTGACCCCAACGTGACCTCAAAGTGGCCCCAAAGTGTGACCCCCAGTTTCCTGTTTTTCTGGGCATCTAGTAATGTTCCTCGTGCAGTGGTAGCTTTGGAAGACCAATTGTATTACCTTGTACAATTTTCATGGCCAAACTCTATACGCACATGGAATGGACCACTATGAACACATCCGCCTAGTGAAGTACATTAGCCACAACAAGTCAATATATTTAGCTGCAGCTATTTTTCCTCTTATTTTACTTTTCTTGAAAATGCATCTTTTTGCTTTGCTAATCAAAGGCTGGATTTCCATTTTAAGGAGAGGGTTGGAATTGTTTTACCTGTAAAGTGACTTTGAGCACCTGTATAAGCGCTTTATAAATAAAAAAAAAAGCATTATTATTAATTGTGACATCGGCAGGAAAAATACACGCACAGAACCGATCCAGGAAAACCCAACAAACTCATAAATCCTGTTGCCTACAGCGCATAGCAGAGCACGGAGTACACAACATCACTTTGGGTTGACGAATTTAGATAAATTAAACAAACCTATGTAACCAAGTGCATCTGTGAGTAAATGTACCTTAGATTTAAGGAGGTAAGCGACTGCAGGCCGATGATGCTGTCTGGGATGGTCCTGATGCAGTTGTGATATAGGTTTAGTGTTTCCAAGGCCACAAGGTGGCAGACTTCTGTGGGAACGTCAGCCAATCTGTTCTTTGATAGGTCTGTTGAGAGAAAAGACACAAGAGAGAAAACAACACCCGCATTTTTAGTACACATATATTTATTTGCCTCATTCGGAACTCAACGTGATTAAAAAAAAAAAAAAAGAGAACAAGGAAAAGCAACATCGTGCAAATTCTTTTCTGTGACGCGTCACATGAGCCGGCGGTTTTTAAAAGTGGCGTCTGGGAACGCTCAACTAGGCTTTTGGAAAGGATTTATTGATCCCCAAGCGCTGCATTAATCACGATTTTTATGCCCTCCATAAATCTGGTAACGACTGTGCTTTTCAGCAGAGAGAAATCTAATTTGACGATAAGTAAGATGAAACACAACAAAAACAAACCAAATGCATTTCCACGGGTTGAGAAGGTCTTTGTGGAGCGGCGCCGAAGGATGTTCTCAATGAAAAATGGTCATTTCTTCCTTTTACAAACCCCGTATCCTTAAAAACTGCTGCGATCGCGATACTCTGAAACCACTCGGCTGGACCAGAGTCTCGTGACTGCAAGCTTCAAGGCAGATGTGTGAATCAGGCTACAAAGCGCCTGCACACCTCCTAACTCCCCACGCTAATTAAACCCCCGCAAGATAAATCCATGAAGCCTTAAACGACACTCCCAACAATCATATTTTCCTGAAACGTGCCAAACTTGGCTTGACAAAGCCGGTGTCAAACCAATTGCGGCGGTGCTACTCATCCTTGATGAGGGCTCCAGGCTTTGTTGATCAGTCTCCACTGAACAAAGTCTGTCTGGGTTGAGCTTAACGAAAAAGCAAAGGCTCAAGGGAAATTGGCCTGATGCGATGGACTAAAATTGATATTCACTTCAAACACAACACTAGAAACTGGCGTCTCCGACGACACAGCCACTGTCCAGTGTGCGTCTAGCGGGGGAATCCACTGGGGTATCGGCAGGTCAACCCAGGACGTTGTCGACAGGTGTGGATTCAAGCACCTGCGCTGGACTGGCAGCAAACCAAAGAAGAGAGTCGTGGACTTCCAAGAGAGCGGCGCCTTCAACGACCCGCGGGGGGGTTGGTTGGAAATCGCGCTAACTAGGGCTGTCCCAATACTATATTTTCACTTCCGATACGATACCGATATTTCAACCTTGAATATCGGCCGATACCGATATCAATCCGATATCTGCATGCTACAAATGAAACATACTTTCACTACGACAGCATCTAGTGATATTACTCAAACAGAGAATAAGAGTCAAAAACAGTTGTATTGGAGAATATACCACTTATTATGAACAATTATTAAAAAAAAACAACTGCGGAATAGAAAAAAATAATCCAAAAATAATCAGGAGGCCGTGAACAATGACTCAAATAACTTATAGTGCAAACAATTCAAACCAAATTAACAAGTTTACTGCTCGTATATTCTGGGGGGGTAGCGTTGGCGAAGCGCGCGCGCTACGTTAATGTGCCGGCAAACTTTCGTTGATTTATGACTGGCCTCACACGTTATTCCGTCAAGCCAGCTCTGTTGTGGTCAGCTCGACTGAGTCAGTTGGGCGAGAGGAGAACTGCGCAAACTGACGTCTACAGTGGGAAACCGCCTCCCAACCGACTCCATGTTTCAGAGTGTTGTTAACAGAAGTTCTTTTGTCCAGATGGCAATCAAGACTTTTCAACAGGTCCATACTGTAAAGCCATACTGTTGCCACTGAGGCTGTCTTGCTGTTGTTGTTGTTGTCTGCTGCCATCATTATTAAATGGCAGTCACAGGGCAGGACATTAGTTACCCCCTGCTGTCCATTGTTGCACTTCAACCCCGAGCAGGTTAATTATTGTTTCACTCTTTTGATCCACCATTGACATTTTTTCATTTAGTTTTGTTTTTCACATAATTTTAATATATTTTCCTTGACTTGCAGGCAGTGTACAGTTTTTTGTTATTTATGTATTTATTATCTGGCTGTCCTGTTTTATTCTTTGCAGTGACAAATGAATTTCCCCCTTTGGGCATGAGAAAAGTCCACCTTACCTTTACAACTGACAACTGACCAAGCTTATAGACGACTAATCACCGTGTGCACATTTAGTATTTACACAAAAAAAGCAACTTAAAGGCCGCGTTAAAAAAAAGCCACATTTTCTTCTCAAACTGCAGTGGAAGCACAGTGAACCCTGCACTCAGTCACAGCTGCAGCTGCATCAACTGCAACTAAAGTGTCGGGCCACATGTTGACAGGAAGTGCTATTTAAGTCAGTCAGTCTAGCTTTTTTATTTAAGGCAGCCGGTAGCAGTCTGACTCAGCGGCCGGCGCAGTGCTATTGCTGCGTGTGTGTGTGTGTGTGTGTGTGTGTGTGTGTGTGTGTGTGTGTGTGTGTGTGAGTGTGTGTGTGTGTGCGAGTGTTGGGGGCTGTTAGTGAGCGATTGCTCAGAAAAGAGTCGTTATGGGTAAAAAAAATAAAATAAAAAAAGTGCGGTCAAGGCCTTCTATAGTGTCACAAGATAGCCTAGCATGAACGGGTGAAATAAAAACGTAATTAATGGTGCAGTAAACAGCCTCGTCTCAAGCCTCGAGCCCTCACCAGGCGCAGACGGTGTTTTTCCTTTCCGACAGACCTTCTCACAGACACCAGACCAGTGAGAATTTATTCAGTTTCAGTGTTTCCAGCAAAGCCTCGATGTTTACAAAAAGAGGAAGTGCAGATGTTGTTTATATCGATTAAGTTAAAATTAGCACCCACGCATGGATTTCTATTTTTCTAAGTACAAATGCGCCATTGCAGGCATTCACAACATAAAGAATGGTTAAAAACACGAGCAGAGAAAATACACTTGTGTGGGATCCTTTGTGTCTTAAATGATCCGCCTATATAGGTATAACACATATACATATGCAGATCTATGGATATAAACTTTCGCAGGTTGGAATTTATTTCATTTTACACTCAATCTCTCCATGGAAAAGAAAAACTCCAGCCAGTGTGAGCTAGAAACGCTTCTAAACGGGGTAGGAACACTGCTATATATATATATATATATAAATATGTAAATATCTCCACGACTGACCGGGGTTAGCTTCATTAGCTCCATTAGCTCCCAGTCAGTCTGCGGGTCAGTAAGCAGCGTCATCAGCCACGTCCTCCAAGGGCAGCCACGGTCACCGCAGGTCGATTTCACAATAGAACATTAGAATCAACAGTACGTGCAAAATGTATTTTTAGCTTCCTTTGAGTCATTTTACACGTCACCAACACAGATCGCACAGTAAAGGCCAGAGTGTGCCGATAAATATCGAGTCACTCAATGTTAAGCAAGTCTTTCAATGAAGTGTCAACACGCACAGAAAATCATGGCCTTTTTGAAAAGTTCTCAATTTGTGTTTTGAACCACAAAGAAGAGCACCGGTCTTAATTTGACACCACCGACAAGTCATGGCAGTGTGAAGGTCTGACAGCGGTCAGTGCAGCTTTTGTTAACATAAAATATCGACGGGCAACAGGCAACAAGTGCCCCCTTTTTTTTTGTTTATTGGCAAAATATAGGCAGGGGGAAAAAAATATATCAGGGAAATGTCATCACAAAATCCCAGGCAACAAGACAGCAAGGCAGACACAGTGTCTTGTGTTGGTTGCGCGGGAAACGTAGTAGCCCTACTCAGGAGCGCTGTAAAGTTGTATTTTTTTTTTTTTTATGTTTTTACTGCTACAGAAGTGTCAAGCACCAGTTTCAGTCACCCTAAAAAAAAAAAAAAACAGGACTCAGTATCACGTTATAACGTGAAACTATCACGAAAAAATGTGATAGTTTCACGTTATGACACGAGACTATCACGTTTTTACGTGATCATTTTCAAGTTATAACGTGACGGGATTGAATTGAAAACGTATTTATTGTCATTGCAACGAAATTATAGAATTGAACAAGTTGTCGTTATTTCAATTATTTCGCTTTTTAGACATAGTGTCAGCAGTGATACTCAGGGGACATTCTAGGTCGCTTCGCATAAAAAGACGTTTAACGTAGCTTAATGAGCGAAAACAGCGATCAATCATCGCCACATTTCGGAAATGTAGCGCACCAGTAATAAGTCAGTTTAAGTTATTGGTTTTTTTACCAACTAAATTGAGGAAATTAACTCCATTTGTTCTAAGGGATCCTGTTTTTGTTACATTTCTTTCTTGGTTTTGACAACACGCACCTTTCTGTTAATTTTTGCCAATTTGTCGTTTTCTAACCATCGAACTAAAATACCACAACATCAGGTTGATTTTGTGTTGTTTCCCCCTAATAACTGTAGGATCAGTAACACTCCTTAACAAAATCATTATTAACTGATCACCCCCTATTGAGCCAACACACACAAGAAACAGACTTTGAGGCGAGTGAGCGTTCTCCCTTTGCAAAGACTACATTTCTCTAACGAATCATTGTACTTTTCACAAAAGATTTCACATAATCATGAATCACATTAAAATCCCAGTGTTTCTGCAACATTTCCCGTCAATGAGAATCGTTTCCAACCCAGCTTCTTCTTTTTTCTTTTTTTTTTAAATATTCTAAAAGCAAGAGTTTATTGTTAGAAGTGACTTGGTGGTATGCATAAGAACAACATTTGAACAAATATGTGAACTGAGTGACCCCAGACCTGCACAAAGAAGTGAACTGTACAAAAGCTCAGAGTGCAGGAATTTGGAGGCTGAGAAGCTCTGACACAAGAATGTTTCCTACCCACTCATCAACACAGAGCTCTCTCAGCCGACAACACGACAGCAGGAAGAGGAGGATGCAGGGAATGGCCAGAGAGACTGATAAATCCTTCACTTTTAGTCATCCAATTTCATCAGCGCTGTGATAAAAATGCAACACCTTTCTTGTCAACTTGAGCCAAACATCTGCATGACACCAGGCTAATTTGAAGTAAAAAAAAAAAAATAATTCCGTTTCCCATTATGCACAGACCTCAACTACAGACAGTATATACATATATATATATATATATATATATATATATATATATATATATACATATATATATATATATATATATATACATATATATATATATATATGTATACATATATATATATAAATACATATATATATACACATACATATATATATACACACACATACATATATATATACATACATATATGTATATATATACATATATATATGTATATATATTAGAGCTGTCAGTCGATTAAAAAAATTTAATCCGATTAATCGCAAATTAATCACATATTTTTTTATCTGCTCTAAATCTACCGTAAACTGATAATATATACATATAAATATATATATATATTTTTTTTTAATAATCATATAAACATGGGAGTAGGCAAATACTTGCTTTATGCAAATGCAGCATGTTTATTCGTGTTGGAGCAATGACAAGTACTACTAACAAAACAAAAGATGCACAGGGTAAAAAAAGATAATTATAAACTCAAGCCCAGCCCAACAACACTCGTCCTCCACGACATTAATTGGCCTGCAAGCCGTAGCCACACCCATTTAGCCCCCGCTGTTGAAAGTTGGCGTGTGGTGGACGCGGCCAGTGGTCTCCGTGCCACACCATCCAACGTGGTTTGCTTTACCTTAGAAGGGGGCGGAGGGCTCTCCGCGTCAGCTGTAGTGATACGTAAGACCGTTCGTACTCCGGTGGGAACTAAATACAGCGTTACAGTAAATGCATATCACTCTTGTCCTGTCAAGACTGCCATCTGGCAGGGTTTTGAAGTGGAACTTTCCATTTACAATTGACGCCTTATCCATGTTAGTCCTTCCTAGTGCTCATCTACGCTCAGTGTCCTTTTCTTTTTTTTGTTGTGTTTACAAGCCGGCTGCAAGCGTGTGACTGTGTGCTGTGAGTCAATTCATTTCCCGTTTCCACAATCTACGGAGCGGCCAAAGGTTCAGAAAGCACCGTGTGCGTTAATCATACGATAAAAAAATTGTCGGCGATAAAGCGGCGTTGAGTTAACGCGTTAATGACGCGTTATATATACATATATATATATATATATATCCAACTTGAACTTCGGAGTTGCTGTTGGTGAGAGCTTCAAATACTTTAAAATCTAAGATGTGCAGCAGCAAGGTCATGTGGTTAAGCTCTATAATAAGACGTGTCCACCACCGCTTTCTGTGTGTTTATGTAGCAGCTGCATCCTCTGGTTGGGCAGGAAAAGGTGGTACTCCTCCCTGCACAACAGTAATGAAAGGCTTTGCACTCCCTTCAACCCCAGTCGGCACTGATATTTAGATACGACAAGTAAAAATCAAAAAAAGAGGAAAAGAAAATCGACTGAGGTGACTTGAGACAATAATCCTGTTATTATATTCCACAGTTGGGGTAGTATTGGCTCATGCTGAGAACCTCTCATTGTTGTCAGGATCTATGCATGGTGTCATTTATTTGCTCAATTCCACTAAACACTGTACTTCCAGGTGAAACACTGTCATGCACTAAATCCCGAGGTTTTCCGCTGAAACGTCCATCACAAACTTTATTGGTACCTTAAACATAGTGTGAAAATTACAATGATCAAATATACAATACAAGCGTAAAAAAGAAGAACTTGCATCAATCAACTGGAGCAGTTACTAAGTAACTAAGTCAATTCATTGAGAATGGCTGTGTTCTTAATCATCTGGAATGACAACATTTTAAATTTAACAACATAAAAACAACAGTAAGCTCCGTGTTGCTTCTGGTTGCGCCGTTCTCATCCACTTCATATTCTAACGGCCAACTCCATTGGCAGAGATCTGTTCTGTCTCTTCTGCCTGGTGTTTGTCTGAAAGGAATGAAGTTACGCAACAGAATGGCCACTATCCCTGCACCCTCCGCTCAGCAACGACGGCAAACTCACAGCTACATATACTGGTAATAAATCAAATCACAGGCAACATTCGGGGGTCGCTGGTTAACGGTTAATGAGTGTCGGCTGTCAAAGTTGGAAACTGACCTTCCAAAGTCTTTAGCGATCAAAGCCGGAGAATCGAGCTGCGTCAACTTTTGGCACTTCCTGACTGTCATATAAAGGAATTCTCAAGCAAAAATCTATGCCCTCGATAAAATAATCAGTTACTAATATTGTTAGTAATCACAAGGCAACAGCTAAATCATAATAATCATCTCACCTCCGGTTATAGTAATCTGATGTGAAATCGGAGATCGATGGCCTGATGTTTCGACCACTGTAGATTATCATCAGCAGCAGCAACAGCAACAGTGTGAAAAGTCTGAGGCAGCAGCTTTGGTTCTCCCAGCGGCTGGCTGGCTGGCAGCGTTCCCCTGCCCGGACTGACGACAACCGTCTGAGAACCCGCAGCTTCCCCTGCAGTCAGCAAGTCCCTCACTGGCTGACTGAAACTGCCAAGAAAGCCCCTTCCTCTGGCACACACACTCTCACACGGCGACACGCAGCTGTGCACATCAGCAAAAAAAAAAAAAAGGTCGGGTTCACAACGCGGCCGAATGAGAAAGACGCCAGACTGACAGAAAGCAAAGTGATGAAGACGAGAGCCGAAGTCACCATGGCTACCGCGTTGACTTTCTGCATGGATGCAGAGTCTCCATGCATGTGTGTGATTCTCTATGCGTCAGCAGCTACTAGCGTGTTGGCATGAAGGGTGTGCTTCTTATGTATATATATATATGTGTATATATATATATATATATATATATATATATATATATATATACATATATATAGGTATATCTGAGTGTGTGTTCTTGTAGAAACGCCACTGTGAGGGCTGGAACATGTTTTTTTAATAAACAGAGTGAGTGGCTATTTCAAGGGAGAATCTTGTGGACGGTAGGGATGGGCGATGTGGACTAAAAATTTTATCACGATAATTTCTGGCATTTATTGCGATAACGATAAAAAAATATAAAACAATTCAAATCCATTTTTGGGAATTCTTTTGAAACCGCACATTCTGGAAACCGCACTCGGAAAGAAAAAAAAACATGTTAATAAGAATCCATATTTAGGGGGGAAAAGGAGTTCAACGTCTGCTTCGAGTAACTTTAGAACACAAAGCCTGAAAAGCTCCATGCTAAGATTGACTCGGAATCGTGCCAGTAAAAGTTCGCAAACATTTTTGCGTTTCCTGCCTCAACATCCCGGTCCCTCGACCCGAAAGAAAATAAATTGAAAGTAAAACAGGATGTTTGCAAATCGTTTTCGTGGTGTTTATTTTCACTTTGCACACAATCCACGATGGATCCTCGAGCACGGTGGCTACGCTATCAGCCCTGTGCCGGCTGCCAGCAGCAAGTGTGTTGCGCACGTAATTATGTCATCAACAGGAGTTTATCGTTACTACCGCGAGATGACGTATTCTTACCGCGGTGAATTCTTTTGACGAATATATCGCAAACGCCGATATATTGCTCATCCCTAGTGCTTAAATCACAAATTTAGAGGCAAGGTCTGAATTGGGAGGGTCATAGTGAGAGAAAATGAATTAGAAGCCAATGTAAATCCTCAGAAGACAGAGTCAAGTACGTGTCTGGATGCTCCCTCGGCGTTGCTCTTTGGGTTTAAGATGGAATTTAATTTGTTGTTATTTAAAAATAGACGCAGTACATTTCTTTGTCTGTGCCTCGATGTGTGTCAATGTAAAAACAAAGTGGTGAGGAAGCAGAGTCACAGCAGATGGACGTGGGTCGAGAAATAGGTCACAAAAGATTCCTGTGGGAGAGTCATTTTATAACCGGGAGGAATGATTTATGTTGTGTGTTTGAGAGGCGAACACACACATTGAACTACATGCTGTGTTACTAAATGAACGTTGGCCCAATGCTGTTGCTCTTGGAGAACAAAAATCTTGAAATCTTGGAGTTTCCCTAAAACAAACTAAAAAAATATCTATTTCAATAAACATTTAAAAAATATATATATATATATACATTTATATATATTTATCTCTGACACATTGCACCTCAATGCTTCCCATCCAACACCTTTCGGTTCTCCTCAACCCATTTGTTGAGTTTTTTTTGTTTCCACTTCATGCACAATGGCCTGTTACGTAACAGCGAGCGAGCACTTCAGGAGAACATCCTGCTACGGCAACACTCTCTCGTACAGCCGAGCCTGCGGGGTGGACCCCGATGTAGCGACTGCCGAGCGTCAGACACAACAGACCGAGGGGAAATAATCGTGCGCACTTTCATGGTCTCATAATTTATTCTGAACACTGTGGAAACAATTTAATCCTTCTGCCGCTTCGTTGCTTTCATCATCCCACTTCATTGGCTCCTCAGTGGGAAAAGTAGGACAACACCTACACGCGTGCAAAACACACAGCAGCGAGACAGACAGATCTGAGGGAGAAACCAATTGGATCTAGAAATACTGCGTGTCAATCACTGCGAGGCCGACGACTGAAATAGACGAGGGGAAAAGCTCTTGTGGATGGCGTTAAATTAGGGCTAAATGATTAATCATTAAAAAAAATACTTACATACTTGCAGTGATCTCATTTCTAAAGCCGCGTTCAGACTGCCAGCCAAAATCCGATTTTCAACCCATCCAGATTGAAACCGGATGGCTCTTAAGTAGTCTGAACAGTCGCAAATCACATCAAATCCGATTTCTGTAAAACGGATTGAAACCCCCTTCGGGAGGCAGTTTCAAATGGCATTTGGACAGATGCGTCTCAGTGTGAACAGCTCCATACACACCGATGGGTTTTGACTGTCTGTGACGTCACTCTACGCGACGCAAGACCCAATGCAAACCTGTCAGACGGGTCAATAATGTGGTCCAGTATGAACAGAGCCACATCCCATTTGGACACTTGCTAAAAACAGTGTGAACAGTCAGTCCTAAAAAAAAAATCGGATTTGAGAAGGAATCTGATTTGAATCCGATTCGCCTGCAGTCTGAACGCAGCCTCAGTATCGACGACTGTGCCACATTTCATTAATTCACGACATCAGCTGTAAGAAAATAAGCTACTTTCACTCCGCAAATGACAATGCAACAGTGTCCAATGTGATTCAGAACAGCGGATCCGAAGCCATGCTCCCCCTCCTCCTGGTTGGGCTTGCCTGAAACACCTCCACAGGGAGGCGTCCAGGAGGCATCCTGACCAGATGGCGGGGTTGTACCACGGACAAGTCGCCAGTTCGTCGCAGGGCCACGCAGAGAGACAACCAACCATCCGCACTCGGACTCAAACCTACGGGAAAATTTTTTGGACTGTGGGAGGTAGTTGGAGAACCGGGACAGAACCCACCGAGGCTCCACACAGGCTCCAGGCAGGGCCTAAAATCGAGGACGAGTCAGGTTGTGCTGTTGGTGTTGGTATTAGATTACCAAGGCAAGTGACATTTACATTGAGCTGGGTTTCAAATGCTGCGCGCAATGAGGAGAAATATCTCCCCATCTTTTGTAAGCAGCTGAAACCATTCTTTGTTCTCTGCTGTTTCTGAGAGAATTTATGTGCACAGGCAATGTTCAGTACTCTAGGTCTGTTGTTGGATAGTTGTTTTGAGTTAATGTTAGACTCAATAAGAGGTTACAAAGCTGCCCACACAGATGTCAGTTTATTATGTGGAAATGAAAATAAATAAATAAATAAATATGCCATTATTATGTGTTACTAAATCTGATTGTTAATAATCAGAGTAGAACAAAAAAACATTAGTATTAAGTATTTAAGTATTGCATTTTCATTCGATGCAATTTGCCAGGTAGTTTTATTTGGCAGGTAGCGAGAGTGAATACGTTGAAAATGTATAAAGCAATCGCAGAGAAAGAGCAACATAGCAGGAGAGATAGTGAGGAAATGTCAGATTAAAAATAGGGAGGCAAAAAATAGACCAAAAAGGAGAAAGCTGGCAGGCAATGGCATCAGGATTAGGAAGAGGGTGTGGGGGTTCTCAAACTGGCGTCACTGTCAACACACACCACCCTGTTGTTTACTCAAAAACACACAACGTGTACACACCAGCATACAAGACCCCCCACCACTGACCCACATCTTCCTCAGTAGGTGTGTGTGTGTGTGTGTGTGTGTGTGTGTGTGTGTGTGTGTGTGTGTGTCTTCCAGTAATGCATGTTTTATATCAATTTTAACACAAAATCCGCGGCCATTGCAGCCCAACACTGCGGCACCGTCCTCCCTCCTCCACATGAATATGGAGGAGAATTTTCAACGCCGCACGCTCGCATTCATACACACTCATTACAAGTGAGACGGAACGCTGCGGCTCAATCTGAGCAGGTCAAATTTGAGATCCAAAGTAGCGGCTGTAATTTACCTTGGTGCTGATTACAGACTTAATTTGTTTTGTTTGAACCTGTGTGTGTGTGTGTGTGTGTGTGTGTGTGTGTGTGTGTGTGAGTGAGTGATGGCGTTTCCTTACGGCCATATGACACACACACACACACACACACACACACACACACACACACACACACACACACACACACACACACACACACACACTATGCTACCGTGTGTGTGCTTCATGGTGAATCAGGGTAAGCCTGTGGCAGATTGGTAAGGCAAGTCTGTGTGCATTTCATTGTGAACCAGTTATGTGTGCATGCGTGTGCGCGCGTGCATGCGTGTGCGCGTGTGCGTGTCTATGTTTGGCCTATATTTGGAGAGATGAGAGGCTGGGCCTATTTATTTATTCAAAGGGATTCAGCTCCTGTCAAGACAACCTCAAACTGTACATTTCAAATTCTAGAGACCTGGAGCCTAAAAAAAATTAGGATTTTGTCATTAAATAATAAATAATTCCCAACCAGGCTTGTATACACACTCAAAGTGAATCATTCATCAGTCATCGCCAGTCATACATTTGTCCATATGTGTGTATATATATATATATGTATATATATATGTGTATATATATACATATATATGTATATATATATATATATATATAAATATATATATATATATATATATACACATATATATATGTATATATATATTAATATATGTATATATACACATACATACATACATACATACATACATACATATATATATATATATACATATATATATATATATATACATACACACACAGACGTGTATATATGTATATATACACATACAGTATATACATATATATTTTTACATATATATACATATACATACATATATATATATACATGTGTGTGTGTATACATATACATACTTTTTTTTTTTTAGTTTTTTGTTTTAAGATGTAGAAAAATAGTATTGTTAAGTTATTATTGTCATTAGTAGTAGTCGTCGTGGTAGTAGTGGTTGAATGATAGAGAGAAGAGCATCCTAATCGTAACAGAACATCCTGGTGACTGAGGTAATGAAGAGGAGTGGCGGGTGGAAGGGTGTCAGCCGTAGCCGAACAATTTTGTTGGTTGAAGGAAGAGAAGGAGGAAAAGGTCACTGCTGGTGCCTCCTGAAAACAATGTGTGGGGAGTTGTCAATTCCTGTTGCTGTAGCGCTACGAGGACCAACATCTCTGCTGCCACCCGCCCACTTCAAAGAGTCGCTTCGGAGAATCTCCCGCGCCGCTGTCTTGCATTAGCTTTTGCATCACCGTCCTTCTTCTGTTTGATCCATTAGAGAGAAAAGCAATTCAAGCCCTACATAATGTTAATGGTACTATAACATTTACTACATTCCTCGGACACCACAGCTGTATTGGGTTACCTGTAACTCTGCACAGGCAAGCACAAATGCTGCACTGTGTAGGTTTCTAGCGCCGCTACACTACACCCAGTAGCAGTATTAAAAACATGAGTGGCCTTTCTATCCATCTCACACCGTGGAACACTGAATTCTTTAGTGTTTCTCTAGCCCATATCTAATTAATACACTTTTATTTTGTAATGGCAGTTGAACTCAATACAGGGAGCTACTGCTATGCACAAACTAGCCACTAACTAAGGTAATGACGTTATAGAAGTGCAAAACGGAGAAGTATCAAACTCTTGATGATGGTTCTTGTTACAACATGGCCATAAACATGGGCAAAATCATGCATATTAAAATTGGGCTCAAGGCTACAAATGATCCGCTCCATTAATTACTTAATTCTGTATTTAATAACAAATGAATGAATACAACCCCCTGCCATAAAGATGCTACTTTAAGACACACACTAGTGTCTTAGAGCATATCTAACATTAAACAGATAATCACAACCTTTTCAGAGACAGTTTGTGTATTTATGCAAACTGGTCACCGATAGAGACAGTGTACTATAAGGAAGGAATTATAAGAAAGTGTATGGTATATAATTTTTTGATCTGACTTGCAAAATCTTCCTTTTTTTCCCAACATGTGCTTTTTAACATTTTGTAAAACACAACACTTCTCTAGCACAATCCTTGCACATCTACCTGGACACAATGCCTTGCCTTAGGACCTTAAGGTCACTTAAGAACAACATTGTATTAGTTGCCATTAGATAAGAATAAAAAGGAAAGAAATACTTGAGCTGTTACAAAGGATGTCCTTCAACAGATTGTTGATGGAGAACACTCTGGAAGCACTTACAGTTGATCTCAGCTTTCGTTCCTTGAGCAAAAAAATAATAATCTGCCACATCCCAGCAACATTTGGATGGTCCAAAGGTCATTTGGATTGACAAATATCAGAGAAAACATACGTATTTCTTTCAAGTTTACAGAAAGAGAAACAACCAACCATTAGCATTCAAACTCACATCTATGAATGTAGCTGCTTATTAGCACAGTGTGCATGTCTTTGGAATGAGTGAGGAAGCTGGAGAACCTTGAACTGGGGTGGGCAAACTTTTTGACTGGTGCTAGCCACAATAGGTTCTAAAATTTGACAGAGGAGCCAGAGCAGAAGCAGATGGATGGAGTGTTTCGGTCACCCATCTTATAGTGAGAAAAAATATGTGGTGGGATGTGTAGAAAACATGCACTTTAAAGTCTATTCAAGATAAACACTGCATTACAACAAAATGTGTGTCTTTGGAGCTACATTGTATTTAGCTTTTTATTGAAATGCAGCTATTTAAAGACTTACTTACTATTCATATAATTTCTTCAAGTTCGACAGGCCGGATTAAAAAGCTTAACGGGCCGCATATGGCCCCCAGGCCGTAGTGTACCCACGCCTGACCTAGACGTAGGAAGAACATGCAAGCTCCACCCAGGAAGACCCAGGCCTGAGAATCCACCCGCAACCTTCTGGCTGTTATGCAACAGTGCAACTGTACCACTGTGTTGCCTTTTGCAGACACATGACATATATATAAAAAATATATATATATTTTACTACCACATCAATTTCAAAAGTAGAAATAAAAACTCTCACTACACTACAGGGACATTGCTACAACACAACTACTATACTGTGCGTTCAACACCATCCAAACCACGGACCATCTGTAATGTGTAAAGTCGGCACACTCCAAGTTTGGCTGAACACCTGTGAACACACACTTTACACATACACTCTATACACACTCTATATACAGAATTATCTACAAGATGTAAATATTGGTTTTTTTTTCATAATGTACAAATATTTTATTTCTTTTAAATACATTTGTATGTTGCTGTAATTATGCAAATTTCCCCAATGTGGGATCAAAAAAGGCATTCTATGCTATTCTGTTCTATTCTACAGGGATGCTCTGATCTGTCGACTGGTCGTAGGAATGGCAAAAATTGCGATGAATGCGCGCTCACCTTCACATCGACCGCTCAAAGGCTCGGTTGGCAGCCGCAGCATGAAATAAGACAGCGGCAGGCGATCACAAAGCCGGGCTCCAATTTACTCATTGGCGAAGTCTGTGGCGGCGACAACCGCTGCGACTAAGAGTTCAATGAAACCGCGTGGGAGACGCTGAATCTTTCACAGCGCCAATCAACCGGCCCATTTGGGAGAGCAACACTGTGGAGCTTCTAAGAATATGCGAGGCAGAGAAGTCTGTTATGCAGTGGCCAGTCTTGTCCTGTTGTCTAGACCAGGGGTGGGCAAACGGTTTGACTGCTGGGCCACAATGGGTTCCAAAATTTGACTGAGGGGGGCGCCGGAGCAGGAGCAGATGGACGGAGTGTTTTGGTGACCCAGATCATAGGAGAAAAAAAATACGTCATGGTATATATGGGACACAACGAAATCCGTCTCTTTGAAGCACGACAGTGTTGAGCTCTTTATTGAAATGATTCTTAAAACACTGAAAACATGGATGAAATACAGCTATTTTATGACTTACTTACATTAATATAATTTCTTCAAGTTTGGCGGGCCGGATTAAAAAGCTTAACGAGCCGCATTGGGACCCCGGGCCGTAGTTTGCACCATGCCTGGTCTAGACCAGGGGTCACCAACCATTTTGAACCTGAGAGCTACTTGACGGTTACCGAGTCACACGAAGGGCAACCAGTTTGCGACAGTCTCCTGAAAAAACATCTATGCGAAGACATGAGCTGCGTTTCCATTACAGTTTTTCGCAAAATAAAAGCGATATTTCTAAAAATTTCGACTAAGTACAATCGCGATTTGCAGGTGTTCCCATCGAATGGGGTGAATCACAAAAGCCGTAATCCTCGTTAAATTTCGTTTCGCGGGACGTAGTTCTCGTAAAATCTTGTCCCGTCAGATTTTACGAGAATTCCGTTTGCGCTTGAATGGTTGCAATATGATTACCTGTAAAAAAAATTGTCCGTCTCCGTCCAAACATTATGCGGCATTTTACCTTAAAGTGAACTGGTCCCGTGACCCCATACGTCATGTTCGGTGACGCGTAAATGCGAAGAAAAAGAAATTCCATTACACTCTTACGATATGCCTCTATATCGATACATCTGAAAAACCACCACATGAGAGCATAAAAGCCTTTCAGCGATATTTGAGAGATTTTTCAGAATGTAGGCATTCCCATTACCAGTTTTTTATTGCGATATTTAGGTTTTGGAAACGCAGATTGTGATCACGTTCATTTCTCCCAATACTATGGATAATTTCAATATTCAACATTGTATTTCCATTAATCAGAGTTAACCTAGACTTCAACTCGACTTCATGTATATTTCTAATCATTTTACTTTTCAGATATTGTCATTTTTTTCGAATCTATATACATGCAACTGTGATTACAAACGAATAGTGATTCAATTTCAGACACAGCTCACTGAGTTGTGCAATGTTTAAAACCGGCCCGCCGCAGGTGACTCATGTGCTACTTGGGGGGGGCGCCGTGGTGCTGTTAGTGACCCCTGCAAAAGACTTTAATAACAACAAGATGTAAAACTCACATTGTGTTGTTTTAACTGCAAGTGCTGAATTCAGAGTGCAAACAACAACCTGGAGGACTCGTATTAACACAACTTCCTGAAAGACGACGTCGGATTCAGACGATAAGCCAGTTGACTGATCTTTATCCAACTCAGCACGTATTGCCATGGGTGATCAGTGTCAAAGGTCATGACCTGCATGTCCCTAAATACTCGTAACAGATTCTTTACTGGAGTCAAACCACTCCTGGAACATATCTGGAACGCTACAACAAACCGGCATTCAGTGCATTTGTTTCCAAAGTAGGGGAAAATACTGCAGAGTTGTGTCAATGCGTTATCCCTTGGTGTTTTGTGTAAGTGGCTCGTTTAATTTCCTTTCTCCTTTCCTTGGATGAAAAAAACGCATGCGTGTCTATCTGGACCCTGTAACTGAAAAGGAAGGAAGAGCAGTGGGGTGGAGGAAATGAGACGGGGGGAGGGGGTCAAATATGGGAGGTGTAACATGTCTGAGGTAAAGATTGCACATCCATCCATCAAAACACACAATCTATACAGGAAACAAAAGAAAAAGAAAAACTAAGTAACAAATGCCAGGTATTGAAATCCTGAATTTACTTGAAAGCCTAACTAAAAAAAAAACTCAAATCAATTCCCGTTTAGTTATTTATTCAAAATACTGTTTTGTAATCTCTTCCCACACACACACACACACACACGTTGAGGATGCTTTATTGTTCTTATCAATGCTGACCTATCCTTTCCCACCATAGACTAACCCAGTAGGAGTGTAAAACAGAGTTGAAGTTTTCCCTGTACTAGTTAGTCAGACTTCTTCTTCAGTCATTTACAACTCCCCGATATCGCCACTGGAAGCTGAATCATCTGTGACCGTTTACACCTCAGATAGACTCAAACTGGGCTTGGTGCTCTGCACAAGCTCTCCAGTCTGTAGTCCAGCCCCAGCATTTGAGCCAGAAGTCAAACAGCATTATGTAACATGTCAGTTCCAATGAAGTGTTTGGATATGAATCTTCACTTTTCTCATTTTACAGCAGCCTTATCACATCTATAAGGCTAATCTTAGATATAAATACATAAGGAGTGTTTTTTTCAAAAAGAGTAAAACAAAATAATAATAATTAAAAAAAAAACGGCATTGTATGGTTCAGAAACTGCCACAAATGGTGGCAAAATATATAAAAAAAAAATGACTGATGAAAGAGGTCAGGAGCCGGCATAAGAGGCCAGAGTGAACTGGATACGACCTGGAGACACCGGCAGTAAAGGATGCACAGTCAGTTTGGGATCAGACCAGGCGTAATTACTGAACACTTGCTGCGGTGCGACCGACAGGCATTTGCTTTATGACGAACGAGCCAATCTGTGCTGCGTTCCTCAGGTGCAGAGTAGCATCTGCAGTGGGGCCTGAGGAGAAATATCTGCTCCACGCGTGCAACACTGATGTCGCAGTAGACATCACCGAGGGAAGCAAGAACAGATGCAGATCATCGTCACATGTTGTCTGTGCAGAGCTGTGCAAAAAAAAAAAGGAAGCAGCACTTGAAGCTAAAAGGCCTCAGGGAGCCCTGTGTTTTTTATTTACTAAAAAAAAACAAACAAACAAACAAACAGAAACATACTCAGAAGTCATGAGCGTCGAAACTGAAGAGAAACAAACAAAAGCTGAAGCTGCCATTGCGCTTTTTGGCAACTGCTGCCGTTAAAGAAGCAAAGCGAAACGTAGTGAAGTCAAATGGGAGCAAACTCTGTTATCTGTCCATCTGTGACTCTTGAACTGCACCAAGATAGAAAAGTGACGGTGGCAGACACCATTACTAGGCCACTGAGCTGGTGGGAATTTAATAAGGTCTTCTCAGTATTACAACCTGTTTACTTTGCTTTTCATTTGAGGTATTTCACCATCCACAGTGGCCGCGTTCAGACTGCGCGCGAATCGGATTCAAATCAGATTTCTTCTCAAATCCGACATTTTTTTAGGGCTGACCGTCCACACTGTTTTTAGCAACTGTCCAAATGGGATGTGGCTCTGTTCAGACTGGGCCACATTATTGACCCATCTGACAGGTTGCTGTAGCAAACGACATCGGAGAGGAGGCGCCGTCCAGCGCGTGTAGTGTGCGACGTCATATAATTGCAACGGCGGCAAAATCGACTTGTTGCGATACACATACTCCCCACAGACTGACGAGGCAATGAGTTTCCTCCTCTGTCGAGGGACTTTACCTCACGTTACGTTGCATTACGTTACAGCTCCGCACCTGGAATGGCGCTCTCTGGTGGCGCATTGGGTCTTGCGTCGCGTAGAGTGACGTCCCGGACAGTCATAACCGATGCGTGTGTTTGGAGCTGTTCACACCGAGACGCCATCTATCCAAATGCCATTTGAAACTACCTCCCGAAGGTGGTTTCAATCCGTTTTGCAAAAAAAAAAAAATCGTATTTCAAGTGATTTGTGACTGTTCACAGACATCCGGTTTCAATCTGGATTGGCTAAAAATCGGATTTTGGCTTGCAGTCTGAACGCGGCTAATGAAAGGTACTTTTTAAGTCAGCGATACTGAATCAGCCATAACATCCATAAGACTATGGACAACTTATATCGTCCACATGTTTGTTTTCATTGAGGATGGGACCATATGTCGCGCTACATCTGACCTATGACTGTTCAATGCGACTCACTATGGAAACTTTGGCAAATAAAGTCCTGATCTCATCCCGATGGCCTTAATCTGAAAACTAATGTCAGTGTTGCAACAGAAGGGAAACATATTTGTCACGTTAAATAATATATATATACATATATATATACATATATGTCATGTATTTGATTTATTAACATGAATGATCTATTTTATCTTACCTATGTAAGGCTACAAAAGGGACATTTCAGGAGGACGCTAAGCATTTGGTTGAAACCCTTTAAGGGAAATTTCTCACCACCTTTCAGGCGAGACCTCCACCTCCAAGTGAAGGTTTTGGCTTGTGGTTTTCTCGACGTGTTTGGGCTTGTGCGATCGCTGATATGACGCCACTCTCACGGCGCGTCTTTTTCTGTGCCAGAGCGCTTTCGCATTCGCGTAATCAAGGTTTCAAAAGCAGTTTCCCGTATTGTTCAAAGACTGAGCCGTGCCGACGCTTCCCATTTCTCTGTCAGTTTTTCAGGCCGTAAATGACATCTGTGTACACACCGCCAACTGCCAACATCTGCGTGTAGCACTGATAGCGCTCTGCCTGAGATCAAAATGAAGTCTGGTGTGAGATTAGTCTCCCCGACGTGCTTCAGGGTGTGGGCTCGTGTTTGGTGCAAGGTGTGATCTGGTGGCGTTCAAGCTGCGACATTTGAAATCATTGCATGGAGGGTTGATCACAGTTCTCGCCATGGCAGAAACAGTAGAGGGGGAAGAACGCTGGTGTACGCTCCCAGAAGCCCACTCTAATACTATGAATCATAGAATGCTAGACGATAACGTTCTGCATGTTGAGCACGCTCAAGTGGATCGGCAGCATTAGGACTTTCTCTTATCTGTTTGGGCTGAGACTCGAGTCATACGAGGCCGATTCAGTTTCATGTTCCAAAATGTAAATCACACGTTTAGCAAGATCTATTAATTCCTCGGTTCTTTTTTTCCAGTTGGATTCCTTTGTCTTCATGCAAGACCTGGCCTTGGCTTGAAAAGAGCACAAACACTGTGGCTGAGGCGAGAGCAAAATAAATGTTGTTACATTGCATGTAAAAAATAAATAAATAAAAAAACAAAAAAAACAAGCAATAATGCCAGGTCTATATAAAATACAAAAAGATACATTTCAATTTCTATGACTTCCTCTTAAGCCAGCAGGTGCTGCAAACCTCTTTCACATCCAAGATATGAACGTATATACAGTATAACTACAACATTTTCTGGACCTTGGACAAAAAATGAAAGCAAGATTATCAATAGTACACAACTGTCACGATGAGGAGGTCCCTTACTTTGCAAACCTTCAACTTTAACTGAATGAACGGCGTGTGACCTTTGAGAGGGAAGATGAGTTTAAGGCCATCTTTAGATAGAAGCTACAAAAAACAGAGGAGCCTTTTCTTGGCATCCTTGCACTCACACACACACACACACACACACACACACACACACACACACACACACACACACACACACACACACTATAATTTATGCCAGGCTAGTGGGTGTAATACCATCGGAACAAACCAGAACAGCTACAGACACTGGAGATATTAAGGTTATTTACATAACCCCGGTTCCCTGAGGAATATGAGTGAGACGTCGCACTCTCACTATAGGATGCAGCCCTGCTGCACTGCTGCAGCCCTCTGAGGCATCAATCGCATTACGCCAATCCTGATTGGCTGGTGAAACGTATCCCTCCGCAAAAGGTTGGTCCCGCCTACCACACCTGCCACCTGCAGACGACACCGCCTCATTCAAATTTAACCCCAAGCAAGAGGGGTTGTCTGGTGGGACATCTCGCTCATATTGCTCAGAGAACTGGTAATGCAACAGCCAACTGCCTTGAGAGTCCGTCTATAGACAGTCAAGCTAGTTAGCGCGAGAGACATTTAGCGTGAGAGGAGGTGTCTGACTCTGAATGAGGTGATATCGTCCGCTAGTGGCATCTATGCTAGCCGTGCCCCGATACAACTGTTTCACTATGAATACAATGCCGATCTTGCAGGACTGAATATTGACCAATACCGATATCGATGTGATATCGGTCCGAATAATACCTATAACATTTGTTGATATCTTGTGGTGTGGAATACTAGAAAAGGCTCGACCAAGTGATGGTACTCAAACAGGGAACAGCAGTCAGCATCAGTAGGCATGAGGGAAAACTGTCTCAGTTATTATTAACCAACGGGCTACATAAACCTTAAGCCAATATTAACAATATTCTCCAATACCAAACACAGCTTGGTAATATACCGTCACTTTTGCATTTATTCTGAGTGTGCATAGCTATTTGGCTAAAGTCGTAATGTGAATGGAGGTAACAGGGCATTAGCATCAGTTCCCAGCCACTCCACACTTCCCGTTTACACAGGTTCCACTTTCAAGAGCTGATGCTGTGGCAAAACTCGCCACTTCCATGTCAATATTTCAGCCAATCTTCAATGACATCCCCAGTGGCCATGTGACAGCAGCACAAGCTTGGCTCAACTTTTTCTGCCCACAGCCCACAACACGCAGCAGCCGCTAATCCGGCGTATCGGCATTCTGCTATCAAGGCAACGCAGCGAACAAGTGAACCTCCCGCTGAGGGCTCAGTCATGCCTATTCCGAACAAAGCAGCATTACTGCCATTAGCATGTGGTATTGAAATGTCATTTTGACGCGGCGGGAGTGAATTGGGCGCGACACGTCTTATAACAAGATGATCGACCCTAATTTAGCCTCGCCGTGTGGTTTTGAGTGTCGTCCTAAATCCCATATTCAGATCTCAGCACCTATTCAAAGTGAATTACAGTGGTAGCATATAATGCCTTTCAGTTGAAACGGCAGCAGCCACTCAGGAGTTTCTTCAATATTCATGCGTTTGTGGCCACAACCCACATCCACATTTCCGACACCTATCTATTTTCTATTTTTGAAGCCGAGCACCACCCTTACCCTCGTTCCTCGCTCTGCCACGGTCACATGGCCATGTTCGTTTCTCAAACATATACTTTACTTGGGTGGGTTTGCCTGCATATAGCGACTGCAGTATTTTTAACAGAGGACTTTTGCATGTATGTTTCATTTATCTTAGTTTTTTGTGGGGGGCGGGGCGGGGGGGGGGGGGTTGCGCTCATTTATATACAGGACGATTATGATCTTGCTCAGTTGTTGCACACACCGACAGCAGCACATGCCTTTAAAGAGCTGGAGAACAGAGAGGGGCTGATGGTTGAATGAGCAAGAAAACACAAACACAAACAAGGTGTAAAGGTTGAACTGAAAATGTGATATATCACACTGCATTGCAACTGCAATGGATACTTCAAACAGGAGACGAGCCATCAACGGCCTCTTTTACGGCTTTGAAACTGAAGTAAACAACCGCCTGCTCATCGTCCATTAAAACAATAAAGCTGTTTTCTTTGACAAAACATTTACTAGTGACTATGACTTATACAAGGTTTATGTGGGTGTTTTTATTATTATTATTATTTTAATAAAATAAAAAAATAATCGTTGTATTAAGCTCTATTATTACTAACACCATAGCAGTATCAGTCTGACTGGGAGTAGCCTGGGCTCCATGCCTGTTTACAACTCTGGATGGGATAAAGGAAGTGGTGGGGAATTCCACTGCAGGGCCGCTCAACGCCGAGTTTAGCAGCTAGAAACTGGAAACGTGAGAATCACATGTGCACCGTCGCCTACCTAAAGAAAAATATGATTTAAAAAAATAAAATAAAACCCCATTCTACAACAAGAGGTTGTCGGTCTGACCACCACACTATTCTGCACCAAGTGTGGTCCGTGTTCCAGGGGATGATGGGGATAACCGAGATCAAAGTCTCAACACTAAACGGCCAACACCTCCCACCCTCCTCCCCAAAAAAAAAAAAAAAAAAAAACTCGCCGGGAAGCCCAGTGAGTCTCCACACCTACCAGCAACCGCCTGCTAAAAAAAAATAATGGGGGGAAAGAAAAAAAATCCATACCTGCATCCACCGTGTCGGTTAGGTCGTGGTTGCTGGCCGTCCGGGGAAAGTCCTTTAGTTTCCTGGAGCTGAGGTTGAGGACGCCATTGGCCACCGCCTCCTCCAGCGCCCGCTCCAAGCCCCGGTTTGGAGGCAGGCTGGCGCCGCCGATGTGACTCTGTATCGACGGGGAAGAACCGAGCTGGGTACCGAGGGGGCGAGCCGACTCCGGTCCCAACGTCGCCATAATATTCCCACCCCCTTCGCGCTCCGCCGCACTCCGCACCCCCTTTTTTTAATGTGGCCCGTTATTATAATCCGAGGGATGAGGGCTCTCTGTGTTATCCGGGGCAGCTGGGCTGGACGGGTTGGTCTCTCTGGCTCGCTACTGTCGTGCCGTGCCTGCCTGAGTACACACGATCCTGCCGCCGCTGCTACCGCCAACCCCTGCCCATCCGTCGGTTAAGCGGCAAGAATAAAACCGGAGTGCCGTATCCGGTTTGGCACATTTCAAAATTGAAGCACTACCTGCAATTATTGGTGGAAATTTTATTTAATTTATTTGTTTTGGCAGGTAGATCGGTTAAAACCGACACCGGTTGGTTTGTAAGTCTGTGCCCGTGTGTTTGTCGTAATTTAGCTGTATGTTCCGCAGGTTTTATTTTGAAGACAAAGCTTTCGCTCTCTCGTAGAACAACAAAGCTAGTTTGCTTCTGCGCACTTGTGCGGCTGGGAGAGAGCAGGAAAAATGTCGAGTGAAGAAAACACTATGACAGAGACTTTAGCGACATCTGCTGGTTGGTGTGGTGGTTGGCAGCTCAGTCAATGAGAGAGCGGAGTAGTGGCGCAAACAAACATTTGATTAAACTTTATTGAACAATGTGTGTAGAATATGAGGAAAGGCTAGCTTATGTAGCCACCCATCATTGCAAGGTGTACGTTTGGGAATCCAATAAGTACTTTTGTAAGGCGAACCTAACCTTTATTGTGTCTGTCACACGGATTGTTTTTTAATCAACACCCTTTGCAACCATTAAAATGTAATTGTTCATTCTTGTATATATCATTTTTTTTTATTAACACATTGTTAGAGCTATTGGTGAGAGAAAAAAAATCTCACCTTTTTTCTTTTCTTTTGCCTGTCTTGTCTTTCTTGCGTGTACACATGTTGCCAGAAGATGGAGGTGTTGATTTGCCAACTTCTGCTTAATGAGGACTTTCGGTACACGTTCCAAGAGTAAACGGTCATTCGCTTCACATTCATTCCCTTTGACATGAAAATAGATTTTTTTTTTTTTTTTTTTAAATACAGTGGTTAATGTTTGTAAATAACAGTGCTACTTCACACCAACACAGTGGGCGCACTCATTTTCAATATTAATAAAAATCAACAGAATTGAATTTGATTCCTACGAAAGCAGTAAAAAGCAGGCAGAATCAAAAACAGCAATACTGAAGACTCTAGTGAAGGTTTTGTTTATTGCTGGTACAATAGATATATCGCAACTGGTACAGTTAGACTTATAATGTTTCACAATGTTTTTCTTGGATTGGAACAGTGTTCTCCGAAGTTGATGTTGTGTAAAAACAAAGCACAAAAGACAGTGATTTGATGATTTGAAGGTTGACTCTGGGACATGTCTCCTGTCTAAACATATCTTTTAAAACCCCTTCCCCACCCCGTTCACACTTACCACAGGTCTGAGCAAGTTGGAAACAACCCAGTGTCGTCAGCTCAAAGAGGGCATTGAGCTGACACCAGTCATTCACTGGCTTAGTAAGTTAGATGTACGTTATTTGTTCTCAACTCTCAACTCAACTGTATTTCCGTAGCACTTTAAAAGAGCAACTACAGCTGAAATTGCAGCTGAAAAGTGTAATGCATTTGAGTAAGTAATGTACAGCGCTTTTTCAGTTGGGCATTTGTGGTTTAGCATGTGGACATTAGCACAGTGTATGTCATATTTCATATAATGAATTGAATGAGCTACAACTATCAATAATAAAATGTTTAATTTTGTTTTCAGTCTCATGAATAATGATTGGACGACCCAACTGGAGTCAGTAACGGCACCTTTTTCATGGCCGTCACTTGAAATACTGGCTCATTGTAAATGTTTAATGGAGAAGCGATGATAACAAAGAGTGTGGTCTACACCTATTAAAACCTATCTTTTGGGCACACGTTTTGTTTGCTCTGCTACTATGAGCAAATAAATCTCTTCCCTCAGCTGGTTAGTGCAAAACCTAGTGCCACCCTAGTTGTGGCTCCTCACACAGGGGCCACGACTTCAGTGTCTGTAGTTGTGTATTTTGACATGTCTGGAATTGCTGTTGCGCATTCCTTCGCTTGCAGAGCGTCACAGAGAGTATAGCCCGGTGCACTTACTGTTTGTGCTTAGTTTTCACCTCACCGGTATCATTTGGTGTTTTGCGCTAAGGATGTAGTCACAATCACTGAGAGAGGAACAGATTGTTATGATAAATTAGAGCATCACTTGAAGGAACATCTGACTTGTCATCTATAATTCATCTGTTTTCTCACACTTGATTTTCTAACTTATATTTTCAAATTTTTTTGTCAGCATTATAAGGGAAACGTGGCTATGGAAACAAAATTGTAGTCCTCGGCAGAAACAGTGGAACTACAATGTTACAATAAACTACACATACACACACCCCTTCTTTGATAATGGAACAATTGCGTTTGTTATTTGTTTAACAAAACATGAATCGGGTGTCACGTTGACTAAAGGAAATCATGAACTCACTATAACCCTAAACAAACAAAAGTTAACATTTGTAAGTCTGATGCTTATGAACTCACAACTCTCAGCCAGACATTTGACTCCAAAAAATCTAACAGCTTTAATTTCCTTCCTATTTGTGTAAAAAAAAAAAAAAAAAAAAAAAAAAAACTCAGCTAGACAGAAGTATGAATTTTAAAATTTTCAACAACTAGATCGGCTGCAACTAAATGTATGAATTACACAATGTGATTGCTACAGTCCATCTAATACTAACAAAACTAAACTAACGCTAAGTGCAGTTGTCATCGGCTTGGTATGAACAGATTATATAGCACTGCTTAGCTTCATGAGGGTTTGAAGCCCTAGATGTCTGTGGGTAAGAGCACACCCGAGGCAAGCTGCTAGATAAACCACTAAACACACACACACACACACACACACACACACACACACACACACACACACACACGCACACACAAATTTTTCTGTTTTTTTTTTGTTATCCTAAAACCATTATGTCCATTTGATGCTGTCTCTGGGTTGTTTTGGAGAAACACAAAGTGGTCACAAGTCATACAGGCCTGGTTAGTAGAAGCTGTCTGTGATTATTATGTAGGTTTTACCTTCTCCTTCCTGGGCTGCTTTAAAGACTATAAAGTGTTAACAACGGCTTCAAAAAAGTGGCCAAAGGGATTAAAAACAGCTGGAGACTCTAATTAGAAAGTAGCCCTGCTGAGTCAGAGGAAACAGTAGATTCCTCTGTACACCCTGACTGAACTTGGGTCATATAAACCTTCCTCTTCCCACTGTGCCAAGGTCCCGGGTCAGAGTTGTCACTTTGGAGAGGTTAAAGTCAAAAACAAATAGATTATATGCAAAAGCAATCTTATTTTATAAGGTTACTTTTAAATAAGGAGAGCATGTCTTCCTTCCGGATCCAAACTGGAAGCTTAGTAACCATACGTAGGAACGCATTGAGTTGGATTTTATCATTGTTACAATGTCATTGCGAGAAGTGCCCAATATCCTCCCTAGGGAAATACCACCTGGAGTTTTTACATCTCTTGTTATTGACTTCATAGGGTCTTCAGCCTGAGGTCTGGTAAAATGAGGGGTATGATTGAAAGCTTAAAAGCTTAATATATATCATTTCTCTCGGAAATGAACAGAGTATCTCTCAGTTTTCTTATTTAAAGCACATTTAACACATCTGACTTCTCAGTCTGTCATTATTTCTGTGCAGCAAGTTGTGTATCTCATTGATGTTTGCGTTCAGGTGGCGGATCAACAGCCAACCGATTCTCTGTTTGCATTTTCTGCTCCACTTGCCGTTGCACCCTGCAAGGCAAAAACAACCCTGGCAACAAGCAGGGGAGTCAAAAGGGGAGTGGGCGGACTCGGCAGTGACCCCGCGGTGAGGAGTTTTGATTGGTTGGATCGGATGAAACGCTGGTGTAAGTCAATTCCTCAAACATAATTGTTCATTCAACTTAAAATCTGGCTCAGGCCCAGTGCAGCAAATTGCCTTAGCAGGATCCTCTCGGTACCCCTGGGTACATATGAAATAGTCCAGTGCACAGAAAGGAGACAGGATCTTGTACTTAAACATGTGAATCAACGAAACAGGTCTGACCAACTGACCTTGAATTTGAAAGCAGAACACAAACATCTCACATTTTGCACTCTAATAGGTTTTCAAAGCAAGGCTCTTCTTTAATTTACCCATTTGATTAGAAGCCACCAGTCCTTTGCAAAAACAAAATATTATCCAAATATTTTCCCTTGGGTGGAAGGGAAAATGTTTTTGTGAGCCCACCCAATTAGATTGGTGAGGTTATGGGTTGGTCGAGATCAGTGGGGAACCCTCGGTCTTCTATGCCTTCAGAGGAGGCCTACAAATATTTTTGAACCAAAATAATAGGAGTCTTAAATAAAACATAATTATTATTTTTAAAATATAATTTCTTTTCATAAGACATTTTCTCTCATCCCAATGTGCCTACTGTCAAGTTGACATCAGTAATGAAAGCTTTACTGCCCTGAAAAGATGACACCGAATCAGAATCATCAGAGTCTGTGAAGACACAGTTAGCTGGCTCAATCATCGGTTTGGACTTCACAAGTTCAGGAGAAGGCCAAGCTCTGTTGTCCTTTGACCAATCACTGCTTGAGTTTAGGTGGGCGGGACAAAAAGAATATTTTAGGCCTTTGTGTTGAGAGACTGAGAGAGGGAGTTAGAGGCCATGTCATCAATGTCCGTGTCTGTATTTGCAGTTTTTTCGTGATCATGTGGATGATGTATCACCTCCCCCTCACCCTCTGCTGAGGTGAAGGCTCAGCTATGGTGCTGAAGTGTGGAAAGAGGTGAAGAACGGCATACAAGCAGATTGGAACAAGCAGAGAAAAGTGTGAAATGTGATGTGCAGCAGGGCCTCCTCTGCTGGCCTGAACATACTTAGAACAGTACATTTACCTGTAAATATGATAAGAAAGTTACTCTGCTCGTATCCACTTGGTTGCGTTGCTTCCTGTGCTACATCTAATCACGGTAGAGTTTTTATCCAATCATATTTAAGATAGCTTGTGTTGTCAGGTTGAATAAAATCTGCCTGAGGGCTTCAGAATCGACATTGCTGACCCCTGTACGCCGCGAGCGACTGGACACAGTCAGTTGCGATAGCCAATCAGATCTCGGTGTCAAGACCAGCTAGCTGCCTTACGCAGAACTACACGTTGGATGAGCTCTGAGAACCAACCCGAAAGACTGAACTCCACCCGGAGGTCCGGCTGCCACCATGACGAACCCGATGTATAATGTAAATAACATGCCACATTGGCACAGCAGCAGTTGTTTAATAGTTTAGCAGTTCATGTATCGTCAGTTCATATATGAAACGGTGACGATGCAAAGTTTATTGGACAAGTTTTGAAGCTCTGTGTACTATCGGGGAACTTATTAAAACAATGTGGAGGAATCTTTTCAAATAGCCTTTTATTGGTAAATTTTCAGCGTTCTGTGGCCTTAGTTTCCTCATTAAAAACAATGTTAACTTTGGTAACTTGGCACTTACCAAACTACCAACTGGCGTGATCCACAAATCAAATTCAAAGTAGGAGGGGAACAAAAAGACAGATGAGAAAATTGGTTCGACCTGCTGGAGATTTCTGGATATCTTGCTCTCGGATGTTCAGATGAGGTCGTGTTGACGACATACTGGTGAAGGGATTAAAATCCCGCCCCAAATAATCCTTTGCGCTGATCAGACGGCCTGCATCAAAGTCTCATCATCCAACATTGGGACATGTCAGCAGACGGGCAGATTGTCCTCATGCCAACGTGTTTTGGCCCTCAGACCATTTAACCCGGCACCGACCCCTGCCTCCTGTGGTGACTGCACCGCATTGCAAATTTCAACTTTTTCAATCATTTAACACCACATGTGTGCCACTTCTCTTTGGATGTTCTATTATTGGCTGTGCTTCATTTGAGTACATATTCCACCTCTGCGTATTCTTTCTTGAGTTTTGTGAAAATGATCAGTGGAGTGAAATTATTTTCATAGTGGTCCTATGGGTGGGTTGGGAGGGAGTTTAAGGAGAGAGGGGATTTTGCGTTTCTGTTGTTGGAGGGAACGGGGTGGGGGAGGGGCACTGGGAGTAGATGCTGATTGTGTCCGGTTATGTACACTTCCGTCCGGATTCATTTTTTCCAATTTGAATAATGAAAAGAGTTGGTAAGACTACACTTGTAGCAATTACAAATGCTCGTTTTTCTTGGTTTGCAAGCAGGCTGCTCTAGCCCTTCACTTAAATAAAATATAATATGATAAAATATGAAATAAACACCAAAACTAAACCTCTTAGCAGACTCAAAGAAAGAATTACATGGCTATAAACAAATGAGATCAGACTAAATCCAAATTTTCCGTCAAAATTAACACTGTTTGGATGTATATCTATTATGTTAGCATATCCTAACCCCAATTCATAATTTATACAGTATGAAAACACATTATATTACATTATTATGACTCATGCTACAAAGTGTGTCTAAGTGTTACTGAGTTGATCTAATAGCAGCTGCATAAACATAGTGATTCAGACGTAGCTCATCTGTGTCGCCAAGATCCAACAAACACTGCAGTTTGACGTCAGCCTTAAAATTCCAGTTGATTGCAGTCTGCTTCCATCATGAAAAAGATGGAGTACAAGAGCAAAGAGTGACAACTCCAAGCTGCACTAAGAAACGGATGATAGACAACAGTAGAAAATAGATAGGAGCAGAGGGTTCCCCACTTTCGAAGGTTTGCATTCACTTGAGCGATGCTTTTCAGAGGCTCTTTTTTTAAAAAAAAAAAACAAATCTTTAAAAAAAAAAAGAAAAAAAAAAGCAACCTTCCATTTGGTGTTCCAGGTTACTTTATTACCCTGTAACAATATGCAACCAATTACCGAAGTGCCGAACCATTTTCACTTTTACAGCTGTTGAAAAACAGAGAGGATTTCAAAGCAGGATTTATGAGCAAACAGCCTCCAGCATGCCGGCTTCATTACTGCAACATTTACAAGGCACACATGGTTTTTGTCTCAAGTTGTGTTGTCGGCCTTGTTGTTCATTATAACGAATGAAGGCTGTTTGGTAGGAAAGAGCTCCATGGTACAAGGCGTTGTCTGACAATATGTTGGCTCTGAGGCAAAATTGGGTGGTTAGAAACCATCATTGAATAAACTGGAACTAAAGATTAACTGTGTTCAAGAGAAAAGACAATTGCAACTGGTCGCATGGATTTATTTATTTTAGGGAGGGGAAGTGAATTTTGAAGAGGAGCCACATAAAGAACAGAACACTTTCGAATTCAGGGGTTAGCAAAAAGAAGAAGAGGACAGTTCCTTCTGTTTGCGAGTACACATATCTGAGTACTGTCATTGGAATCCAGCTGAAATTCTCCTCCGGTAAAGAAGAGCTTCTCAGGAAAAGTCAGCGGTGCCACATCTCCTGGGGAAGCTCGACTCCCTGGAGTGCACAGCAGTGTTGGCGAGTAATCTATTGCTGAGTAATCCACTACTGTCATTAAACTGCTTTTTCAGTAATAGAGAAATGTAATGGGATTACTGTGGCAAAATTGGTAGTTATATCATAATCACTTTATCAAGTAACGATTCCGTCACTTTTCTGAAATATTTTGCGAGCTAAAAATGTCTTATTAGCCACAAAATGTCTGAAATTTAGAAAAACAACGGAAAACAATTCTGTCGCAGATTGATGATGCAGCCGTGCGTGCAACGTCATTGGTATGCGACGACGCACTGAAACAAGCATGGCGGCGGCAAAAGCAAAAACAGCGATTGCGTTCGATAGCTGGAAATACAAACATTATTTTGAGTTCATCTCGACTAAATGAAAGGATATTATAGACGTTCTCAACTTACTTTATCTTTTTTTGACTAAAGTCATTAGTATTTCGTAATTGATTACTTATGCAACAAAGTAGTTAAATAAGTAATCAGATTACTTTTTAAGAAGTAATCAGTAATCAGTAGCTGGACTACTTTTATGGAGTAATCCCAACAACACTGGTGCACAGGAACGATTTGCTGACTTTTTAACTTCTCCTTCATTATCACACTCTTTTTCTGTTCTCTCGCTGGTTCCACTCGGTCGGCCTTCCGAATGGGAGGCGACCGCAGAGGTCTGTTGTGACTGCGTGCTCGAGGACATACAGCCTGTCTGGACCCGAACATCTATCTACTAGCAGCAGGCCAGCAGGCCGCATTTTACACACGACCCCTCACATGTCCTCCACTCAACGTTTGAATGGTTCCCTTCTGGACGTCGGCCCTGCTGGCCCATTGGCAAGACCCGGAGGAGGAGGGTGACCTTTGACTGCCGGGGCCATCAGCCCCCACAAGTCAATGACTGACATAGACATACATCCCACATCCCACACTCCTCACATGAATTGACAGACATCCCAAACTACTGTATGTGGAGAACCAGACTACATTGTTTTATACATTAATGTATTTAATTTAAATATTTATATTTTGTATTTTCCTTAAACTTCAGCTTACTGTACCATGTGCTTTTAAATTGCTTCTCTGGTACGAATATATTTTTCTAAAATTGAACCGAATTGACTTGAAAAAGTCTTGTATTGACAAAACATTTTCGCAATTTTCACAAGTCATAAAGCAAAGATTCTGCAGCTGCGCCAAATAAAGCTGACAGAAATTGCAGGGGGTGACCTCCCCTTTCCTGCAGAATTTCCTCTACATTTTATTGGCAACCATCGCATCTGAAAACGTATTATTTCCCACCTATTTTTTCTAAATTTAAACTGAAGTGCAACACACACACACACACACACACACACACACACACACACACACAGACAAACACACACGCACACACTGCATTGTGCAGCCTCAATGCAAGGATTAAAATCCTCCCACATGAATATATCCTTCATGCACACTTGTACATGCATACAGATGGAAACCTGCATGCATTTTTTGTGTGTGTGTGTGTGTGACAAGAACGGGTTGCCTAGCAACGCCGCTGGAGCATGACAGTATCACAGTGTATCGGTTCAGGTTGCAGACTGGTGAAGACAGAGAGATGAGAGGAAATCCGTCTTTCCTCTTTCCTGGCTAAATATTAAGCAGACACACACACACGCTGGGAGGATGAGAGTCTGTGCAGAGACAAACCTGAATGTCGGTGTGTCATCGCCAACAAGGCAGATCGCCGCATGCACGCACACACTTTCCCCTTTTCCAATTCAATGATCCAATTATTTCTCGAGACTGATGAATTGACTGATTGATTAACTTGCGGTTAAGCGTGTAAGTTGCAGATGTCAGTAATTGATTGATGATTCATGTGATTTGAAGCAAAGGGACATTGGTGACACTTTCCTAGGACAATCTGGAACGCAATCATTAAGATTCTATATCAAACTTAATTTGTAATTGAACAAAATGTTTTTTTGTTTTTAGTACAGGGTTATTATAATTTCTTAGCGTCCAAAATATCCACCAGTATCCTTTATTTTTTTGTCTTCATTGGCTAAGCGTAATGTATTGCCAAACCAGCCACTTAAACCAAGAGGAAGTTGCTAATGACATCACCAGGCTGCCGCGCCACCACAGCCACGGCAGACAAGCCAACATGGTGAATAACCCGTCTCCCTGTGGACACCATCTGTTGCACCGCTGACCTCAAATAAACCCTTCAGGTCCAATGAATGACAGTCAAACAGACTCCAAAACACTTTCTTTCCTTGAGCTGTACAATATCTGGGACACAATTTGCCTGTTGTTGTTGACGACCAGGCCTCCCAGACTAGAAATACCAAAGCACTATGGAATTATTCTACAGAAGAGTTCCATAGATATTGCAGTTGCAAAACAACAATGATATTTTAGGAGCCATAATAGTTAAAAGTTTTGTTTTATCACACACACACACACACACACACACACACACACACACACACACACACAGATACTTATCAGTGACAGCGCCCTTGTTGTGCCAATTATGCAAACAAAATTAGCAAATTAGCAATGTAATTTAAGTCGTATATAGTTAAATCAAATTGCTCCCAGCTCGACATTTTTACATTGATTGACCACATTTTTATTTTCCGTTTCATTTAATCATTTAGCTTCATTGATGAACGTGTCGGAGCAAAGCCACGGCTCATTTTCAAATTTCCTAACCTTGAGGCATTAAATCTTACTTTTTTTTTTTTGAAGGGACTCCTAGAAGAAACTATGACACACCCTGAACTCTGCGCTAATTTTATAGCACTGTAATGATTTCCTTACACACAAAATGTTTAAAATAAAGAGTTTGTATTGCTTGCATTGTTATTCATGAGGGTGGATTAATGGTTAACGCCTCTGGCTTTGTGTCCGTGTGTCTGAAGTCGTGGGGTTGCTGCGTGGAGAACGGGGGTTGAATCGGCTTGATAGACGGTGTGGCGGCAAATCCTGTGCCTCTGGCTCCCAGAAACACCCTTGTCCCTAGGTAAGCCCCTCAATTAAAGAGGAAGAAAAAAGAGGGAAGTGGGGGAAATATGCCGTGTACACCTGGAGTGGCAGTTGCTTCACAGAAGAACGTGTAGGAACATGCTGGGCCTCTGAGAGAGCCAGGTGTTTGTGCCTGCAGAACACCTTCAAAGGTCTGACCGAAACCTCTGCATGCACGTGTGCACAGAGACGCTTAACTGTTTGTTTGCTCTGTTCTGGGAGCGGGGAACGCACTTCTTCTCCAGAAAATATCTTGAGTTTGTTGAGACATAATCCAGCAGCTTGCACATTCATTCATTCATTTTCCATACCCGCTTAGTCCCAAGCTCAGGGTCACGGGGGTCTGCTGGAGCCTATCCCAGCTGTCTTAGGGCGAAGGCAGGGGACACCCTGGACAAGTCGCCAGTTCATCGCAGGGCCACATAGAGACAGACAACCATTCACACTCACACCTAAGGACAATTTAGAATGTTCAATTGACCTAACATGCATGTTTTTGGAGTGTGGGAGGAAGCCGGAGTACCCGGAGAGAACCCACGCAGACACAGGGAGAACATGCAAACTCCACACAGTAAGGTCCCAGGTCCGGGCCCCGGAATCGAACCCACGACCTTCTTGCTGTGAGGCGGCAGCGCTAACCACGTCGCCACCGTGTCGCCCCAGCTTGCACATCAAAAGTAGAATTTCATGTTGAAATGAAAAACCTTTTTAATGCTGTTCAAGCGCTGAGGGAACGTTTTGCCTGTTGCTTGAGCCGAACGCCGTGCAAATATATACTTCAGTAATTTCAGATGAATTTATGAACTAGCTGAACGGAGATTACCAAGTATTTGGGTGAGGATGTCGTGGATTTGCGACATGGCAGAAATCTGTGCAGCTCCTGGTGTTGAACATGTGCCACCACCAGCCAAGTTGAGGGAATTTGCAACCCACTTCCAGCTCGGAAATCCTCCTCGCCCCCTCCAATTTCCTCGTGTCCCACCAGGCATGTCAATCGTATAATCCAAAGCGCTCACAAATATATCTGTTTACTTTGCGGCACCCACTGCACAACTGAGGCCCGTCTTCCAGCTTCAGGAAGGAGGTTGACCCTCTGTAGACACGCCAAGACTAACAGATACCTTTAACTGTTGGGTTATAGGTCATTTAGTCATTGACGTGCATATGCATGAGCTGCTATCCTTCGACCAGACTTCTGTCTCTCTACTTCCTGTCAATCTGTCTTGAAGGTGGAGCCATCCATACCCAAAGTGTGCTCTGACGTTGGTGGCGGTATCTCAGGATTGCATCTACTCACCACACTAGATCTGCTTTGTCATGGATGAAGGAGCAGGCATAGAATGCTGGTACGATGGCGGCATGATGATGGAAGAGGCCAAGATTTAACTTACCCCAGACTTATAAGGACGGACGCCATTATTTGTGTTTTGGCACCCCCTCATTCTGGTCTTGACACAACTTATTGAAATCATTGAAAACCTTTTATTGATTAAAATAAGTTTTGCAGTCTTTCCACATGACATTTTGAGAAGGCAAACGTGTGCTATTTTAGATAAACAGCTGAGGTGCATTGAGAAGAGATGTACAGCTATAAAGACATTTTATTTGGAAGCCATTAATGACCCTCAAAAGGTATAAAAGTATTGAATACATACATACATACTAAGCCTTGACTAAGTAAAAAAGTAAGTGAATTTTAGTTACAGAGCACTTTTCATAGATAAAATCACAAAGTGCTTTACAGCAGTGATAAAATACAACAAAATACAAAACTATTTACAATTTAGTATTCTTTGCTAAATTATTTTTATTTAGATTGTGGTTGTTGTTGTGAAACAAACTCCTTGCTCCAAGTGTCCTGGTGCCGCATTCTCGAAGACTCTACTTATGGCTTTAATCCTCCAAATGATTCTGAGGAACCAGGGCAGGTTAGTCCTGGATCTCGAATTGAATACCCGCCATTGTCCAGTTTGGGCTGGGCAGCGTTTCATCACAGCGAAGCCTGCCTGTGAAGCTGAGCAGGCCATTCAACGGAACAAGAAAATCCAACTGAGTCCGGGGCAAACTAATGAAAACTTGCTGCAGCATAAATAAACAGGAAGGATTGCCTTATAAAGTAGAGTTTCACTCTTAGCTTGTGGGTAGATCTTCCAGTAAACGGTGCAAACCGATGGCAGGAAATGATGAGCTGTACGTGTAGGCAGCAGAATTTTGCTTGCCAGGATCTAATCAGACATTACACCGAAGTATCTGACTCAGGCCTTTTTCCTTTTTTCTTTTTTCCTTTTTTTTTTTTTTTAAATAAAGATATTCAGAATAGCACATGTCCAAATTAGGGGGAGAAAAGTTCAGGCCAACTGGTGCGTCTACCTCCACAGTGACGTGACGGAACAAGCCAGGACTCGTGTGCGATTACACAAACGCGTGCATTGAGGTCCCAGCCGCGTCATTTCTGTGACGCGGCTGGGACCTCAGGTATCTCGTCCGTCCTTCGTCGGTTATTAGTGTTGTACAGCAGCCATACGTGTCACAACGGAACCTTCGCGTGGGTAAAACAACATGCGGGAAGGAAGGAGGGCAAATCCTGAGCTGTGTCTTGTCTGTTGTGCAAATTGCACTTCATCACGTGATGCACGTTTGAAGTGCTTTGAAGGTTTCGTGAATTCACAACAGATGTTGGATTCCATGAACTCGTGCTTTGTTACTATCCCATCTTCTATCATTCAGTCATTGCAAGCCTTCTTGGGTTGAAACAAACAAAAAAATACGTATGAAGTAAAGATTTCGATGAGTAGGTTGTCATGTTGTCTTTTAGCTCTTTGTCGTCATCCTATGTGTCTGTTGATCGACTGAAATACAAACTTCTTTGCTTTGACGCTCTGCAGCTACATGTTGGAGGAGCAGATTTACGTCCTCCAGCTGGAGACACGTCCCTTTAACTCCCCACCCACCACCTCTTGCTTTTCCTTCCCCCGCGCTCCTCTGACCTCCCCACTGACACACCACAATGACGGGGGCACTTTCTCATCTCAGACCTGAGCCTGCATAGTAATGTGTTCCTGGGAAACCTTCAGTGCTGTGTGAAAAGACAATAGATCCTTTGTGGAACTGCTTTATCCCCATTTAGTGCACTGACCACACCTCCTCCTTCTCGTGGTCCAGTCTTAAAATGATTTCATCCTCCACCGGTAGTAGGAACAGATCCGATAATTGATGGTATTGGTTAGAGGTTTGGGAGGGGTAAAAACACAACTTTTCATCTTGCCAAAGTGTTTATTTTTCATTCATTCATCCATCCATCTTCTATACCCGCTTCCTCCTGCACTCTGGGTCGCGGGGGTCTGCTGGAGCCTATCCCAGCTGTCATAGGGCGAAGGCAGGGTTCCACCCAGAACAAGTCGCCAGTTCATCGCAGCGCCACATGGAAAGGCAAACAAACATACGCCCAGTCATATGTTAATGTTTACTCTGTATACTAATTCAAAATGTCAATAAACATATGTTTAAAAAAAAAAAAAAACGTACGCCCAGTCACATTCTCACAGACATCTACGGAGAATTTAGAGTTCCCAATTTGCCTCGCATGCATGTTGGGAAGCTGGAGTACCCAGAGTGAACCCACGCAGATACAAGGAGAACAAATAAATATACCTAATAAAATAAAATAAAATAAAATGAGTTCTGAATTGGGATTCATTATCAGAATTTTGTTGTGTCACTAAGCTACTCTCCATCTCTTGTTCTTCAATCAAACAGAAACTAAGCTTTTGGTTAAATACAGGTACAAAGCACAAGTAAGTCCCCTTGCTTTGTGCAGGCTGCAGGGTCATCAGTTGAGAGCCACCCTTTTCAAATGCTTCACCCCATTATTCCTGGAACATCTCTGGGTTGGTGGGGCAGGGACGTCTCCCAACCACTCCCTGCGGCCTGCCGAGGATTCCCCCCCCGCAACACCTTATCCTTCCTCCGTAGCCAGAGCCAGTTGCCTTAACCAGGCCAGGCCCTGCATAGCCCTACTTCCCTTTGAGATCAATTACTTCAAGAGTTTCCAGGAGTCGCAGAGTGGATGCCCCAGTGAAACCCCTGCTCCCAACTTGTCAATTCGCCAAGTACCTGCCCTGGGACAATATCCAACTTGCGTCCCTTCAGGGTTGGATTTGGGATGTTGCTGAGCTGGCAGGGTTCCTCTGGGCCATACTAGATGGAAAGATTGCAGAGACAAGACAGTACATTTGTAATACATAAGTGGCCCTGATCCAGAACCTCAGTCTTACCTGGGTTGCCCTACACATATCAGCCCAAGTTATGGGCCTGTTGCTCACGGCCTCCCAAGTGGTCCACCAACCTTGATGGTTCTGGCTTTCGGCATGCAAACTCATAGCCTTCATCCATCCTGACAGCTGCAGCGATGACAACATCCTTCCTCTTCGTCTAGGTGGCATTGGACCATCCATTTGGCACTGCTCCCAATCCAGGACAAGCTATGCCCTGGTGTGTAAAACCAACAACTTCCTGATGTTTTAGCTGGTCGATGGCCTGGCTTGGGTTGCAATCGACACAGCTGTCGTGTTCAATCTTCTGGTGAGTCTCAAAGCTCAAATGACAGCCTTACGTTTTTCTTTTTGTGCCTCATGCTGATTGACTGCACTGGAAGCTGTAAGAGTGCTGTGGTGGAGAAGCGTCAAGCTAGGCCGAGCCATTTACAGATGAAGCTTATGGCTTTTTATCTCCAGCTTCAGGATGGTTGTCCATGTGATGTCCCTCAGGCCCTGTTTGCACTTGGTCATTTCAAGCGTTTTTCGTATTCCGATCGGCAAAACGGGGAGGTGGTTTCGACGCTTCGCTTCGCATAGCATTGCATTCGTCACGGACGTGTGAACAGAATGCGATCTCAGTCCACATTAACGACCGCCTACTCCACTCACCTCTCCCGTGTACGTACTTGGTCGGCGCCCCACCTCCCGGCGTCATTATAAAGTTACACACAAGAAGCGAAAACAAATCATTTTTGTTGGACTCTTTTATTAGGATGCTAATAAATTTCATTCCGGTCGCAGTTTCCCACATATGATTGTGCAACAGATTCAAGATGCGTACTTCGTGATACGATCCCCAAAAACAGTTGCAAGTGACCAAGTGTGCAAACAGGGCCTCAGTTTCAGAGGCCACTTGAGGCTTTGATACAGTGCAAACTGGTAACACCAGACTTTGAATTTCCCTGGCAGGACAGACTGGTTGATCGTACACTGGCTGCCTTGGAGTTGGGTCATGACAATTGGAGCTATGCTCTTGCCCGAGGGGTCAGTCGTCCCCTTCCAGATCTCAAGCTTGATCTTCACACGGGCCCTGCTAGAAGCTCCTCCAGTCGTTTGAGGGGTCTGGATGTACACGCTTTTGTTTGAAAGTAGATCATATCATCCACATAGACCCTGTAGGTCAAGAGCGAACCAGAAAAGCAGGCAATGCATTTAGAACATAGACTACTTCAGTTTCACTTCTGAAATGAACCTACAAATTATCTTTGTAGGTAGTAGTACTAGTACAGTAGTAGTACTTTATTATCAAGTAACAAGACATTCATTCGTTCAGGTTTTTTGATTGTTACTTTGTCCATAGACTTTCCACCCATTTCCACTGAGAGGCAGTCGCTGCAGTCTTCTAAAGGTTGAATGGTAGTGCTGCATGCATGCACTCAGCTGAGTCAAAGTGCAAAGGTTAAAAAGCACATATAGCAATTCACAAGTCGCGAGCAGCTGATTCAATTCTGTCTTTGCGGGAGAAGATATTTTTCAGCAGATTATTAAATTAATTCTTCTAGTTTTCTTACCGCTCAATAATTATCTTTAAAAATAAAAAGTTGAAAAGATGGACAACAGAGAAATGAAATGCGGAAGATGTGAGATCATTCATTTCTGAGGGATTTACTCATGTACTGTGTATATGTCAAAAGGTTTTATCTGGAATTGTTAATGGCATCAGGAATAGAATCACATCAGAAACCACACTTGCTTCTTCACCCTGTTCGGTATAAAACTGTAAAGTTGGCACAGGCTTAATGCATTGACAACTAGGGCTATTCTATTCTATTCTACCCTAAGGTTTGTGGTGTTGTGCAGAGAGCTGTCTGGGAGTGTGTTGTTTTGTGTAAACTATGTCTGAAAGAGCTTTTTTGACATGTGACCGTGATTGGGGGAGGGGAGGAGTGGCAAGCTGCCAAGCAGCCACTCTGTGGGGGTTGGGTTTGTTTGGAAAGGGTTAGGGGCCACCATGACATTCCAAAACAGCCCAACAGACAGCTGGATGGGAACCAGCTGACCAGTTGCTATGAGAAAGTGCTTCTCTGCTTTTATCCCCAAACAATTGACGGTGGCTGACCGGGTGGCCTTTTAATCCACTTTGCCTCTCGCTCACACAGCAGAGGCAGAGTTAAAGTCTTCACGCATGGCTCAGCCAAAGCTTGTTTCCCATCAGAGTTCTATCTGGTGCCAATCCATTAATCAATCATCTAACTTTCAGGTCCCCCCCCCCCCTTTCATATCCTAGATGCTGAACAGAGAGACATACAGGATGATGCGATAGAACGGCACAAAGGTTGTGTACTGGCCGTTAACGGACTGAGCTCACAAGTGGCACATGACACAGACTTTTACAAACAGCAAACTATACTTACAATTGATTCTTTTATAAGGATCAAAACATAGTCATATGAAAAAAGACACAAAGGGAAGATTGTTTTTTTATTTTTTTTATTTTATGGTAAGCGCCTGCTTACTGCTGATATTTCATTGAGCCAGTTTCAAGAAGTTTGAAGTTTTCTTAGAGGACTAATGAAAAACCACAAAACTAACTAAAAACTAGAGTATGAAAAAGGACTTGTCTGGTGTAGTAAAGTTCTTTGTGTGACCGCACTGTATACTGGGAACGCATCAAGACCTCCTAAAAACGCAAGTGGATGTGATAGTTGGCAGCTACACTGCATGTGTTTTACTCACGTTGCTGCTGTTTCTTTCAGATCCAGCCCATCCACCTGGCAGCTGGGTAGTCTGCAGGCTCTCACGGAAGCCTTAACAAAGGCCGACTTTGGAGCAGTTGGGTGGCGGCAGGACGGAGGAAGTGTGTGACAGAGATGTATCTTTCTTCCTTCTCTGTTCTAACAACACCAAAGTAGTTGAGTCGTCAGATAAAAGAGCTTCTTAAACACACCGCAAGCACTTGTGGTGAACCTGAGCACAGCTACCTTTCGAGTTGCTCTTTGTGTTCCAAAAACATTAAAGGGAAGACAACTAACCTCAAAGGCATGAGCCAGTCACCCTGCTTTTTAAAGGGAAGTTGGATGTAATTTTATTTTGCACTGCTATTTAGGAGGCTTTGAAACCGATTCTGGCGATTCTGTTTGTTTTGGTTTCAGACTGCAGAGACGTGCGGCATACAGCAATTCTAAAGAAACTAGATTGATTCCCCTCTTGTTCCGAGCAGCATCAAAGAGAAGAAGGAAACAGCTCAGCTCAGCAACCCAGTCAAGGATGAGTAACACTGGTTCCACTTCCACTCATCTCTCGTTACCTTGGAATTAGTCACATACAGAACACGAACAACTGTATGTTAGTGGAAGAGGTTCAACGCTTTCCTCTTGAGTCGTCTGTTTGATCAATATGATTGATGATGATTAATGTGGAAAGAGAGATAGAGAGGAGAGAAACAGTGCATCATGCTGAACTTGCTGTGGACAGTAGATCTATCATCGGTCTATTCATGGAGTTTAAAGCGTGTTACCACAGTTAGACACATTTTCACGTGCCTCAACCTTTTCAGAGCAACACAAACACACACAATACAACCATTATCACGGCTGAAGTCACACTGCAAAAGATGTGACACTGCATGTGTTTTTGCGGGTGGACATCAGCTGGTGGTCCTTCTTCTGTTTGATTGTTTGAAATGTGCCAGGCATCTTTCGGTAACTAAATTAAAAAAAAAAAAAAAAATGGTTCAAATCTATGCCAAAAACTAGTGAATCAATTCTATGTGATTGGCTGTGGCGACCCCTGAAGGGAGCAGCTGAATAGATGGGGAGGAATACTAAACTGTAACCACTATTTGAATCAACAGCAACCACCAGAGGCTCACTGGAGAACATTCACACTCTGTTCAGCTGGCCTCACAAACTTGCACCAGACAAATTTTCACTGAACTAATTTAACCGTAAACCAGTTTTGAGCCTTTATTGTGAATTAAACGCTGTTTCTTCTCAAATTCTTGGATGTTAGAAGTACTCAAAAATGATTTTCACACTGATGTACTTAACAGTAAATTACTTTATCATTATTATTGTTTTGTTTTTTTTGTAATAGCTAAAATCAAGGCCTCAAATAATTGAATAAAACAAACATCCATCCATCCATTTTCCATCACTGCTAATCTTGCATTCAGAGTAGTGGAGTTTGCCGCAGCCAATCCCAGCAGTCTTGAGGTGAAGGTGGTGTACAGCCTGCCCTGGATGCGCCACCAACCACCCACATTCCCACCCACCGCCCATTTAGACTTGCCAATTATTCTGATGTGCAATGTCTTTGAAATGTGTGTGTGTGTGTGTGTGTGTATGTGTGTGTGTGGGGGGGGGGGGGGCGAAGTACCTGAAGAAGAGCCGCAGGCAGAGGACACAAACTCCACACAGAAAGGCCCCAGGCGTCGAAGCTGCAACAGCGCTGACCTCAAATGATTCACCAGTGGGTTGAAAATTAATCTATACATGTTGAACTATCAAATAAATGAATCAGTCAAAACAACAAACCTTTGTTTAAAGCCAGTGAAGTATAAAACTGCTCTCGCTTGTTTACCCTCTCATGCTCAGTTGCACTCCGGAGTTTAGATCTGGGAAGGTATTTAAAATTAGTACAAGGTATTTATTTTCATTTTACTGCCAAATCATCAACTTAATTTGAATCATCTCTTGAATACAAATAATTAAATGATGCATAGACACGGAAACTAAATTAAGTTTACAAAACAAGCGTCACATTTAACGGTAAACGCAAAACAGACACCTTCCTTCGGCGTCCGGCATACTGAGTGCCTCGGAGTTGCTGCTGCAAACAGTTTTGGCGAGGCAGAACACAGAGCACCGCAATGCAGATCCATAAATTTCACAAACAAGACCCAGCCTGGTTTTGAAAAGGTTTGCTTTAGCGCGACACGAAAAGCCTTTGCCGGAGGCCTTTTGAACGTCGAAGGCTGAACAAAAGCCTCTTGTGACACTTGTGTTACCTTCTTTTTGTCTTTTTGCTTGAGTTAGTATATTGCAGTTTACAGCTCCTCACTGTGTCGCCCCACTGAGTGCCCCCCTGCGCTCAGTAAAACCTTCACATCACCGACGTTGCCGCATGGCAATGAAGAACAGGCTCGAAAATCATTTTATGGTTTCTCTGTTGTTGTTGTTTTTTTTTTTAACATTTTAATATTGAAAAAATACATCAACTTTTACTTTTAGGTACATAATCCACCCGAATCTACTTCCTCATCAGTACAGTGTTGTTCTGTTAGGAAAATAAAAGTGCTTGAAAGTGGACTATCTGCCCTCTGTCCACCCTGCGGACAAAAGGCTACTTCATCGTCCCATGAAACAGTAAGCAAGTCATCCATCATGAAAAAAAAACCAAAACTGGTGCTAAAGCTGTCCAAAAACAGGTGACTTGAGTCACGTGCAAAATCATACCAGTTTCTAGAAGATCTCACGTAATTATCGGTGTTACATTAATTTATCTCTTTATTCATTTCTTTTCTTTATCGTTTTGATTCGTCCTTTGGGTAAACCGCGTCTTGAACAGGCCACTCCGAGCCGAGGAGGCCTCCAGTGTGCAAAAGGCATCACTCACACCCTTCGATCCAGGCGGGATGAGAAAGCAAATCGCTTTCGGGGGGGTGGAGGGGGGGGTCGACCGACACCGGACCGACCTGGACTCATCCATCCGTCCGTCCGTTTCAACACGATCCACGGTTATTACCGCTGCTGCTGCTGCTGCTGCTGCTGCTGTTGATGATGCTGCTGCTGCTGCTGCTGCTTCTTCTTCTGCTTGAGGGATTTCCTCCTCCTCAGTATCATTTCGTACAGCTTGTCCATGCCCTCGTGGAGCCCCTCGCCGATGATCGCGCACGCCGGCTGGACGTGGTAGGAGGTGGACGGGCTGAGCTCGTGCAGCGCCAGCTGCTTCTCGATGTCCGCCACCGGCAGCGACCTGGGCAGGTCCTGCTTGTTGGCGATGACCAGCAGCGGCGTGCCCTGGTTCTCCGCGAACTTGGTGACTTTGTGCAGCTCCGTCTTGGCCTCCTCCAGCCGGTCCACGTCGACCGAGTCCACCACGTAGATGATGCCGTCGGTGCAGCGGCTGTACGACTTCCACAGGGGCCGCAGCTTCTCCTGGCCTCCGACGTCCCAGAAGTGGCAGCTGATGCCCTTGGCCGTGCCGTTGCTCAGCTTGATCTTCTCGGTGTTGAAGCCGATGGTGGGCACCGTGTTGACGAACTCGTTGAATTTCAGCCTGTAGAGCACCGTGGTCTTGCCGGCGGAGTCCAAGCCCAGCATGACGATGTGCAGAGACTGGAAGGCGGAGATGTTGGACAGACCGTTGCCCATGTTTCAGCGTCCTAAAAAAAAATAAAATAAAGAAACTGGTCGAGGGGCTGCGGTCACCCCCCCTCGGGTGAGGGTGGGAACAAAAAGCGACCCTCGAGTCCGCTGGATGTGTCCGTAATAAGCGGCGACTCCTCAGGTGGAGGAAGTTGGAGGCTGACCTCCCCCCCACACACACACACACCCGCCCCCTAAGGTGCGCGCCGGAGGATGAACTCGGCTGGACCGAGCGAGCAACGTGCGAGCTTCGTTAATATTCCCCTCGTGCTCCTGCGTCCATGTGGCGACTAGGGAGCCCCGTGCGCAACGGCCGCAGCGGCGGAAGGAGGCAACAACCTCGGCGAGTGCGGGGCTCTCAGTCGATCGCTCTGAAGAGCGCGCACGCAGAAACGAAAGCAAACGCCAAAAACAGCACAAGGACCCGTGTCATCCTCCGTTGCCGCGCGATCTCGCTTCCCTCGCATGCGCTCCGCCAGGCGCGCGGCCACCGACTGACTGCGTGCGTCGACGTCGTTCAAGCGAGCCACCCCCACCGTCCCCTCCCTCTCGGGCCGCCGACAAAAACAAGACCGCAAAACAAGGAGGCGTCGCTCCACCCCGCCGGGACATGTGCCAATGAGGCGGCGAGAAGCACCCGACTCGCAAGGTGAAACCCGCGCAGCCTATCTGGCGGTGGATGTTTGCCTGCAATTCAGACAACGTGCATCCGTGCAAGACTTTTTGCACGACGATTTCACCCGCACACAAAGGCTCACAAAGCCGCAGAGACGAGGCGCGTCAAAGAAATGCGTTTGTCGCTGTGCAGGAGCATCGTACGACGCGTTTTCCTGTCGCTGCAGGAAAGAAACAGAAACAAAAGCCCCCCCCGGTCGGCGTTTACGAAACGTGAACAGCGCCACCTGCCGTTTGCAAAGCGACTGGACAAGACACTTTTTTTTTTTTTTTTTTTTTTGCGCCATAATACAGAGACGATACATAGAATAGATAATGTATGTACAGAAAGTGCTGCAGAGGTAAAAAAAAAAAAAAAAGAAAGAAAGAAAAAAACAAAACAACAAAAATGGGCTCATTCAAGGAAACAACCCCAAAAATAAAGATAAAAAAATAACAAATAAAATAGAATACTCAACATCGAAACAACAACAACAATACAAATACCACATTATAAGACAAAAAAAATAAAATAAAAAATAAGAGTAAAAGTGAAAGTGAAATAATTAGGTTGAAGCTTTAGAGTCTATTGGATGACAGCAGCAAAAATAAGTATTTGGAAATAAATGCACAAAGCAGGGGGTTGAAAATCTACGACAGATACGTTTATTGTAATCCAGCCTGAAACCTCCCACAGACAACATATTAACCTTTCCTTACGCTGTATAAAATAAAGTATATATGATGGATCTACTTTATAGGAATGAAATTGGTCAGGCGAATAAGTGCTATTTTTATTACATGACGACGGTTTAACAAAGTAGTTTTACAGTCCTGAAAGTGTAGTTTAAAAAGTCCTTATTATAGACAAACAGACAAACAAATCTGTTAAAGAACAACAAAATTACATGAATAAATTAGATGCATTTTTACGGATATATATTTGTGAAAGGAAAAACAACCAGTTGTGCCGTTGATACAAACAAATGAGTTCGGCGTCACTTAAATGCAGTACCACTTAAGTCCACTAGATAGAAGAATTGTACAAAAGAACGACATCCGTTTAGCTTGCGTGGAAGAAGAAGAAAAAAAAAAAACAGAAGCAGAAGCAAGATGATGCTGTGACATGAATAGAAATAGACATTATACCTGGAGCTCAACCGCCCCATGAAGGGGGAACCTGGCCGGACTCGTTTCGAGGGACGCCATTTACCCGAGGTGCAGTGGAGGGTGTCCGTAAATAAGCTCCATTTAACCCCCTCCCACAAGCAGAAATAGCACGAGTTCCCCATCTTCTCTGCGGTGAACACAGAGGAGCTAGCAGAATACCAATGACACACACACACACACACACACACACACACACACACACACACACACACACGCACACACACACACACACGCACGCACGCCATCATATTATCATATACGTGATTGTGTGCTCGTTTAATTCAATGTTCCTATTAATAGGTAAATAACTGTTGTATCAATATAAGTTGTGCATTACAGCATGAACCATACTATTTATTATTATTATTATTATTATTATTATTATTATTATTATTATTATTATTATTATTATTATCATTATTATTATTATTATTATTATTATTATTATGACGATGGATGACAGTTCTTCACCCAGAACCTTGTTCTTATCAACACTTCAGCAATGCACTGATTGTCTGAAAAATAATTTAGTGTGTTGATTTTTGATGTTTGAAATGTACCCCTAAATCCATATCAATGCTACATGAAACTCAGGGTGATGCCTCTGCAGTCATGAGAGCGTTCCCAGCAGTCGGTAACAGAAAAACATGGATAATGCATCAGGAGATGGCGACTGAAACAGGAAGTCAGGGAGGAATGGTGATACGCACAGTTGGACATTTTTTTTCATTAAAACCAGCTACAAGGAAAATAGAGTGTATTCCTAAAGGGTTGCTTGATAGAAAAGGGGCAAGATGAGTCATGGAAGTTATTACAGCTGGTGCATTGTCATGCTTCAGTGCGTTTGAGCTAAAAACATGTTCAAAAACTTGGATATAAATTCCATTTAAAAGGAGACATCAACCAGTTTATGTCCAGAGATTTTGGAAAGTCTGGAAATCAACTCCAACGAGATTCTCATTTTGTTTTAGCAAGTCGTGCATTAGAGTTGACCCAATATATCGTAACGTGAACGTGCTTGAAAGTAGGCCACATCGGGACAAATGCCATTACAAATGGAACAATGTTTCTCACCTGCGGTGAAGTTCTGTTGTGTCGAGAGGAGCTCGGACAACACATTGTGATTCTAAATGTTCTGGAAAACAGAAAATACAGAAGGTCTACAGAATCCTATGATGCTAATATTTCATCCAGAAACTCCTCACAGCGATACTTAAAAGCTTACACACACTCGCTTGAATGTGGTGCTTTTACTCATGGGCCCTGTTTGCACTTGGTCACTTGCAACTGTTTTGGGGGATTGGATCATGAGAACGGATCTCGAAGCATCTGTTCGCACTTAGCATTAACATGCGTCTCGAGCGTGCCATTTGTGATCGCATTACCCCCCCTCCGCAGAACCTATGCAAATGCTACATGCGTCATTTCCGTTTGAAGAGGTAAGTGCTAGGTTTTTTTTTAACCACTTGGGGCAGTAAAGCGCAAAACCACGGCAAGTTTTGCCTGAAAGCGAATAAGAATCAACTTCCTGTTTGCGGACTATATCAAGTCACTCGTTTTAATTCTACCGCAGCTCGTGCGTATGGATCCGAACGAGGAGTAACGACTGGTGGGACAGAGTGGTGATGACTTGCCGATCGCAATACGAAAAACGCATGAAATGACCAAGTGCAAACAGGGCCGTGAAAAGACAGACTGTAAGACTCTCAACTACAGCAATTGGAAGACGCGAGGTGGTGATGCAACACGGGTCTTTGAATTGAAATAAGCCAAACACTGTGTGGTTTTGCATCTCGACGCACGGCTCCAAACCCCGATTTGGCAAGGCATACTCGAAAAAGATCAAGAAAACGATAATTTCATTCCGAAATTCATTCCGGAGCTCAAACAACAAAGACAAAAAGTCTAATATTTTTATATTTTGACTCAATTAATGCATTAATTGCTTCAGCGAGGTTCACTGAGGTAAGTAACACATTGGCTCGTGCTGCCAGTTTTAATTTCACTGTCTTCCCCCACGTCTCTCAACATAAGGTTGCTATGCTTTGCTCTCGAGGTCACCATGGCAACAACTGTCTCCTCTAGAGCAGAGTGCTCTGTTTTGATTGCTGCCCTGCCGACAACAGCGTTACGATTTTATTAAACATCTGACAGTTGCAAAGCCAAGAGCTGAAATGTTACCGACAGGTGTAATCATGCATCATAAGGACGGAGGAGATTTCGGACCAGGATGTGGGTGATAGTGGCACCGGGTGCCATCATTCAGTTAACAATTCAGTTTATTGTCACTTACATTGCACACCATCATCATGTAGAGGCCAAATCATGACGCTCCAGAGAGAAAATGCACAAAATATAAAATGTTAAAATACTTGTATGCATGAACCCTCTTATATATGAGACAATTCCTTTTTTGTTCTTATTCTGAATGTTTTCATTCCTGAAAAGTTTGGAACCGGTGCTGCAAATCTGGTGCCCCACTGCATAGATCTAGAAAAAGAGGAGACCTCAGAGAGTCCCACAGCAGGGGGCTTCTTCTCTCGAAGACAGGAAGGTAGCAGTGGGTGTAGATCACAACAGCAAGACAGAGATGAGTAATCAATACAATAAATGATATTGATATTAAGGAAGTGGTTTAATGATGAAAAGGCTGGCACTAAGTAGCTTGGTAGGCACCAGGGATGAAAAAAAAAAAATAATTACAAAACAAGCATCAAGCATGTGCTTTTTTCTCATCTCTTATTTTTTTTGGCACCAAATTAACATAAAATCCCCTCATTAGAAGACATTTCCTTCTGTGAAAAAACTTCAAATGCTATGTCTTCCTTTCCTCATTCTCTCTTTTTTAAACACTTTTCTTATTCCTATTCTGCCTCTTCTCATTCTTTTTATGAAGCAGATGGCCTTAATTAATTAAATAGATTAAAAGAGGATAAAAAAAAAAAGGAGCCAAAAGAAGTAGAATTAATTACAGCTGGAGCAGGCGAACAGAATCAAATTCCAGCTTCATGTGAGAGCTCAAGGACGACGGCGCCCACAGAACAACACACAACTCTACTTTGCAATACATCCAGGCACAATATATCCAAAGAGATGTCTTTGGTGCTTGTCATTAACCATGTTGATTTACCACGTCCACGTTTGCCTTCTGTGGCTCTTCCTCAAATGAAGGGAAAAAAACAACCTGCTAAATGAATTGAGAAATTCTTGTCATCTGTACCATTTTCTGCTCTTGCTCAGAATTGCTTTACTTAGCCCAACCATTGCTGCACAGCAGCTACAATTGTTGCTGACTTCCCACTCTTCAATTGAGACGCATGGTCTGCTCAAGTTTTGGGCCTTTTTAATAAGACAATTTCTGCTAATGTCGCCTCAATGCTTGCTCTCATTGGGAGCAGTAGGCTACAAGTGTTTGTGCTGGACCTCATCATCGTGGAAAGTGCCTTGAGTGTCTTGTCTCAGTGCCATCTGAGTATAAGGACATAAAAAAAAAAAAAGTGGATTGCACCTAAATAAATAATAAAAAAAAATAATAAAGATTGATTAAAAAAATAAAATAGGAAATAGGAGCTAAGACAAAAACGAAAAATGGAGGTATGTCAAACTCATTTGGTAAGGTGAAAGACATGACGAAAACCCGTTAACTTCCATTATTTGCCAAAGACAAGACCGCCTCCTTCTCTGTTGAAATGAGATGCTTGTCCGTCTCTTCCGACAACTCACGGACGACGGACTGCCCCTCACAGCAAGCTGGCTCAGAAGCGGCAGAGCGCACCGTGAGCAAAGAGCCCAATGGCGGACTGAGGTAGAAATAATACGAGCGGGAACGTTTAACTGTCTTGTCGTAACAAGACTTGATTCACTCAAGAGTACAAACTCTGGATGATGACGTCTTCACACTGTGTGTGAAATTGAAGCTAATCTCAATAGCAGGCATTCACAGATCCTAACGACCTAGAGGCCCTGGCCTCAAGCCTAAAGACACTTGAAGATATTCCGGAGAACCTGCTTATTCAAGGACATTGAAAATGAACTCTTGACACATTTGTAACGAAAAAAAATCTGAGAAGATCTAAAACGGTTTCTTTCTTTCATTTCTTCTGCAAGTATTTTTTGCATTGGACGCCGTGTGCTGCGATTGTTATTTTGTAATTATTATAGTGTAATAATTAGGGGCCGAAATGTAGTAGCAAGAATGTGTTTTCTCCTCTTGTCATTGTGTAGTTGGTGTCTGTGCGTAGGTGTGTCTCTGTGTGTGCGTGTGTGTGGGTGTGTCACTGCTCCAGAGTGCTTGACTGATTGATATCATCTGCACCTGCATGGGGATCTGTTTGTGCACTCTCCCTCTCAGTGTGACTAATTACAGGTTGATAGTCACGAGACAGTGATGACCATGTGTTCCCTACATTTACAGTGCTTGAAGTGAATTACGCTTCAAATGGTGGTGGAAATAATTCTGTGTTACATACTAAGTTGTGTTTGCAGCATACAGAAGCCCTGCATGTTTCTACAGCATTCCATCTTTATTTGATTAGACAGTCTTGGTAATTTAGGTTTAGAATGAATGACTTGGTTGGCTTGATTTGAAAAAAACAAACAAACATCACAATGCACTGCAGAAAGAGCAGCCACATTCTCAAGTATATACAGTATATACATTTTTTTTTATTCGCTTTTAGCAAAATGATGCATTCACAAGAAAATGTTAAGACACCACTTGGTGTGTTACTACACTTGAACAAACAAAACAGCACTGAGACATAACCCAACATAAAGCTTTGACAGCCAGTTTAAACAACAGTGGTCTCAACAGGGATTGGGTCATCACACCAGGGGTGATGAATAAGGTAATTAAGTAAATAACAACAAATGCTACGAAGACAATAACAGACAAATGGTTGTAAAAATAGTTATTTGTGGCAAGGGTATGGAAATTTCAATTGAAACACAAGTAGGACCGAGAAATGCATCGCAGCCACACAAATCACACTCTGGTGGTAACTGTCAAATATATAATATACAAGACTGACAGCAGTCATGCTAAGACGGAGGCGTCGTATGCACAGGAGCACATGCATTGGAGCAGAGTTTTCCTTTTTGAAATCAAAGAAACGGAAATTCTACAAAGGCACAAGTTGCCCGGATCATAACACAACCGACCGCACCCATATTCCTATCAAATGATCCAAAGGGGCGCAAATTGCAGCCAGGTTACCAGAATGTAATTTGTGCTCCTGGCTTTTCAGGTGCCGTATTTCTGGGCGTGCTTGCATATCATTATGGCAAAACCCTCTGTGGATAGGACGCTTAAGTGTCGCCGATCAGGGAGCCAAAGCATAATTGACCACTGCGCTCCATTCTTTGTGGATCTGGCCCACAGTCATTGCTTAGTGAACCATAGCATCAGCTTTAAGTATGCTTACTAAACTTTTCTACACCATCTACTCATATCACATGGTCACATTTGCACCTGCTTTAAGACTATATGGATAAAAAGGCGTCCTCAGACAGTCTGAAATCAACAAATTCAATAGACCAAACAACTCAATTTGAGAATTTTTTTGGGGGCTGGAATTGTAACTTATCTGTGATAAACTTTTATTTTTTTTTTTTTCCTGAATTCAGCAAACTAATAATATATTTTGGCACATACAGCTAAATTAAAGCCTCATAAATTAGATCATTCTTCAGTTACATGTCTTAAAAAAATAAACAAACTGACAAAAGAAATTTGGTGTGTCTGGTGGGGACCTGTAGAAGGAAAACACTTTTTTTTTTTTTAATGCGGGAATAAATAGAACAGCTTTGACACACATTTAAAAAGGCTAAGATAACAAGAGGGTCCTACTCTTAAAAAAAAAGTGTCTTATAGTGTTCATACCACAGTTTCTAACCAAAGGATTTTTAAGTGTTGTGTTACAAAATGCTGTGGCATAATAAGAGTACAAAAATACATAACTATGCAAGACAGGATCTATTTAAAGAGTCCTTGAGAATACTTTGTGCGCCAGAGAACAATATGCGATTTGGCTTGTAGTCACGCTGTTGGAGGGGCAGTTTTGCTGCTGAAGGCAGAGTTGCGCAAACAAAACACAAACTTAAAAAACGGCAGCTGAGAGGGAGTAAACAGCTCATATGCAGTATTTTAAGCGGACAGCTTGTGCTTTGGAAGAGCGACTTGAACTAACGCAGGGCTATTCTGGCAGGAGTAACAGCAAAAACATGGGGGAGAGTCTAGATAACACAGTCATCCTGAGCGGGGCTGAAGGCAGAGCTCCGCAGGGCGTCCAAGCAGTTCACCAGGATCAGGGTACCAGTCAGGTGCTTCCATCGTTTGGTTATTGGGTTCTTCATCTTGTCCAAACCCAAATGTAGCTCCTGGATCACATCTCTGTAACTGTCCCCAATCTGAGCCGCCCACGTCACCAGAAAGTCGTACGCCGGCTTCCACATGGCCTGTGGGCAGATAGAGACACGGACAATTAACATCCCACAATGCTCAACGGCAATTATCCACCTCGACGCTGACCAGCAGACTTTGTCTCTGGCCCATGAGCAATCCCCAACAGCGCAGCAGGTTAATTCTTCTTCTGATTTGACACCATAAACCGGTGAATCAGTATTTTTATGGTTAAGACAGACAATGGTATTGTGATGCGAGAAGCGAAATTCTTGAAACAAGCGACGATGACAGCTGAAGGTTCAAAGACAATCAAACACCGTCCTAGTTCCAACCATAAACATTGTCAAACCACCTGGGTAATGTCTATGAAACCAAAGACTTGAGGGTCTTGGCTCCGTATATATGAACATGTAGCCAAGAGTCCCAAGTCTTTGTTTTACTTGAAATGGTATGAGTCAGTAATTTGGGACGACTGAGTTGAAAAAATTTTTTTACGCCTCTCTTTGACTTCTCTCATACCGATACATATCGGAGAGCAGCACTTACCTCACTATCCACCATGCCATTCTTGTCGCGATGTGGCGCCTCATAAGCGTCCATCTGCAAGCGTGAAACCTTGGTGAGCCTCTCAGCGAGTTCCCTCCATCGTCCCGCAACTTCCACAGCCGTAGTCAGAAGAACAAAGTCCATGACCAGTCTGGCCACGAGACCCTGACAATCCATCTTCAACAGAGCCTGCAAAAGAGGACGCAAGGGCAACTTAGACTACAGAGAGTGCTGACGGTAGGTAGCAGCCTTGTAAATTCTACTTTGAGGTCCAGATACGTCTTTTTATGCTCATTTGACACACTTGCATCACCACTCTTCCCTTCTTCCGCTGTTGAGCTTGAATTCTGGAGGAACTCGACGAGGTGATTCAAACATGCTGCCACAGTTCAGCAGGTGCAAGTGTCACTGCTTCCCTATCACGTACGTATGCAATCTCTCTCTCAAGCTGCCAATTGTCCATCCAGGCTGGAAATCCGCGCTGATAAATCCCTCTCTTAAGGGTGACACCAGTTCTGACCCCAATTTCCCTTTTGCTCCTTCTTGGCCGAAATCCTGAGTGATTGTTCCACTTCCTTGTTTCAAACAATGTCCTCTCTGGTATCCAATCTGGGTTTCAAAAAGGCCTGAGCTGCGTCACACAGCCACCCTTGACAACAATGCTGTTGTGTTACACAATGAGTAGTTTTATTTTACTGCCTTTTTAGATTTGACTTTGGCTCAGTGGTATTAACCTCCAAGTGCACATGCTCATCGACGTAGGCCCAAATCATACCTTAAGCAAGGTATGATTTGGCCGCGCGCTTCAACTCAGTACGGTTCATGCATGAGCACAAGCACGTTCATGGACACAACACCTGAAGCAGAGTGCAGCACAACTATTTTGACAAATAATGCAAAGAACCCAACATAGTGATTAGAGTATGCCATGTTTTCTGAGTTGTACTCCATCTCACTCCTGCATCCACGTATGAACTGCTTCAGCAGCGCGTTGATTTTACTTTGACTGTGAAAGCACTTTGAAGCGCTGTCTATCTAAAAATAATGGTTTATTGATTGACTGGGAACGCCTCGGGGTCCCGCCGGATGAGCTTGAGGAGGTGACTGGGGCCAGGGAAGTCTGGACATCTCTGCTGAGATTGTTGCCCCCTGCAACCCAACTCCGGGTAAAGCGGTAGAAGATTGATGGATGGGTGGGTATGCCAGCATTAAACGTGATGCTTTACGTAGTGCAGGCTAACGCGCTTCTTCAGCACGGTTGGGTTGGGATAGCGTGAGTGCAGCAGGGGAGAAGAGAGGGAGACATTCGTCCTTCAGCGTGGTATGGAACGACTGGCCCCAGTGTGAGTGCAACCTGACGGGATCCAGCAAGTGAAGACAAACACGTCTCGCCTGATGAGCTTACTATTAGCCCTCCGGTCGTGTTCACCTCCCGCCCCTTACTTTAGTGTTCCTGGTCAAAATTGACCGGTCTGTTTTAACTGCTCTTAAATTAGCACAAAAACCATTTTTCACCACCAAATTTTTATCCAACATTCTTTAGCTGTGAACAATGTCTCAAAGTAGTGTTTAACATGAATTTATAGAATTATACATAAAATAACTGCAGTAAAAATACATACAGGCACTGAAAATGTATTACAAAATGAACATGTAATGTAACATAAATGGAAAACCAAAGACCATAAAGTTGTGCGTGTGTGTGTGTGTGTGTGTGTACATGAGTGGCATGTGACACTCAGGTCAGAGTGGGCCTTGCAAACATAGGCGTCACATTTGCAGCATCTCAGTCTTGTTTTGTTGTCTCTAGTGGCACAGAGCTCACAGCGCTTCCTTCTCTGCCCATGTCCTTGTTGGGGGAGAGCAGCCGGGGCAGCGGCTGGGGCTTGCACACTCCTAACCAGACTGGCAGAGGCTGATGTGCGGGGAATGTGCGGGCGACATTGAAGAAGAGGAGTCACCAAAGCAAGGCTGTCAGTCGCTTGCGGGTGTATGGTGGATGGGTTCACATAACAGACACTTGTCTAGTCTGTGTGAAGATATGATAAGAAGATTTGATGATAAGATACGACACGGTGGCACAGTGGTTAGCTCCGGCCTGGGGCCTTTCTGTGTGGAGTTTGCATGTTCTCCCTGTGTCTGCGTGGGTTCTCTCCAGGTTCTCTTGCTTCCTCCCACACTCCAAAAACATGCATGTGAGGTCAATTGAACACTCTAAATTGTCCGTAGGTCTGCATGTGAGTGTGAATGGTTGTTTGTCTCTATGTGGCCCTGCGATGAACTGGCGACTTGTCCAGGGTGTCACCCTGCCCTCGCCCTAAGACAGCTGGGAAAGGCTCCAGCAGACCCCCGTGACCCCAAGCTTGGGAAGAAGCAGGTACGGATGTTGAATGAACGATAAGATATGATTCATTGTCTCATCTGGAATTTGGTTCACGTGGGAGGGTCGGCACATAAGCGCGGGAAAGAGATGTGTTCAGTCTGAAATGTGTGTGTGAGTGAGTGAGTTGGGGTGGTGTGTATGGGGATGTTTTCTGTCTGATGGATGAATATAATCTGGATTCCCATTCATTTCCTATGGCGGTCTCTTATTACCGGGAACACCACAGGTGTAACAAGGTCGATTAAAACACTCAAAATTCAATGAAAGAGGTCATAATCAATTTTATATGTTCAAGTGCATAGTGTGGAGGATACCATTAGGCCTTGAGGCAATCAGATGTACAACACAATATTTATGAGTGTTTTAAGTTGTAAATCGGTCAGATTTGACCCGAACACGACAGGAAGGTTAGCAAGGGAGTTCCTCAAAGCTCCATCTTGGGCATAATGCTGTTCAAATCTCATTTACATTCACCTCAGCACTGTAGTCAAAGATCACTCTTTTTCTTACCAGCTCATGCTTTGATGGGATAGAATCACAATTTGTCACCATTCACAAATACCTTGAATGTGATTTGATTCACCCCCCTGTTTCACGACTCATTTCTGTCTTCCTTCAGAATAGTCAAAGCCATACCCTAATCACAATAGCCTTCCTACGCATATCTGGCTGCAGCAATATCATCTCAAGAATCACGTGTGCAAACTCAGCGATCCCAGTGCGCTTGCAGATTGTGCCACTGGCGCTCCCTTCAGAACTCACCACCAGACTTCATACTAGATGCTTGCACAACTGAATTCAGTTCCTCTACAAGTGCATACTTGTAAAGTGTCGTTATACCTCTCCTCCGTACTGCGCCCTGTAAACAGTGATTACAGCTTGCAGTCTGCCAAAGTTCTCCATCTTAACCCAAAGTCCACATTTATTTTTGGACCCGCTGCAGTGAAGCTGCAGCGCATGATCAGAACACTCTGCAAACTGTCAGATCTGAAGCCTATTGTTGATTGAAAGTCAACCGCTGCACATGTTATTGTTATATGTATTATTATTACCCCCCATTCACATTACATACATATATATATATATATATATATATATATATATACATATACTCTGTTCTCTAATTTTGGTCTTGTCTGCGTCTCTGTCCTATCTTATTTATTATTTGCTTCATTATTAATATTGGTAATGTTAACATAGTTGATTCAGTGACTGTTTCAAATCAATTGTACGTAGCTTGTTTATTTAGCACCTGACTGGCTGGTAAAATACAAGATAAATAAATAAATAAAAATGCGAAAGAAATCTTTAACAAGACCTGTGTGATGTGTTTTTTCTGGTTGTTTTTAAGAAAAAAAAAAAAAAAAAAAAAAAAAAAAAAGCTATCTCGCTGTCTCGTCGACTGAAACCACACGCTACAGGGTGACCAATAAAAGTGTAATGTTGCGCTACACTGCGCTGTTTAAACTCTAACTTGATCCTGTTATTTTCCACAGCCTACCGCCCAATCCCCTGCAAATCTCGGCTTTGAGCATTTTTTAGATGCTTTCTCATGAATATGGAAAGGAGACCCTCACGTTGCTTCAACGGCAGCGCTAAGGACTTCACACTTGAAAAGAGCGTGCGTGCCAACGACCTCCTAACCAATGCAGAGCGGTATGGAGCACCTCGTTGTTCAAGTGTTGCAGCTTGCAGATCTAAAGCAGATCACCCTTCTCTAGCACAATACTGATGAGCAGAAGTGATTCCGAAGCCCTTTATTTTGTATTGTACCAGACAGTTGTTTAGTGTCCAGTTATATTCCAGACAGCTTATTGCAACTTATTACAGTTTTCTTTTAAAGAGCCACCATTGCATAACTGTCCCAGGGTCATCCCAAATGTACACGCTGTGCGCTTTATCCTACCTTTAGGCCAGTTGTTCGGCCTAACAGTAGGATTTCACTGGTTACCTAAACTCTTCCCTTAGCTGCTTTGGCCGACATGATCCCTTCTGACACTCTTGTCTGCGGCACTTTTGCTGCTCTTCCCATTTGCCTTGTAATTACGGGTATCTACCACGGCTTCAGACTTCACTGACGGCTGTCTGACATGGTTTAAAGTATTAGCCCACACGTAAAAAAAAAAAAAATAGCAGTCTCACGCTAGCTGCTGTCAATTTGACAATAGCCGAATGTTTTCAAATAAATAGTGATTTGAATGATTAATAATTCCTTTGTCTGATTTCTATTTACCTTTTTACCTAAAAGAATGTGGAATGGAAATTTGGAAATCCTGTGCCCATTGTTAGCTTATCTAAAGCAGAGTAAAGTCTGTGTGTGTGTGTGTGTGTGTGTGTGTGTGTGTGTGCGCGCGCGTGCCTTGAAATTACGTTGATGTCGGTTAATGACATTAAAGATGCAGCAGCATAGGTGTTTGTTTTTCTCAATGCTGATTGATAATGGTTGCATGTGCAACGCGGGTGCGGGTCACAGACCATAGCGGGTAGGACATGGAAGTTGTATTGGCTGTAGGCGCCTACAAGTCCATAAATGGAGTATCTGTTTAATTTGTGAACAATGAGGCAGGAAACAGCTGCAGCCCTGAGATCCGAGACAGACAGCGTTTCCAGCGTCCACTGACAATACAGCCGTGCTACAAACAAGCAAGATGCGTGTTCTCACTCAGTTTGCGTTATCCAAACCAACTGAAGCGAACCTGCTTTCACGACTACATTGTCCAATCGCACTCAGCAGTCCCGTGTACTGGCGATTGATGATTTTATATTATGCAGCTAAAGCAAAAAGCAACGACAAAATGTTTGCTCTTTATTTCTCGTTTCCCGTTGCGACATGCATACACAGAATTTATACCGCTCTCCCACGTTGAATGGGGAGGACACACATCACAACGCTGCCCTGACAGGTAGGCTTGTGTTAATGAATGAATGTAGTGCAACATGGTAAAGCTCTACATAGGCCAGCAGGTGGAAAAGCTAACTGCTAGCAAAGATTGGCCTCACAAGCTGGTTTTAAATACACCGACTGCCACTTAAAAGATGATCATCAGTTTTAATGCTGTAAAAGTAAACTATTATTTAGCATGTGTTTTTTTTCCCATTACCAAAATGGTCAGTCAGCACAAGTAAAGCATGCAGAAAGACATGAAAAAAAAAAAGAAAATCAAAGGATGAAACTAAGTCATGAGCAAAACTGAAACCGCAGCTGCCTGTGTTCACACAGCCTTGCAGCCTGGCTTATGTTTAACAGCGTCTGAAAGACACGGCTTTGCAATCTCTGGAATACCGCGTTATCAATGTTGTCTTTTGAGCGCAATATTTCCGCAATAGTTTAAAAATAAAGACGTGCTCCTTTTGGCTTTGAGGCTCCGGATTAGGAGCCTGAGCGGCATGCCAAACTGCATCCGTTTTGGAATGTTCCAAGATCCACGTAGATCTAAAGTCTAAAGTCGGAACACAGCGGACATATTAGTCCACGCCGTTATCTACTTGGCAGTGGGACTCGCAGCACAATGCACAGCTGTACACAGCCCCATTGAGAAGAGTTGCTGACAGAAGATCGTTGAACAGAGTTGGAAGAGATAAGGCCTTCAAGGCTGTTTGGACCCTTCAGATTTGACAGCAACACTATACATTGTACACGTTTGAAGACATGTACACGTACATATTTGTTAATTTACTTGGCCATCAATCATCAAAGTCAAACGTCCCGGGGTGGTGAAGTTTAGTCCGTAAGCAAATCACAAAGCAGACGGACTACCAAAAATAATTCCGTGCTTTTGATTTGGTTCTCTCTCTCATTTAAACTGGTGTATGTCTCGACCCACAAGCAAATAACAGCTTTTCCTTTGTGGAAAAAGAGTGACGGATGCTGACTTAGTCTAATCCGCTTCATGCTTGCTTTTACGTTGAGGGAAAAAATAAAATACTTTTCATACGTTCACAAAATTGAACTTCAGGGACACAAATTGTTTATGATTTCTTTGTTTGTCTTTGTTCAGTTATTTCAATTGTCCCCACAATGTTAGTTTTATCCTGAGTGAAAAAACACAAAAACAGGCCCTTCTTTATAAATGTCCAGCACAATACACCATCAAAGGGTTTATTTTCAGCCACCACCTTTTATTATGTTCTTTTCCATACGGCAGCGTCTCCGTCTATAAATGGCTTTAACTAGTATTTACATCCTTGCTTAAATTACAGTGGCCCGGCTCTGTGTTACTTTGGTGGTAATATGTCTGTGACCTCTGACTACAAGTAAGAGAATGTGCAAACACGGTTGCACAGTCTAAAAGGAGTGTGTATTTATTGGGCTTTGAACATACTTGAATTGCTTAAATAAAATACTAAAATGTTGAACATTCAAATGGAGCATTATTCTGAAAGGGTTTGCCAAAATCCATCCATCCACCTTCTACACCTGCGTTCTCCTGCGAAAGCAGCACGTGCGAGTCAATCGCAGGACCACATTGAAAGACCAACAACCATTCACATGCGCGCACACACTCACACACATACACACACAACTACACCAGAACAAACTGCACACAGGCCTGGCCACTGAACCAATGTGTTGCCCTAGTTTGTCTTTTTTTTTTTTTTTCTTCCAATAACGCAACTTTTTTTTTTGAGAAACTCAAAGAGACTGAAGGAGAAACGGATTTAAAGCTGTGGAACTATGGATTGAAAAATCTTTCCCAAATGTACATTATGGATGTGTTTACACTACATATACTCAAAGGTACATTATCAATTCTTTATTTTAAACATTACAGTGTTCAGTACATTTTCATTCTCTTTGTAAATCCTTTGGGATTTCACAGTCTTAGGTTTTGCTAAAATAATTGTCCGTAAAATATCTTTTTGCAACACGATGTGATTTTATTTTATTTGATGTCCCTACATCTCATTTAATTTCAAATCGAAAATCAGCATGTATCCCCGATGTACACAAAAACTTAAACCAAAGCCTGGCAGATCATCCAACATCTCCAAAGACTCTACAGCCCAATAGGCAACAACAGCACTCCCAAAACATTGCGGTTCACACACACACACACACACGCACACACACACACACAAACACACACACACGCAATCATGAAATATGATTGGTCTGAGGTTGGTCGAAGTGTCGTCATGCTTATGCAATTTAAAGAGGAAGAACAGAAGGGGAATGAATAAAGAAGAAACCATGCAGCACAAGTACAAAACAACTTCCACCTTCCACTCCACTGGAAACGATGCTACTAATGGCATCGGGGCTAGGCAACATACATAACGATAATAAAAGAAATAGTAAGCAAACAATACGGCCTATGAAGACCTGCCTCTCTGGCCACTCTCTTCTTGTTACAGCCGTCTCGCTGGAAAGAAAATAGTAGCGTAATGTTGCAGAAGATTGTAACATACCATGAGGAGTTCTTTTTGAAAGGACTTCCGCTCTTTGCTCTCCGCGTTGTTGCAGTCCTCCTTCAACTTCTCCAGCACGGATGCAACTCGCTCCGGTTCGCTGTCCAACTCCGTGCGGCAAAAATGGGTGAGGGGCAGGTTGACGTATCCCAGGGCGTCGGAAAACGCTCGCCAGTTGCCAATGTTCTCCATCAGTATAGTTCTTACGGAGGCATAGATGTACGTGAGGAATTTGCTGGGCTTCAGGATCTGTTCCAGCAACGATGAAGTCATAAGGTCGGGCCCGGTGAAGTAAATAGGCTTCACTTTGCCAACCACCAGCACATTCTTGACATGAACGAATCCCATTTTGCCCTGGTAATATCCAATGTACCACTCTTTAGTCCATAGCTGGCCCTTCAGCCTGATCTTCTCTTCACTCAACAGAGCGACAAAGTCTCCTTTTTTGTACTCCAGCAAGTACTGATTTTTTGTTTGTCGGATGACAGTTTTGATTAATTTTCCAAACTTCAAATTTTTTATTTGCCTGTCCTGAAAAATAGGGTACTTGGTGACAATGGCGAGAGGCGAGAGGACGATCTTCCCCACTTCCTTCTTTTTTAGGAAGCGTCTCTGCATGGATGTCTTGGGGCCCGCTTTGGGTGGCGGAGTTGGTGTTTGGACACAAAATTGAGCCAGTATGCAGTCTTGGTCATCCTTGACCTGGATCCGAAGGGTAAAATCAGACAGATCTTCGGAGTTGCGTAAGGCGATGACATACAGGATCCTGCTGACCTTTCCGAGTTTTATCTGGAAACCCCGGATAACTTCAGCCTGTTCGCTGGACTTCACCTCATAGTTGGCCATGTTGGAGTACACTCCAACGCGGAGATCCTGGGGTTTGGATAGAACAAAATGGTGTTTACCCCAGAGTTGCAGCACTACTGATGGTGCAGCATGCACCTGTTTGCCAAACTCATTTACCAGTAATGTCTTGGGGACACAATCGTGGCCAAACATGGCAACGACTGTCTTGAAGGATGGGTGAATATGTTTGGGGCCATACACTCCTAAGGTAATCTTTTTGACGATATGTTCCCAAACTGTTGAACCGGTCAATAAAGACTGAGACTGAGCCACAATACACACGTACATACAAGGCTCTAGATTATCCAGGCACACTTGAACTGTGTCCCCATACAGGTAAGCATGAGGGATGGGAGTGTAAGGTCCTTCTTTACAGTCGCTTCTGACACACAATATCTTTGTGCTTTTTCTGCTCTCCATTTTTACCACAACAGACACTTTCATCTCCAGCGTTATCGTTGTTTTTGTCTCCATGTTGCTGAGTTTAATCTCAACCACAGGGCTAACGGTTGTGCAGCGGTCATTGTTAAGCTCCAGTGGAGGATCAAGCAGCGCTTTAATGGAAATCTGTTGGGTGTCCCCTGCCGCCACGTGGCCTTCCGGTATATGAATGCTTATGCTGGTATCTGGAAGCTGGACAGCCCCTCCAGAGCCGTCCAATCGACAGACAATACTAGTTTCCACTGGCTGCGTTTGGCCCCAACCTGGATTCTGACCCAGTGAGTCTAGGTCATGGCAGGATCTGGTTAGCTTGCGATGGTTCAGCCACGCTGTCCGGAAATCTTCCCTGCTTTGAAACTGTTCTGGCACCGGCGCTTTGAGGCCCCTGAAGAAATTGGCGGAAGATGGTGTGGCGTCATTCTGAGCCTGCAGGGTGGACAGCTCAGACAAACTGTAGGACCGTTTGCTTCTTAAAAACGGATTGTCCCGGCAAAACGTTTGTCCAATTCCTTCGGTGGGAGTGGTAGTGTCCAAGTTAAAAAATCCACTGCCATGACTGCCATTCATGTTGGTGGTGTTCTTGGCGGACCGGGCCTCTGATGGAGCCAATGTATCAAACAAAAGGAGGTCAACTGGTTTCTCATTACTGTTCTGATCCAGTGGGCCCTGAGAACTCCCGTTTAGGAAAGGGTTTGTTGACGTTCGTGTTCCCACAAAAGGATTTCCATTCTGGCAAGTGGTTGTTTTGAGAATTACTCCAGTCCACTCTTCAAGAAGATCAATTTCCTTCGCCGCCTCCTCACTCGCTTCTTCCACAGTATCTATCATCCCACTGTCACTGAAGGATGAGTCCCTGTAATTGACGGGCTGTACATAGGCTGCAGGTATGTAACCCATCTCTGTGTTGTTGTGGGCATACCACCACTCTCCTCCTGACGAGTCCAACACATAGAGGAGATCTCCTTTTGAGAACTTTAAGGTCCTGAAGCTAGATGGACAGTAGTCTTTAATGGCAATGACTTCCCTGGCAGTACCAAAGGAGGCAGTGGCATCTAGCCGCAAGGCACTAGGAGAAGGCACTGTAAAAAGCACAAGTGGAAAAAAAAAAACGGCTTAGCATCATTCCATTTCTCAGTAGTAGCTTTTGTATCAGATTTACTGTATGCTTTGGAATTATCCAATAAATGTATGCTGTGATCAAAAAGTGGACTGCACTTACAGCGCTTTTCTACACCTTCACAGAGCGCTGCACATTCCCCCACTGACACGCATATTAAAACACCAGTGGGTGTCAGCAATGCAACGCACTGCCAGGCCCATTGGGAACAATTCAAAATCAGTGTCTTGTGGACATGCAGACATCTTCACCCAGTATTCGAAAAAGCCGACCCTTCAGTCATTGGACGACTTGCTTTAATGCTCTACTCCTTGTTTGTATTTCCAATTTCAACTGGACATTTCTTAAAGTTGAATTCCCACCTTTCTTAAAATATGTAGATGACCAATGGTAGATGTGCAGGTGTAAGAGTTAGAAATGGCACAAAGCAGCCGGTCTTGGAAACGTTTTGCTCCTGCAACATTTATTCCAAGAACAATTTTAAGTCCTTCCTTACAACAAGGGATTCTCTCAACATAAAAGGAACTTTCATGTTGAATAAACTTTACAAAACCAACAATGTGGTCAGCTTGTTATAGAGGTAAGAAGTTGAATTGGTGAATACCATAAAACAACATGTCCAGGTTCTATTGAACCATACCTTTTACATCAGTGAGGCTTGCTTCTGAAACTGATTCACTCAGATCAATGAGCGTTCCCTCTGATTTGCAGCGTGGAAGAGAGGAGTTGTTGGTGGTGATGCTGGCTCTGATTCGATGGGACGCCATGTTCGGACTCGCTTGCTGTGCACCCGCTAGTGCATTCAGACTCCTCCGATGGGTGACTCTTGATCGTGGCTTCACCTGATGTCAACAGCCCCCCATTATTTCTGAAAGGCAAACATATATAAATATTATACATTATACATTATACATTACTATTACAACATATGTCAATAGGAACATTTCATCTCACTACTTCATTCTAAAGCAGATGTTCACATAAGCTCACGTTCTAAATAATACAAGCTGGATTTATAGCCTTATGTTGAAGTTCAGAACGCTGCGATTTCCACCTCATGTTAACTTCTGTGTTTGCTTGATCTAATAACTGTTATCTGCGGATGCATCATCTGGCTGAGTAACGCAAATTCAAGCCTTGACTTTGTTGGCCCACAATTTTCAGGAACAGAGTTGGGCGTCAGGTACAACTCAGGGCAAGTTACAGATGAAGGAAGAGACTAAGACACACTAAATAACTCTGCTACTCTGTTGCATGACCAAAGCAGGAGAGGGGAGCTGGCCAGACTCAAGAAGTTAAAATAAGACAGATCTGTTATACATGATCACCGTCATTATATGTTGTTTGGGCCCAAAGAGGAGCTACAACCTATCTCTGCTAGTTTATTATAAAAGATCGTATGAAGGAGACAGTTGACTCCAAGCAACTTCTCCTGTTGAAGGTCAGAGGAGAAGCCGTGGTAGCGAAGCAGAGAGATTTTCAGACATCTTCTGTTCTTGCTGACCAGCCAGTTAGCCCACGCACTTTTATTTTGCAGTTAGCAGAATAGCATAGCGTTGCACTTTTATTTCATTGTCATGAGTATTGACATTGCAGTTTCTCACCGAAGGCATCAAAACTATGCATCAACACATTATCAGAATTATGTCGGAAACGTAAAAGTGTAAAACAACTCAAACACGTTTTATATTTCAATTTTTCAAAATAGCCACCTTTCATAAAAAGCATATAGTTATTTAACTTATTTTTCTGTACTGCATAATCACATATATCTTGCTCAAATATTTGATGTCTCGGGTGTCTATCGACAGTGTAAAATGTTGCAAAGAAAAACAAAAAGCATGAGAAGGTGAGTCCAAACTTTTGACTGGTAGTGTATGTGCCCTTCTAAGCTGCTTGACACCTAAAATAAAAATGAAAAAAAAAATAAATAGAATTATAGCTGTGCAACAATATTTGAGGTCGGGAAAAGTTGGACGATTCTGAGCAACAAATGACGAGAGACATGGATCAGGTGAAAGTGGAGCTTAGGAGAAATTACAGTTTCCATTTTTAGTCCTGTGATTTTAAATTGTAAAAAAAAATGTCTAAGCCTTCTCTGAAGGCCTAGAACGCCCTGAGGGTTCGCCACAGATTGAATTGAATTACAGGAAGTAACCGATGGAGTAATCGATTACGAAAATAACGGAGAGCTGCGGCTCGACTACCGCTACCGCTAACTCGTCTGCTTGCAGCCTATCTCAGCTGTCACGGGGCGGAGGCAGGGGGCACGCTGGACCAGTCGCCAGTTCATGGCAGGGCCGCGTAGAAAGACAAACAAACATACGCCCATTCACATTCTCCCACGCATCTACAGACAATTTAGAGTTCGCAGTTCACCTCACATGTATGTTTTTGCACTGCGGGAGGAAGTCGGAGTACAAAGAGAACCCACGCAGACACGGGGAGAACATGCAAACTCCGCGCAGTAACGCACCAGCTCACCACCTTTCTGTGAGGCGGCAGCGCTAACCGCTGCACCAGCCTGTCCACCCGCTCATATGTACTTCACTATTGCCACCACTGGCGAGAAGAGCATTCTGATTGCCAAGCAATAAACTTAATCCAGCTCCTTGCTGCCGGCTCGGTCCCTGCCGTGGGTCTAAGGATGAGTGCTCCTGAGCAGGAAGTGGTTGAGGAGGAAATGCCTTTGTGATGAGAGGCAGCCAGATCTCGGCAGACTCTCCCCGCCTGCTACACTTCCTTCAAAGCACAGCTAGCTCCCACTTCATTGTTCCCGTCTGTTACAGCCCTCAAGAACCCGGAGCCTGAGAGCGCGATGTAACAACTTGTCGGATGGTGTGGAGTGAAAACAAATGTTTTTTTTATGCTATCGCGCTGCAGTACAAAGTCCCTCACACTTGAATTTGTTAGTTGTGTGTACAGTAAATGTTTTGGTAAACAGGGAGGTGGGTTTATCGGAATTAACAAAACAGCTAAATTACATTTGACGATCTGGTTATTTAAAAAGATTTAATTCGATTAGAAAACAGTGTGTTGTGTCGGACACACAATCGAATTTTTAGGTGACAACATTAAAGGGTTGTTTTCTGTATGAGACAAATATCAATGTCAATGTCTTGTGTTTAATACTTGTCCACTATTTGGCACTACCTATCAATATCAACTCTTATCAATGACCAGTAATAATTTCATCATGTTAAGAGCAGTCTTCTAAGTCTTGTAGCTCAGCGCGTTAGCAGAGATAGGCGTCGACAATGGGAAAGGCGCAATATAAATATTATGCAAAGCGTTACTCAAATCTAAGCAAATAGTGAAAAGCAGCCCCTAATGCACCTTGTCAAAGGTCACCTCCACAAAGAGGTTCTGTATTAGACACATAACAACAAAAAGCTCGCCCAATAATAGAAGGTCTATCGCCACGCCAGGTCATTACTCACGGCAAAGCGACAATCTGGGTTCAACATTTTTTCAGACGTGCGACGGCGAAGGCATCGACCTCTCCGAGAGACGTCTGCTCTTCCATCAACTTTTACCGTCCCTGGAAATGACCGGTTGACGTTATCCTCGACTGGCGTGGGAGGGGACAGGGGTGGGGGGGGGCTCTTTAATCTCGCCGTCTCCCCAGATCACCGTGATTTCTCCCTTCGCTTGCAGCCGAGAAGCTGCCATCTCCTCTTTCCAGGTTTAAATCCCACGCAGTTCGGTTTCAGAGGCCTCGCACGTTTGCTCCGAGTCCAGTAATGTGGTTTACTTTCCATAAAGTCTGCATTATTCATCGGGATCAAGGCTTTTAGATTGAGTCTTGATTGTGTTGTGATGGCTTCTAAACCATCCCTTGGATAACTGATAACTGTCAAGACACCACTCAGATGGAAGTTCATGCTGAGCAGTTCGAGCAAAATCATTTTGTGAAATCTTGAGACATCATGGAGAAAAGGTAAACATCAAGAATACATTAGTAAAAAAAAAAAATACTACTACAAATAGTGATATACATTATTACACTTACTATAGGATTGGTAAAAATACAGTGTTCAGCACCATAAGTGCATACACACTAACTAATCCCAGTAATCTCAATTAAAATCTAAGTAATCTAAGTAATCTCAATCGCTGATGGAGGGTTTTTTTTGTCTTATTGTTTGTGATGGCCAAAATGCATGGGCAATGTTGTGCGATTATGTTTACACAAAACATGAAAAGCGCCACGTAATCGCAAACGAGATACTGTAGATACTGTAGATAGATACTCGTACTGGGAACGCTCCAGTCAGCCAGAATGTTTGTGGCCCATTTAACATCTTGTAACAATTACAAGAAATAATAAATATGATTTTTTTTTTTTTTTTTTTTTTTGGTTTACAAAAAGATGCCAGATGCCTGTAATTGGAGTTTAGTTTGTTATACTTTCTTAATCTGTCTTTGAATGCGAACTAATTGTTTTAATCATCTCTGGTTCAAAGACAGCTAAAACAGTCAAATTACTCGGCCAATGCAGTTTATTCTGGTTCGAAAGAGGAAAACGACAATAAAAGTCACTTTTAGGAAGCAACGTCAACAGGAGGTTCAGTTCCTTGTATGTTTCGCATAACTGGCAATCCATGAAAACAGACAACGTTCAACTCAATTCATTTACGTGAGCCATTTCCTTGAATATCACTGCCAAGACATCTCGGGTGCTATTTCCAAAACCAAACAGCATCTATAGAAACAAAAATATATTTAGGTATTCGCACTTGTTCGCACAATACCAGAGGCACAATATGCAGATTAACAGTTCACTTTCTTTGTCAGGGTTTTCATAACTGGTTTCATAATAGTTCCCAAACTAAGTTCAAAAGAGAGAAGCACTCTCAAGCTCCTCCTCATTGTGGTGTGACCGTTGACTCTGCCCAGTCTCTGTGTACCTCCAGCCTCATGCTGTTTGCTAATATCGCCCCATCATGCTCCACCTTAAGCCTACTATTCTAGATGCCTTTTTTTTCCCCCACTTTCAATCAAAATGAATTTTACCAGGAAAGGCAGAACAGCTCTGACTTTAAAAATCCCCGAGCTGCGTGCTGCACATTTATAAGACTGCGACCTGAAAATGCTGATTGTGTACAAGTAGTCTGGTTCATTTTTTTTAAAGGGCCCATACTGAGTGACTACTGCTGAGGGCTGCAGGAACAAAGCTTCACTATTTACTGTCCTTGAACCAGGCAGAGCCACATTGCAGACTGCGCGTGCTGTGTTGCAGCGTGTCACGTGCACAACATCTCTGTATCAAGACAATAGAGTCTCAGCTCATCTTTTAGTGAGCAGTCATCATGCATAAAATAAGATAAGACAATAACAATAAGATCTTTCAATAAGACCTAATACATTTACGGAAACAGCAGAATTCGAAGCAACTTCAGCAGCAGTAAAGTTTGTACGCAGCCTCGTGTCTTTCTTAATCTGCTTGAATGTACGACATGTTTAATGGAAATGAAGCCACAATTCGCTGCTGTTTTCACAGATTTCTGTACTAACAAGTCTAATCCAAAAAAACAGCTAGTCCAGCTTCCACGGTGTCTCCGGGCAAAGGCAAGGGTGGAGCGCCGAGCTATTTCTGCTGTTAAAGCTAAGGGCAGCGACAGCGTTCATCATGGCGGCTGATCGCTGACCTTCAAGAGTTACAACTTAATGAATCAACTCCTCTCTGCAATGTCTGTGGTGATTGTGTTTACCTCGACTTCTCCTGGTAGTTGCCAACTGACTTCAGGAGGCCTTATTAATTCACATCAAATCACTGTGTCACTTTGCAGACAGGTAATAATAAGAATTTTATAAATAATGAATGTACAACATATACAACAAGCGTAACCACAATATTGAGCTAACGACACTATAAGAAGAAAAACTATAAAAAACAATTGGAAAATTATAATTTAACATCCAATAATAATTATTCTGTGATCATTTAAGCTTTAGTTTACAGGTTGGAGATCTGCGTGCAGAACTATGCCGAGAGTTTTCCTGCACTGAGTTTGTTATTCATCTCTCTACTGTATCAAATCAAATTTCAGAGATGAAGCAATGGAAGTCAGTCATACGCAAGATGTTCTGCTAGACAAGTGAATATTGCACAGGGAGGGAGGGTTATGAAATAGAAAATTACCAGTTAATTGCCCAACATTACAGAAGTCGAAACTATTCAAATGCTTTTCCACTAAGTAGGAACCCAAACAAACATGCCGAGACTGCTCCGTGAACCTAGCAGACGGCAAAAAAAAAGAAAAAAAAAAAGCTGTCAACAGTCCTGAGCCGCTTCGGATGAAATGAGATTAAGCAAACATCTGATCTGCAACAAATATGCAAAGCCGTATTTTTAAAACTAAGAGAGAGAGATTCCTTTGATGCATTGTTGTGAAAGTCCCCAAGTCTTCAAGAGTGAGAGACTTGTTTTTTTCCTCCAGGAAATGCACACGTTCGCACATCCTGAGTAGAGTCAGAGACCAGTTGCGTTAGATTTCGTTTTGGAGAATCCGATATAGACACGTGAGATTTCTTTTCTTTCATGGTGCACCGACATCGCAGCCGTCATTCATTCCTTTACTTCGCTATATAAACATTCCATCGTGAAATGGCTGCAGGGATAACATGGGAAGGAATGTGAGGAATGTCGAGTTCAAAATTAAACGCGTTATTCAAGAGAGGAAGTCGGAGGAGGAGACACGACTTCTCCTTTCGGAACAAAAACCAGCCAAAGGTCCTCCTCACCTGTCATTTGAAGCCTTTATGAGGAAGTGCAGGTGGTTGCTGCTTCCCTTCTTTACACCGTCTGAAAACAATCCCATTTCATTCACAGCCATCACCCTTTAAATGGTGCCAAGCCTGGCCTCTGGTCTATATCCACTAAGACTGGGTTCTTATTCAAACCTAAACCAGATGTAAAAATATTCATTTCTATGTCTGACCACGTGGGGAAACAACTTCCCTGCAAGTGAAGACAAGATATGTGCACAGTATAGCAGTGGATGTGGGGAGGAGGGGTCGCGTCAAACTCAGTGCAAAGATGACTCAAGCATGATGGGATCATCGCCGGCTTCTGTCCCTGACAAAGACGGCTGACAATGGCAGAGCCTCAGCTGCAGGCTGGAGCCGCGGGGACGGGGAGTACCAGCTACCTGCTGCCAGATACCAGCTGCAAGTGATGCCATCGTGCAGCAGCCACTGTGGTCAGTGCACGTTGACCCGGAGGTCAAGGCTGAGTGGTGGTTTTCTACATTACGGTCACTCGTTGCAGCAAGCGCACTTGCAAATACACGGCAATTTGCAGCAGAGACGAGATGGAGCGCAAGCTATATTGCATATTCACAATATATGGATGCATTGGAAGCTTACAGTTTAATAAGTTCCTCACAGCAGGTTACTACGGGCAGACTGAAAGCTGTTGTGTACACTGGAGAGACATTTGTCTTGGACCTTTCTGTTGGACCTTATGCCAAGATGAACAACAAACAGTAATCTTGTGACAAGGCTCAGTGCTGACGTGGCAATTACTTCCCTTTATAAAAGTACATAAAAGTGTACTTGCTTTTATATGTTGAAAATATGAAAATAAATAAATCATGGGCAACATACACTCAATTAAGCTTCATGGATATTTGCTCACTGCTAATGTCTGACAACTTTCAACGTAAAAAACTGTAAACGTATTACGTCACTCAAAAACTGCATTGGACATAAATGAAGGATTGTGGTTGTAAAAACAAAATCAAGTGAATTGGAATCTGTAAATAACTTGAGAGTTGTTGTTTATCATGGAGTTAAAATCTCTTTCAGGTCAGTGCAACAGCACTGTATTCTTCTTCACTGATTTTACGCTTGTGCAAAATAATTACATGGTACTAAATGCCTGGACAATCTATGTAACGTGAACAAATAACTAAGTATTATACTTAAGTATGTGTTAAGATAAGCGAGACATAAAAAATTTAAGCACTGCTTAAGATTAAGATCAAATCTGATTTTGAATGTAACAATTGATGATTGTGAAGACACACACATACACACACACATACTTCATTGGTCATGTGACACTGATGCAGGAAGATTGTAATACTTTTTGCCCTTGTTGCATCTTTTCAAACTTGAACATTTCTAGATTAAACTTTCAAGACCTAGAGTTTGGATTTTGTAGCTGTGGAAATAGGAAGTTGAAGATAAAATGTTTCCAACACAATAACTGTCTTTTTTTATATTTAAAATAAGATAGATAAGTACTTCTATGCCTGAATAGCAGCACAAAGATAGAAACAATTGGAAAAAAAAGATGTTAGTCTAAAAATTCAAAAAGACTTTGGTTTTGTTAAAACGTCTTTAAAAAAAAAAAGTTAATTAACAATATCATGAAAACTCAGATTCCATGGGAGACGCCTTTCTGAGAGCACAAAACAGTGCGAGGTCGATCAAATCGCCAAACTTTTTTTTATTTTTTTTTAACACGTTGGTTTTTGCCTTGATTTATTCCCTCCTCGCCTCCATTATGCAGTGAATAATCCAGCAGCGTGGAGACGTGTCGTGTGCTTCACTGGCGTGGAGATGATAAGGTGATCGTGTCAAAGTGAAATCAGTGAAGTTGTGTTTTTATCGCCATGGCAACCACTGTTCCCCTGCCGTCGCCACTTGGTTCGAGGCTCCCGGTTCATTAACATGACTGTCTGTGCCACTGCACGGACCTGTGGGTTACGGCCTGTAACGCTGCCGTTATTTCAGCGTTAGCGTTACATGGCAGCGTGTCTCCTTCCGAATAAAGCTTCAAAACTTAAGACTGACACTCGCCGTTCCCAGCAGCCGGAGCAACGAGCTCCAGCGCGGTTTAAAAACGCTGCTGTGGTGTTTCTGAAGAGTTAAAACGCTGCATAAACGAAGAGACGACACGACATAAAACACAAAAAATATCGCGTAACCGTTCAGTGTCTGTGTATGTATGTAAAGGGTGGCCGGGAATCCAAATTGGCGAAGCTTCACAGTCGTTGTTTCTTCTTCTATGGTAGGATAAGATTTTTTTGCTTCTTAAACCCGATTTCCTGACATGGAAAGTTGGGAATTCTGGATTTTTTTCTCTCTCTCTCTCCCCCCCCAGGTGGAGCGAAACATTTTCTCCAGCCGAAAGACTTTTTCTACGGCGTAGGATAACGCGTTTTTCATCACCGAGAGGCTAAAAACAAACGCCGCAACGTAACGGTAGCTTACCTTGCGCGAAGTAAGGCTTTTTTTTCGTTCTAGCGAAAGAAGTGGAGGAAAGAATAGGCGAGGAGAAGCGGTAGTTTCCGTCCACTTGTGCAGCTGGCGCTACGTGCGGGGATCACCGCGGTATCCTGGAGGAAAGCAGCAGCAGCTCCGGCTGTTGTCACGGGGACAGGGCGGGGCCTCGGTGGGATACATGATGTCACTTCACTACTCACGCGTACCATGCACCCCGTTACTGAGGTTCAGAATGAAATTGGCCAATTAGATGAAAAGGTAATAACCGCACAATTAAGGAAATGCCTGCCCATACGTGATTTATTTTGTTTTTGTTTTTTGTAGAAAACCCTAAAGGAAGGTTGCAAATTGAAGGAGGATGGGAAAGGTCTCAGTGTTCGCAAGTAATCGATTACTAAGTAATCCACTACTGTAATTAAACTACTTTTTTTTAGTAACGGAGTAATGTAACTGGCTTACAGTGACAAAACTGTTAATTATATCATAATTACTTTAACAAGTAACGATTCTACTACTTTTCTGAAGTATTTTGCCAGCTAAAAAATATCTTGTATATATATTTTGTGGATAAATATATTAGAAAAGAAAAAAACAGCGATTGCGTTCGTAGCTGGAAATACAAACATTATTTTGAGTTCATCACATCTAAATCAAAGAATATTGTGGTTCATTGTACATTATGTGCAGTAAACAAGACATTCTCAACTGTTACTTTATCTTTTTTTTTAACCTAAGTAATTAGTAGTTAGTAATTGATTACTTATGAAACAAAGTACAGTTGAAGAAGTAATTAGATTACTTTTTAAAGGAGTAATCCCAACAACACTGCTCAGACTACGTATGTTTAGAGAAACTTTCTTTGAAATACAATAGTCTCGTCTGTTTGCAGTTTCTTACTAAGACAAAGAAAATGTATGCAAGTTATGCTGTGATAGAGACTGCTGGTCTAACACAGACAATGTATGTGCCAAATTATCTGTGGTAAGTACACAAGTCAAATATAGAAATAAACACTGATTTGACAAAGGACAGGAAGTACTTGCTGGGTCTCTTGCATTTCGGTCCATGCAAACTGGCGCACAGCAAAGGGAAATGCAGACTACAGTAAACACACAAGCTAAAGGGGAACAGGAGAAACACACAAGCGCTGTCACCTCACTGCAGGAAGGTTGCAGGCTCAATCACCAGGCCTCAGTCACAATCACAAGAGGCACCTTGGAAACTCCGTATTGGCCAAAGGTGTGAGAACAAATCATTCTGCATGGCCCTGCAATGACCTGGCAACTTGTCCTGGGTTCAACCCGGCCTGGCTCCACGGACAGCTGGAATAGGCTCCCGCAACACCTGCGACGCCCAGTGATGGAAAATGGATGGATGGTTTATAGGCAAATTAATAAAAACCTAACGCGATCTCCTTGGCGCGACGAGTCTCAGCCGCCTCAAGATCTAATCACGCCAGTGAACAAACAGCCTGGTGCAGGCTGGGGCCTGTGCGCTCGAGTAACGTGACGAACCTGTGAACCTTTTGGACTGAGGGAGAAACAGTGTGTGTCGTTGTGCTCTCGACTTCCTCCCGGCAATCCACTGAACCAGAGTAAATGCCACTGTTGGCTCAAAACCTGAGCACCACCGCCGACCCCGCCACCCCTCCACCTGTCCCCGCAGACACCCATTCGACTTCACTCTTCTCTTAGACCCACTTCTAAAAGACGTCAATTCATCGCCTGGTAGAAAATTAATCGGTACAAAAATGTCAATGCAGCTTATCTGTGGATACACTGTAGCCATTGGCTGCTAAAGGAGACTTTGTCGCTTATCAGTGAAACTAAACAAGTCATTCATCACCTGGACAAAACCTTAATCTGGCTGGTGTGTGTTCAGCTAAATCCTGGAACACAGGTTTGCCAGAGCTTCTTTTTTATTCACTTCCACATTACAGTCTTTGTTTTCAGTGGTTAGGTCCACTAAGGTGGTTTATTTTGAGTGCACAGACATTTATATCCATCATGTACTGTGTTTAGTATCCTGTCTTTTATTATGTTTATTTTGCTGTACAAACACTTTGGTAACCTTTGTGTTTATTTAAATTGTGCTTTACAAATAAAGTGGATTGGATTGGATTGGTTTTAAACCAGATACCAGTCAGTTTTCCCTAATGTAAGCACCAGCCCTCTGTCAGCAGTGACCTTGAAAATTACGACAGGTCGAAGAGTGGTTATATTCTTCACCCTTCTTTCTCTCCCCCATATCAACTTCGATCTGATTGCTTTCTGTGAACCTAATCCTGTCTGACTATAAAATCCATCAGGATTTTTATATACAAAATATGATCATAAGACCTTGACGTATAACAGGAGTAGTGAGTTTGCTTGTATTTCATTTTTACACATGACAAATTATTACAACAACTATCTGCACTGTCAGAAATTATTCTATAATTAAAAAAAAAAAAAAAACCTCAGCAAATAAGTCAGTAAAGGTTCTTGGCCCTTGTCTCAGTCTTCAAGCCTCAGCAAATAAGAACTTCAAATATCTATCAAAAAAGCCATTAGTAGACAGTCACATGGTTAAGTAAGTGATCATAAGTCAAGCAGTTTTGAAGAACAAATATGTAAGAATCACGTTAAAATCCTGGAGGGCTAATGATCCTGAACATCTACAATAAAGAAGCATTTCAAAAGTGGTTTAGGGATTCAAACACACTTTTCTCACATGTAATACCTTGTGACAAAGGTGTAAATTATCAACATTTTAAGCCTTTTTTGTTTAGTTTTTCTCATCAAAATCAGCAGGTTTTTACTTCATTGAATCCATGCTGAAATGCTAATATAATATTTGTGTATTTAGAGGGACATTTCCCTGATCTGTACAATTACACACAACTTAAAAATGACTACAGCACCCTTTTGACATCAGTTATATCCATAGACACCCAGCATTTAACCCTCAGACGAGCACTTTGTGACAAAGATGTACAACAGATGTGCTAAACCATAAAGCAGGCCCTGCTTCCAAGTGTTAGTGTATAAATGCTCGCATTGTTTAGTTTCCACTGGGCTCTGGAAAGCAGCTTTTATTATTCCTGGCCTTGTGGTTTAGGAAGTGCAGCAGGACATCATATGATTCGCCAGACACACCCAACAAAAATGCGTGGAGCCGAGACAAAAGGCTTTCATCAAAACTGTAACTTAACGTAAGTAGTTAAAGTTTGTTCACTAACTGTTTTTTTTTTGTTTTTTGTTTTTTCTCAACTCTTCTTTTTATCACATTAACTCCAAATTTCTATCCGGCTGCACTTCACTCTGCTGAAAATAAGAATTTGGTGACGCAAGAAGATGACGTATTATATGATATTTGTCTCCATCTGCTGTTCGTTTTAAGTAATTTTTCAGTTCTCCGCCACAGTCACCTACATCAAAAAAGAAAAGAAATTAAGAAAATAAAATGAGGATCATATCCGAGGCATTAAAAAAACATTTATGAATCTCTGTAGGTCATCCATTGGAGCTATATTAGGTAATAAGGTAATAAGGTGCACTCTTATATTCATATGCAAGCACTGGTGAGAGAATATGAAACCAGCCGACACAGGAAATTCTTCCACACACAGAAACTTGAGTCATTCAGATACCGTCAAATAAAGAACCACGCGACAAAAACACAGCAACCGACTTGTGACAAGGTGCTTTATTGGTATCTGGTGTGTGTGTGTGTGTGTGTGTGTGTGTGTGTGTGTGTGTGTGTGTGTTGAACACTGTAAAAAGCTTTCATTTACACTGAAGAATAATGACAAAATTTACCAGCATCTTAAAATAAAAATAAAAACAAGTTCTGCTGCTAAATGGCTGTTGCCATATGAGAACATATACATTCAGATTAACTGAGGGGTGAGCTGTACTTTCACAGCGCTATGAAATAATAAGGTGACGTCATGAGGCAGAGTTGTTTTCATGGCAAACAAACGGACAAGCAAAATAAACTTTAAACTGCTGCGATGACGACAAAAGAGGAATTTGCCGAAATGTTGTGCTAGCCTTTTAAGCAAAGCTAGCCACAGGAAGCCATAGACGTTTTCACAAAAACTATACAAGAATTCTGAGCTGCAGTAAAGATGGGCAGCATCTTAAAAGTGCCCCATTATTAGGAGAACTAAAACAACGCATTTTCAATCGTAATCATTCAACTCTTAAAAAAAAAAAAAAAACTCTTTGTGACTCAGCAATCATGAAACAGGAATGTAGCAAGGTGTTGACATAACCTTGGATGATATGAGACACAAAAGTTCATTTGGATGTTCTCGGTTGCTTTGGAGTTTTTCATGCAACATCACATGAAACGGCAGAAATTCGCTTCTGGGCCATAGCAGACAGTACATGGACTGTCTCACGCCTCCCTTTTCTGACCTGCAAATGGAAAGCAGTCAGTGAGAAAGAGAGCTGAACTTGTATGGAAGGAAGTGCCTGAAGGCGTAATGATGCTTGTTGCAGATAAAGGATAAAGTCATTAAAACACGACTTTTACTCACTAGACTATATGATTTTCAATTTGATGGCCTGTTGTAATAACGCCATTGATGTGTAATAGCATAGAAATAACATAATAATAATGATGATGATAATATATAATAAAATACAAGTGATAAAATAAAGCTCTGACCTGCAAAATGATGATTGTGAAGAGAACCAGTAGGACCAGGACCGCCAGTATGCCCACGGGAGCACTGATTGCTGGCGTATTTTCTTTTTCTTGATCATCTGACTGTGCCATCTGCACGTGAGGCGGCTCGACAAAACACTCGGACTTCTCTGTGGGGAAAGTGGAAGGCCGCGGATTATAGAACTTGGCGGCAGCGGCACACATGCAAATGCGCATATCGTGACGTTTGTTTTTTTTTTTACCTATGACATGAACGAGTGTGGCATTGGCACGGAAGCGAAGGTAGGGCGGTGGGAAGAGGATCTCGGCCACACAGCGGTAGACGTCCGTGTCTGCGGCTGCCAGTCCAGACATGGTGACTTCCAGAACGTCCACGTTCACCTGAGCTGTGCACTGCAGCGCAAACACAAGTAACGGCGGAATTTGTTGAACGCGTGCAGCCGTGTCTAAAGTGTTTTTGCAACAGTCTGGGAAAGAGTTATTCACATTTATCCACATCAGTATAAAAGAAACGAATGCCTTTCGTTCAAACAGAAAACAAAAATGATTTTCTTGTTGTTTGAGCCTCTTTGCAAAACATTAAATTCATTCATTTTCCATACCCGCTTCTTCCCGAGCTCAGGGTCACGGGGGTCTGCTGGAGCCTATCCCAGCTGTTTTAGGGCGAAGGCAGGGTGACACCCCGGACAAGCCGCCAGTTCATCACAGGGCCACATAGACACAAACAACCATTCACACTCACATGCAAACCTACGGGCAATTTAGAGTCTTCAATTGACCTCACATGCATGTTTTTGGGGTGTGGGAGGAAGCCGGAGAACCTGGAGAGAACCCACGCAGACACAGGGAGAACATGCAAACTCCACACAGAAAGGTCCCAGGCCCGGAATGGAACCGACGACCTTCTTGCTGTGAAACTTCCAAGTATTTTCATTCAAGGCGTTGCAAAGGGCAGATTTGAATCCACTTTCACTAATATATGTGCATCATGTATCATGTCCACCTGATGAACTTAATAAGTATCCATTATATATCTATACTGTATATATGGAGACATAACTATACGTTCTACATACATATATATATACACATACATACATATGTATATATATATATATATACATATATATGTATATGTATATATATATATATATATATATATATATATATATATATATATACGTATATATATATATATATATATATACATATATGTATATATATATATATATATATATATATATATATATATATATATATATATATATACATATATATATATATATATATATATATATATATATATATTAGCCTTAAAAAGATGAATATATTTGAGGCCAGGGGTAGGACTAGATAAGTTTGTACTTCTTCCTACCCCCCCCCCCCTTTCTAACATGAGAAGGGTGGCTGTTTCTTTCGTTGCATGCTTGACTTTGTTTTTGTTTTTAACTATTATTGTTTACATGTTCAAAATAAATAAATAAATGTCACTGTCCAATGTTACTCTGTGAGTATTCTCTATTCCAGGGCTGGCCAAAGCAGGAGTAGACGGATGGGATATTTTGGTGACCCACCTCATAGGACAGGCCCCACCATATTTAGCTCTTTATTGAAATGACTCTTAAAACACTTAAAAACTGTATCAGTGCTGCTATATTATGACTTACTTACATATAATTTCTTCATGTTCTGAGGGCCGCGTACGGCCCCAGGGCCGTAGTTTACCCACGCCTGCTCTTTAGTCAGTGCTATCATGCTTGTTTGGCAACAATTTGAGCAATTGTCTTTTATGTCAAGTGAATACAAAACTAAACGTCCTGTTCTTGCAGCAACCACAAGAACAGGACGTGGAAACATTTCAAACGGCTTACATTTCCACCTTCCGGATTGATGACGCTTTTCTCTTTTTTCTCGGTGAGGTTGAGGATGGACGAGCAGATCTTCTGGGGGGAGTGGAAGCCCTTCAGCACAGTCACACGGATCTCCTCTGGGAAAGGGGAGGACGCCGTGATGTGGCACGGGACTGTCGCCGTGCCATCCATGCTCAGCACTTTATAGGAGTGACTTGGTGTCACAGCTGTGAGAGGGAGAAGAACAGCTTGAGTTGACAAAGCTTGTTTAGAGGGAAGGAGAAAGAAGATTTTTTTAAAATCTATTTTATTTTCTAATTGGGATGCTGTACTGTGTCTGTACTATAAATTAGAATAGGAGCAATACAAAATAAATCAATTAATAAATCCATTAATTAATTAATTGATTGATTGATTATATTTATATGAGCATACATTTCCCCCAAATGTTTGAGTATGTGGGTATATTTGAGTATAACGGGTTCCAACATGTAATCTTCAACTATCACTTTTAACTATCAGTTACAAGTTCACTGCAAGTGATAAGGCATCTCTGTGTGATTTGATCAGATGGACAGATGATGGACAGAGGAAGCTCCGAACAAATGAGACCGAGGTTCAGTTCAGCAATTATCCACATTAAGTTGAAAGGCAATTTGACAGGGTACCCTAATTCTTTTTATTTATTTATTTTTTTACAAAAGCCATCAAAGGTTTAAGGCACTTGTCACCGGTTTGCCAATATGGACCCTTGTCTTGTAAATTCCTTGGCATAAAGGAGCCTTGCTTACCATTGCATACGGGCAGGAGGACAAGTGTCAGGATAATCCATCTCGTCATACAGTCAGCCAGGGGCATCTTGAAAAGTCTTTTGGTGCAACAAAAACAGGAGAGACGCACAAGGCTTCAAATTCAGCAGCAACCAGTGAAGATCCACACACACAGAGAATCCCTTTTTCGGTTAAAAAACGCACCAAAGCGGCAGAACTCACCTTTATAGTGGTGTTTCCTCCACGGCTGTCATGGAAACTTGACAGGAAATGATGCAGTGGATGTGTCTACTGTTTGCCAGTAAAGAGTAAGTGCGGGTTAAAGTGGCTCGGAGAAAATAGAGGAGGGGAAAATATACGGTTCAAAATCTGCTTTTCTCGGCCTTTGGATTGCTGCTAGATTTGATTTGTCCTGATTTTGACTGTTGTGTGTGATAGTTGTGGATGCGTGACCTGTCTTAGTCCCTTTTCACGAGAATTTCCTACTACTCATTTCTAACAAGGCGATTGCGTTTAATTTTGTTGCGCACTTCTTGAATGACACAGTGATGGAAGTTGATACAATTTAATTTGTTCTAAATGAGTGCACAAAATTCTACCGTCTTGTCTGTCGCTACTGAAAAAGCTGACACAGTGAAATTAAGTGACATCCTGACGTCAACTCTGTTTTGCATGGAAACATCTTGTCGGGTATAACCCCTTTGTTCTTGCAGCGCTGGCTCTCTGAGGCTGCTGAGAACACCTTCTTTCAGTGGTTTCTACAAACTGCTGTCAGTGTTTCCGTATGTTCGGAAGCTGCAGTGCGAAACAGCATCACAGAAACTCAAGTCAATTCAACAGAACGATTAAGAAACAAAACCGCGAAAAGAAAGAATTCAAAGTCGTACAAGAAATTAAATCATGCTTGTAAAAAAATAAAGGTCAAAAATGTCATTGGTTGATGTTGATAGTTCATCGTTCTACCTTAATTGGGGCAAAATCACATTTCTAAAGGTAAGCACAAAAATCCAAATCAATCAAAGTTTCTTTCTTTTTCTTTTTTTTTCTTTTTTTTTTTTTACAAAAGCACAAGGTAAGCACAAGCGGCTTTCAGCATTTCAAATCTTAAACCAGGAACTACACCAGGTGTTTTCTTGCTCACGCTTACATGAGGAGAATTAATTCCCTTCGCTAACCTGGCTCCATGCAGCGACTTCCTGAAGTTGTTTGTGCCCTGTATAATTTACTGTTTGACTCAAGAGAAGTTACTCATAATGAATGTTCCAGGGTGCAAAATGAAAAAAAGAAAAATTCTTAAAATTTGATTTTTAGAATTTTGTCATCTTATCATCTATTTAGAAGAGAAAAAACTCTTAGATGGGAGAGGAGCTGTGAATGGAAACTCTCATTTAGCCTGAGTGAACAATTTCTAAAAATCACTGATTAAAAAAAAAAAAAATCTTCTTTTAATTCCTACTAACACTGTAGAAGTTATATTTTAGTGTATGTGATTGTTTTATTGAGGTTAGAGGGTTAATGGCAAATATGTGAGTAGTCACTCTTCTGACTAAATGTGTGTTCTTATGTCTAAATGGGATATTTATTTATTTCAGTTTTTTCCAGGACTGGAAAAAAAAATATGACCACATTTTTAGTCTGCACTGTTTTCCAATTTCTTATATTATGTAATTTGGAAGGTTTATCTGCTGTCTGACATGACGACAATGTGACAATGACGAATGCAGTAGATTGTGGTCCTGAATCAACTTGTTTTTATTTATTTATTTTTTTTTAACCCTTTTTGTATCTGATGGCAGTTAAAATAGCATGAACAACAACCCTTTGTTGTTGCCGTTCGTTTGTTTATTATGGTGTCTTGGTGATTTTACTGTTTTGTTCGAGACCAAATGAGTAGCTGTAATAAACAGTGATATCTGGCATGTTGCTCGGTCACTTGATCATCTTCAGAGGCAGAAGAACAAGTTGACTTCTGCTTTAAGCAGAATTTGTTGCACACCATGGCTATTATTATTTTTGCTTGTATGACTTCTTCTTGTCAAAGGTCAGGGAGGCTTTGAACAAGGTTCTATTGAGAGTTTATGCTTAAAGTATTCTTTGTTTGAAGATAAGCCAGCTTTGTAGATCATTTTTCCATTTAGCTATGCAAATTTGCCAATTTTTAGTATTTTATTTTATTTATTTTATTAATATTATTATTATTATTATTATTTTTACTAAATACAACATACATTGCACAAAGAAAACCTTACAAAGTGTAGAGCAGTCTGGTTTTGGGGGGGGGGGCTTAGCACCATCAACCCACTGCAATATAGTTACAGGTTGCCCCAAAACCCTTTCCCAAAATTTTGTTGAGGCAGCACTAACACCCCTCTGGGACAAAGGCCAATCGTCCAACCTACCTGGATGATCGGAGCCTGGTGATGAGCACGACGGAACAAGCAGAAACACACCCATCACACGTTCGAGCAGCGGTGTGACTTTTTACGCAAATTCACCGAAAGGCCAAGCTCGTCTTTTAACACATATTGTCAGCATTTCGCTGGCACTTTGCTACTTTTTGTGGTTGTTAGACATGACGGTATCTGTAATTGCTGTGTGAAAATCATCTTTTGTACTGGAAGTTTGTGGTAAGCACATGTCAGCATTTCTACTATGAGTCACCAACGGTGCGCCACTACATAACCCTCTGCCAGTCGTGCAAGGCTCTCCGTCTCTGATTCTACTTGTCCCGCCGCTGGAATACACTTGGGTACCGACCCCGTCTGAACCTCATCTCGAACCTGTCTTGCCCTTTGGTGGCGGAAGACCAGGATTTGATCGTATGCAACCGGAACGGTTTGCTCTCAGTCAGCCAGAATTCCTGTGTCCAAGAAAAACCTCTGGAACAAATTGTTTATCTTCAATTGATTGATTGATTGATTCTTTAGTAACCACCCAGACAAGCTGGTGGAATTTGTTGACAGTACAGCTGGTAGGGGTTCCAATTTTTAAACACAAAACGGAGATAGACAAACACATTCAGTGTTTAGAATATTATTAGCAACTGGGATGAACCTGTTTTTGAAGGCTGTAGTTTTGGGGGCATTTGACCTGTAGCGCCTCCCAGTGGGCAGTAGCTGAAAGGCACACTGTTGGAGAAGCCCCAGTTGCTTTTGGGTCTTCCCCCCTGCGGCAGATCAAGACACGCCAAGCCCCTGTTCGAGCTGTGGCAGCTGCTTGGCCCTGTTTGATTTCCAAGGGTCTACCCTGAAGTGTTGTGGTAACGGTCCAAAGTGCAAGAGTATCATCTACCAATTAAAATTTGACGATCGTTTGCGCAATGGTGTAAGGTTTGGAAAGTACCAAATCGTATAATTTCCCAATTGTGGATATTTTTGCATTCCTTCGGGGAGGGAGGCAGGGAAACTGGTAGATGCCAAAGAAGACTTGGCAACGGAATCTGCCTGTCGTGTTGGCTTGGGTTACAGTATGTGGCCTCGGGAGATCACTCTCTGCCATTTGTTTCCCAAAGGCTTTAACATCAATCCGTTTTTTATTTGTATTGCAGAAGTTTGCAAAAACAAATGGCCTCAAATGGTTTTACTTTCTTACAGATGCAACTTGCTCGACCCTTAGATCCTCAAACTGGGTGAGGAACAACTTATAATAGAACAAAGAAACTTCAGAGAGGCGCAGAGGATGGCTAGCAGTGCAGTGGGTGTCACTTATAAAGGTTCTGCAGGTTAGAAACCAGTGGTTAACCCAATAGGATCTTCTTCTTTTTTTGAGCCAATTGAGTTTAAGCTTCATTCATACAAAATTACAAATTTCCTCCATTCTGCAAAGCAGGTGAGCGGACCTCCAAGCTCTATCTGTGCATCCCTCTTGCACCCAGTTTGCTTTTGCGCTTTTCTAGCACTGTTATATTGCATCCTCATGCTCTTATTTGTAAATAAGTACATCTTAATGTCTTCTCTTTATCATTTGAATGCTTGAGCTTCTGCTATGCTCCTTACAGTTCGTTAATCCAGGCAGTGGAACCACTCTTGTCTGGGCAGATTTTGGATTTTGGAGGAAGGCTCATCCTGGTTCTGGTTATCTACAGCAGATGTCTTCATTCAACTGAAGGCAAAAAAAAAATACATTAAACCAGGGGCAAGCCAACCTCATAAGATTGCGTCAGTTAGTAATATCTGTGCTGCAGCCAGTGAGCCTTCACTGCACACTTGCCTTTTGGCATTTCCATTGGTCAGATCTGACAGGCATTTTGATACCTCTCAGCTTGGTCTTTCAAGACTGCTTCAATGGTTTTAGATGTACAAGCAGGATGTTCATCAAGATTGCTTTTAGATTTGACACGTCATTTGTTCAGGGATCGTGTATACCTTGGGTGTAGCCAGTGGTCATTTGAGTTACTTTTCCCTTCCTATGGTCTCCACCCAGTCTTCCCTTTTGTCCTCTGACTAAATCTATTGAGCTGTTGACAAATAATTGACTGATTAACTATTTGTTAACAAGTAATTAATCTGCTAAAATGAATAACTAATAAACTAAAAACTAAACTAAAACTAAACTTTAAACTTAAAACTTAAACTGCTGAAATGACTGATGCATTTATGTATGGATGTATATATTCACCTCCCAGCTTGTGGTATGGTGATTGATGTTGGGTACTTGTATGTGTGGGTTGGCCACACACACAAATACCTGATGGGAGAGGGAGTCGGCCTTAATAACCATTGATTACATGTGTTTATCAAACTCATGGATATGTACATTTATATATTGTGCTATAAAAGGTCATCTGCAGGTCATCTGCTTTGTGCTTTGACTTTAATACTAATTGTATAACTAGAGATTATATAAAAACTGTAGTTTCTATCTGCTAAATTAAAGAATAGTAAAATAATTGAGGATATAGGGACTCATTACTAGATAATACTTAATATACTTAACCAATGATATTTAAAAAAAAAAAAGAAAAAAGAAAAAAAAAAGGATTCTTATCATGCCTGTTTCCTGTTTTTGCAGTGTTAGAGGGGAACTGAAACAGTCAATATTAAGAAAAAAGAAGGGGGCAACTCCTAGTTAGAGCAAAAATAGCAGGTAGTATTTAGCTCGTATAAATGACCTTATAAATGAAGACTGACAGGGTACAAACTAACACAAGCGCTTCAAAATGTATACACAGCCATTGCACGCAAACAAACAGAGAGACAAACAGACGGCACCCGGGATGTTGTCCGTCTGTTTGTTTGCGTCCGCGTTTCAGTGAATGACAGGCAGTGAGAATTACCTAGAATTACCGGAAAATTTTCTGTTTCAGAATAAACATTTTACAACAACATACATCAAGTTTCTATTATCACCACTTTTCCTGCATGGTCATCACGGTGCAAAGTCACATCACCAGTTTAACGCAGGCCACAGATGACAAACAAATATCCACATTCACACCTGTGAGTAATTCAGATCTATGATAATTTTTGAAAATCAAAAATAAAATAAAATAATAATAATAATAAATACAAGCTCGGAGTTCAATCAAACTGTGGAGTGCTTGTCACATACATTTGTGTGTCACGGTTTCCGGTATAAATATTTAAAATTTCCTTTTTCCTGGTCGGTTTTCCCGACGCAACTCGGCGGTCTTATTGTGAAAGTCATTCCCGGATGCCTGCTGCCCCCCCTCCCTACTCTTTACTTGACGTCGTTGGTAGCGGTGCTGGGATCCAGTGCGGCAGGAAGGGAAATAGGGGGAAATTTTCGAGAACTGGCGAAGGGGAGTCGGCGAGAAGCGGGACCTGACGGGCTCGAACCCGAAGACGCTCCGAACCGTTGCAGGGGGACCGGGACACACCTTGCCTCCGTCTCCCGGCTCTTTTATTGCGGCTCCTCTCCACCAATCTCCCCGGATTCAAATAGTAAGTCGCCCATTCTCCTTCCCATAAATGCGTCTCTGTGTGGTCATTTTTCTCCCCTTCTCTTTCCTCTCTCATATTGTGCGCGAGCCTCTCCCCCTGCTTTTAAAATACCGTCTTCGGACCTCGCTTAGTGCGTTTAAGCGTGTCACCGTGTTTATAACATCCGCTGGAATGAAGCCAATTAATCCCGGCAGCGGATTCATGTGTATGCAGATAAAGGCGAGAAGGGGTGGGGGGTGGCCCAGAACACGACCAGCTTCACAGGGGAGACGAGGAGGAGGAGGAGGAGGAGGAGGAGAGGAGGGGGTGCCTGATTCATTTTTTTAGGGCTGCTTAAATGTACAATGTGCAATGATGAGGCGACACACGTAGGAACACGTGCGGATGATGGGTGTCCCCCGCCCGAGACGCACACACAACGCCATACGTGCCGTTTGACCGCTGCGTTGAAGCGTCGCAGGGGCCTTGCGGGAGCGCAGACTGCCGAGCGAGCGAGCGAGCGACCGGCTGGCCTCGATTCGCAGCTCCGGCGGCGGCGGGGTGGTGGTGTTGGTGTTGGTGGTGGTGGTGGGGGATCTCGCGTCGGATCCTGCAGCCGGCTGACAGCGCCTCCCCAGCCCTTGGATACTGCAGCTTCGCTAGGGCTAGGCATGGTTAGCTGACACAAGCAAGGCGTGGCATTCATATAGCATTACACAGCCATGGGCGTGTTCCCCCCGCAGCTGCCGCACATCTGACTTCTGAAATGTTCACTTGACTTTATTAGCGCCGTTTGATGCGGCCTGACCGTCCTGATGCGTCACTGCGCGCTGCTGCGACTACGATTGTTGTTGTTGTTGTTGTTTTTTTGTTGTTCGTATTTTATTTTTATTTTATTGTTTGGATCGATAATTCAGATATTTTGCAGCCATAATTGGCCCCCCTCCCCATTTCCACCACCAATTCACCCCCATTTGATAGTCAGACTGTATTTATGAAGAAATCGATCATGATATTTGAAAATAGTGCTTCAAAACTGTTTAAAAATATATATATATATATATTCCAGTGAGCCTATTATTTAGAGGATAAACCCATCGGACAACCCGTCTCAAACTGAACTTGGGGTGAATCTAGTCATGCAGACAGTAGGGTTAACAATAAAACTACAGGTCACAGAACACGGTATCTATTTGTCATAGATATTTAGAATTTACTCATGAAACGACACATCTGTCTTTTTTTTCTTTCTTTTTTTTTTAAATCAGTATGGGCTTAAACCTTGAAATTGAGTTTATATATTTGTGTCACGGAGTACAGAAGTCCCTGTGTGAGCGCAGTCAGCAGAGAAGCTCTCTGTCTGGGAGCAGCGTTGCATGTGCTGAGACATGACAAACCCAGAAGTGCCATTTCAAGTTTGTCTTCATGTTTTATAGAAACACAAAGTCAAGAGTGCTTTTCGCTGTCTGAGGCTCATTACAGTGATGTTTGTTGTTTTTTTAAATCTGGTCCAACTTAATGCAAAATTTGCATTAGTATGACACATGCAATATATTCTTAATTGTCTTAAAATACAAAAACTCTCTTTAAAACTGTACTTTATATCATATTGTACATATCAGTCACATGTACCTCCTGTGACAGACATGTTTATTTGAGAGTGCATAGACTTGGCATCTCGCCATCAGTTGTTACTATAAGCTGATGCTTAGTTTAGTGGTTCGTTGGTTTAACTAACCAGCTTTCATCAGACATGATTTTATTTCAAAATGTAACTCCGTTCTCTTCGGTCGTTGTTGTGCAAAGAAAAGAAAAGTTTAAATGTGGCGCCCAAAATATGATTCTTGTTGTCGCTCTGTGTTTTCGATGGGATCGTCTGCTCACAACTGTATATTTAAACAGACTTGAAAATAGCAAAAATATAGCACCGAGTTTTCTTATTCGAGGACAACGGTTGAGTTTTTAGAATTGCAACGAATCAAAACGAAAATTTGAATAATGAAAAAATAAAACAGTGCCCTCATTGATTATCCCCACAGTCCAATTCTTGTCAATGTCCCGCGTCCAGGTGCTTGAACAATAAAAAGGGCTATGTTCCAATAGCCATACTGCCGTACTATTTAGTATGCCAGAGCCACAATCCTCTGCAGTGGTGACCATGTGACATGGGCTTACATCACAGTTTACCTTCCTTCTGAATCACATACCTTTGTTTCGTACTGCATGTTGTGCCTGCCACAACTATAAAAACGTTCAAGGTGCAACATCATGGACAGGAGAAGTGCGTCCAAATCGTCTGAGTGCTGCGAGCATTAAGTGTGCACTTATAAGTGCGTGATTTGGACGTGCTGTCAAAGTAGTTGGGAGTGACTTGTTCATCATTGAGAGACGACTAGATTGTGCTGTGGACACGGAGCGCCTGCAAAAGCCTTCTCTCATCCACGCAGAATAAAATGGAAGGACTTGTTATCAGGATTGATGAAAATAAAAGCAAATGATGTCATACTGGTGAGAAGTGGCTCTCAACACCCATCCAATATTAAAAAAAAAAAAGAAAAAAAAAAAGAGAAAATCACAAGGTGTAGGTGGACTACATTATTTTGAACGTGCCTTTTTTTTTTTGCGTTACAACAGTGTGAATATTCTAACTGCCGTTTCAGTCACAGTTTCGAAGCTTCTCCAGATATCTCCTCCAGCTTTGGTACCACAATCCCAAGTGCTGGGACGCACTGCCTCTGGACTGCCGTCTGAAACGAGGCCCGTCAGAGTCGAAACATAATTATCCAGTCAGCTGTGAGACGTCCTACCTTTCTGACACTCTCGCGTGTAGCAAAGTAGGCCACAACTTGGTCTCCCCGGGTATGTCGAGGGTTAACTGGAGTATAAAAATCCCTGCTGCCCTACTTCAACTCGTTGCTGCACTTGCTGGCTTGAAGCAGCCAGTCAGCCCGGGTCATGCATCCGCACAGGATCCTTACTCCTCTTATCTTGCATAGTATCTGCTACTGCTGGGTCGCCTCATGATGTCTTGCTATGATTATGATGTCTTATTGTTTCCTGCATCCAGAGACTCATCTGCCGTCACTCAAAGCTGCGTCGTGGACTAAATCCCCTCCTCGCGAGGTGGTGATTATAAGACGGGAAAGGGAATCCGCTGGGAAACACGATGCACACTTTTAAATGCATTGCCTCAAAATATAATAATGTGGCAACGAGACGATGAACTTAATACAATTTGATTTCAGCACCAATAATTTCATGACTTTCTAATCGAATTCCAATGAAAACGACTGAAGGCCACCAATCAAAGTCATGCTCTCTGGCTTTGCTAACTAATAACTGAGGCGCTGCTGTGAACACAACATCCCATGATAAACTGTTATCTCCAAAGTTGACTTGTTTCATAAAAAAAAAAATCCTGTTAAAGATAGGAATGGGAACTACTTTGGATGAAGAAGAGCGTTCAAAGAGAGCGTCACTGATGCATGAGATGTATCAAACTAGCTCAATGCTTGGTCTCCATTTGTGCACAGGGGTATCGTTGGTATCTGCAGTTATTGGTAGTTTTCAGCGGGTAGTCATTCTGCATTTCCTGTTTACCAGGGGAGAAATAGAAACTTGAAGACAGACAAACAGACAATACAATACATCTAAATATTATTATTGCTATTTTTAAGACCAATTTCTTTATGTCAACATACGAAAATTGACAGCATGCAACCAAAGAATTTTCATTTGATTATGGCATCTAATGTTATCCATGTTTATCCAATAAGTTATTTTTTTTCACGTTTTTGCAATTAGACTCAAAAACAAACAAAAAAAAAAGCAAAATGCACAAAAGTTCCTGTCTTGGTTATTATACTGAACACCTGTCATGTTCAATTTCTCCCTCCCCCCCAAAAAAAAACTCCAAATCTTGTTGTGCTTCCTCTGGAAGCCGTGTGGGACACAGTGCATCGCTTACATCTGTATCAGCAGCCCGACTGCAGATTGTAAAAACATTCTCGGCTGGTGGCTGCAGGAGGTCGACCCCGGATCAGCTGCAGAAGCTTGCTGAATCCCCTCCTCCTCCTACTCCTCCGCCCCCAAAGAAGAGAAGAAAAAAAAATCTGCGATGTTTTAACGCCAAGTTTATGGAAAAGTCATTGCTGCTCTTCTCAGGAAATGCTTCCTGTCTCAGAGGAGAGGCTGACAGCATCAGGGCAGATCGGCTGCAGCGAGCACTGCTGGCGTGAGTAGTTCACAGTCTTGGGGCGCTTATTTTGGCACTGTGGAAACGTGCAGTACCTCTTGATTTAGTTTACTTCACTTGCGGGCTAGCGTCATGCTAGTTCTGTGTAGATGAAATGTGTCGGTAGCTTGGCTGCGCGCATTGTTTGCAGTCATAACAGTGAGGTTTTTTTTCCTGCTGTTTGTTATCGAAACAGGCAGCTGAATGCTGTGACCGTCACACACACACACACACACACACACACACACACTCTAGCTCCCATATGTGGCAACAAATGTATTTGTAATGGAGTATCGGAATTATGTAATCATACTTAACTGTCGCAATTCAAATGTCCAGGACACAGCGGAAAGTTTGTTGAAGGAGCACTTTCAAATTAAAAGTCTTGCTGGCTGTGAGTGATGATGATGATGATGATGCTGCTGCTGATTCAGAAAAAAAAAAGGAAAGAAAAGTATTCTGCAAATGTGCGAGGAGAGTGAGTAGGACATATTTCTAAAAGAACTTTAACCAAAACCATGAAGCATCTCATCCAATATTTAAAATGAGTGCCTCTAAAGTTACAGCTTTTGGACTCATACTGTTTTGCTATTTTTCAGCTGGACCTGACTTGAGGTGTACGTGTGGGCTCATGTAATAATAATACTGTAATAATAATGTAATAATAGTTAAATTAGTAATAATGTAGTAATAAATTAATAATAACAAGATCATTTTATATAATGCTGAATATCTTAGTGTTGTGGCTATTGTGTTACATGCATTTGTGGAGACCCCTTCATCTGCAGCTTTCTTCCAAAGGTTCAGTCTGAGTGTTTGACCAGCAGCAGAAGTCTGTGTTTTTAATTCTCCACAGATGGAGAGTTGTCCTGGCTGCCACTGCTACTGCCGTGGCAGCTCACAGCCCTCCTTGGAAAATCCAGCCTCACTTCTTCTCCGCTGTTTTTATTTCTCTTCTTTTATTTTTTTTTCCACTTGTGTGTTTTTCTCCGGCTACGCTACTCTCACTGAATATTTTCCCCATTCCTCCTTTTATTGGACTCTGTCTGTACTCTGCCTCTTGATATTCAGTCTGGGGTGAGCTGCGCAGCGCGAAATCACCATTGATTTCCCTCTTTTTAACTGTTCATTAAATTGAGTCCATATACAGAGTCGTAGATGAAGCATAAATTTCCTGTGCGATTAAATGGGAGAGAGCTTTGTCCATGAGATTGTGGTTCAGCTATTTATTTAGTAGCTTTCTCAGGTTCTTATGAAAAGTTGAAAGCTTTTGCTCTCTGACTTTGCATCTTGCATAAAGTCAGCTGTTTGACTACGTGCATACTATCGTATGACTACGATGCATTGGGCTGAAATAACTAATGCATCTCCAAATAACACTACCTGTCAACAGCTAAATCAAAGCCACTCAGCATTTTTTTTTTTTTGATAAAGCAAAAATAACAACAGGGCAATAACTTTTCTCTGGTCTTGCAATTGATTGGCTTCAGGTTGTCATATTGCAACCATTTTTGTAGATCATTTTGAAGTAAAACAAACTTCCTTAAACGGCGACCAATCGGCTTTGATTTTATCACAAAAGTTTCCATCTGGTGTGGACACAGACTCTCAAACAAGGGCGACGCCAGTGTGAAAATGAGTTTGAATTTGTTTGAAATTGCTATGACCTGGTCCTGTTTGAACACGCACCAGTTTAATACCGAGTTAATAATTACACGGCGCTGATCCGAAAAAGGAAAGGAAGCACAACCAGCAGTCAGCAAAGTGCGGATGATTTCATAATATGACATGACAGTTTTATCCACTCATTTTTTCTGTGCTTAAAAGGGAAGTTTCGAAGGCTTCAGGAAGTATATGTTGCTCCATATGCCTTCTAGAGTTGGAAATGATGTCTCACATCCTCCGTGCGTGTCCCTCTCCAGCTTCTTGTTTACTGGCCTGGCCTGGGTGGCTTCATATTCAAGAATGTGAATCTTCTGAATCCCCTCAAAATTGTCACGCATCAGTAAACGTCACAGACAGGACTAATGAAGAAATGATTACATAGCCTATTAAAAATGGCAACCAAAACAATTTATAAACAAAAATTGCATAGAGACGCATCCTCTTGCTCAGAATAGAATAGAATAGAATAGAATAGAAGAGAATATAGGCCGATGGTTGGTGAGAGTGAGTGACAGACCAGGAACCAGTTTGTGCGGTGCGCATCCAGTGCAAACTGCAAAGCGATGACATCTAGTGGTAACCTCATTTTTTATACGGCTCCTTTAAAGTGTAGTTCATATCCACCGGTGACTCCCATAGTGTTGCACACTGTTAAATAATACAAAATACTCTTTGTTAGTCTGTTCGTTTGGTATTCTGCAAGAACAAGGAGAGGTACAGACATCGAGCCCTCACGTCTGCGTGAGTTTGTGAAGAAAAGGCTCTGCTTCTCCGTCAGTATTTTTTTTTTTTTTTTTTTTGCTGACTCTTTCAACTAAAACATACTCCGTACTCCATCCAAAACCACAACCATCCTCTGTATGGAAGCGCGCTAGGCCCGAGCGAAGGAAAGAATGCAAGTCCTCATTCTGTCTGCCGGCTTCTGTATCAGCGCAAACCATAATGATGGAGATGTGGATGGCTTCTTGTGAGACGCTCCTCTTTCCGTGAACGGGGGAATAATTTATGACTTTCCCAATTCCCCACTGGAACACTTGGAAAACAATAACTGCAACAAAATGTGTGAATCGTCAGCTTTTTTTAAAACTATCAATTTCAAATGAAAAAAAAAACCAAACAAACAGAAAAACGTACCAGAATGTGTGGGTGAATCCCACTCTGCTATTTTCTCCATGAGATACATTCTCATTTCTGCTGGAGATGAATTATTCAAAAAGTCGGGGCAACGTAGTGTTTGCTACCCGTTACATGTTCATGTGAGAAGAGCAGTGAATGAAAAAGCAGCAGTAAAGTCCAAGTTACGTCCTCTGTGATAAAATTAAAGGACCATCTTATTTTGTTTTTTTAGGTAAACTTCTCCTCATTGATAGTCTTCCTGTATTTTGCTCTTTTTCGAATAGTCCACTAAACTAAAAGATGATTTAGCGCTGTACAAATAAAAGTTGATTGATTGACGTGATTTCAATTTTATGAGCAGTGTGCAAGAACAACATGCTGTCATGAAATTGCGTGCGCCAGTCAGTGAGAAATACTGCAACAGACCTCAAAACCAGGAGCCAAATTTTGAAGGTGAATTAGACTGAAATTCTCTATGAGAACTTTAATTGTAAGTAAGATGTAGTAATAATAATAATAATGATAATACTAATAATGATAATATGATGTAACACAGTGGTAAAAATGTCCTGTTATTTTTGTTATAACTTTGGGATTCCAATTAATCTAAAAAAATTCCTAAACAATGGTTGAATTAGAGATATTATATGTTTGACTATACTAAACTATATTTATTATTTAAAAAGAAAATCCACTATATTTATATATTTAATTTTGTGTTGTACTCACTGCACCACCAAGTGTCTTCATTTGCAATTGGAAAGTTGTGGAAAGGTGTGGTTGGCTTGCGCCTCGGAAAAAAAGTGTTCATAGAAAAATGGAGAATATAAGCACCCTTTTGACCGTTTTGACTTCCCAGGTGGGACTTGGAAAGCAACAGTCTGTCCACAAACCTCTTTACCATTAACAAAACCTATATAAATAGTCCACCTTCTGTGTAAAGTTGAACCTCCAAGTGTCAACATGAAAGAACTAGCAAAGATTTTTGTTGAGTCAGCCTCATTACTGTATCCGTCATCCCGCGGTAAGCTCCTGCCCTCCACATAAGTGTGTTGTGGATCTGTGTATGTGTCAGAGCAGGTTTTAATGTAGCCCAGGGCTATTGTTTGTTCAACTTTGTCCTCCTTTACGCAGCAGAGAGTTCCAAGGCAACCCTTGACATTCAGCCATCACATTGAAAACACACTGACGGCACACTCTGCACCCCCCGACCGCCCTCCCTTGTGTTCAAAATGTTGTAATTTGTTCCCTCCACAAATGTTTCTGGTCAGAGCCATTGCAAGCAGTCAGAAAAAGTGGAAAGTTTGGCACGTTTCGGAACCATGAGAGGCTTTTAGTTTCAGTGTTTCTATGTCCGTAGTGAAGGAAAACCCTTGAAATAAGTCGGTTTGAAAGTGGGCTTTCAGCGAATCTATTTATTTATTTTTCTGTCTAGCCATTTCGCTGGCTATACTGGCAGCGCCTCTCTGTGAATTGTAGGTTATAATGTACAGCAAAACTGCCATTATGAAGGGGGAAAAAAACTGCCATTGCTTATTTTGTAGTATTTTATAGTGTCGTAAAGTTAAGTCAAGAGACAATTGCAGGTGCATACTGTACGGTCTTCATGTTTCACAATTCCTGGACCTTTTGATTCATGTAGTTTGGGAAGGAAATACTGGCTTAGACATTTTTATTTTCATTATAGCTCAGAAACCAACACAACTTTTGTGGGTTTTTGGAAAGAGCTTAAAATAAAACGAAAGCACATAATCAAAACTTGCACGATTAAATGACGGAGAAATAAATTTGACGGATGCCATATCATTTGATGCAAAATAAAGTGATCATCCTGTGCAAGGGTGAAATCAAAGACACCCCCCCCCCCCCAAAAAAAAAATAGAAGCGTAAAAAAAATGATGCAGCAGACTTGTTCATTTTGTCAAATTTTCATTGTAGCAACTCAAACTGATATTCCGTGGGTTTGCCCCCGCATGCTTGTATTTCTGCATGACAACATCAGGGCATGCTCCTAATGAGAGGACAGATGGTGTTCTGGGTTATCTCCTCCCAGATCTGGACCAGGACATCACTGCAGCTTTTGGACAGTCTGACATAATGTCCCAGAGGATCTCTATTGGGTTTAGGTCGGGTGAATGTGAGGGCCAGTCAGTGGTATCAGTTCCTTCATCCTCCAGGAACTGCCCGCATGCTCGAGCCACGTCAGGTCGGGTATTGTTGTGCAACCCAGAACCCAGATCTCCCTGCATCACCACAAGTGTTTTCATCTTTGAAGAGCTCAAGGCCCCAGTGGCACTCTTGCCAATTGTGGTGGTCTTTGGCAAATGCAAATCGAGTTCATGGTGCCACCCTTGTGGAGTCTGTTTCCGATTGTTTGGTCGGAAACCTTCACACCAACTGGCCGACTGGAGGTACAAGGCCTTGCACAAAAGAGCAGATACCGATTCTTCCCATACGCCTGCGATTCCGGCGGCGGCATTTTCATCCATAAATCCTTTTTGGCTTTTGTGAATATACACGTTGCATCCTCACAGGAAGCTCAGACACTCGGCCAAAAAATCACTGATCTAGTTGTGAGCGATGTCCCAAAAAAACAAAACAAAACCTCGCTTTCTAAAATCACAACCAGAATTTTTTTTTTGTTAGCCTGTTGATCGTGTGCAGAACCTTTATCCCCCGCCAATATGAACGCTACGATCATAGGACGTCACCTCCCATTATGCGTTTGGAACAATGCCGTTTTCCTGCGACCACGTTGAGGGGGATTTCGGGGGATTTAACTGGGAGAAGGTGGCTTGTTTGTCAATCTGCGCTATGTGTGCTGTTCTCCTCTTGGATTACTATTGGGGTTTTCAATATAATTACAGTCACATAAGCTTGATTCCACGAACTTTGACCCTTACAGAGACGTATGGGTCAAATTGACCCACATTAAACGGAGCTCTCGTCCTGCGTTCAGGGGGAAATGTTGACTTATAAAAACAGTATTAGACCCGAGAGGAGGCTTTGGCAATGAATATGGAGGACAATGGGGTTGGTGTTATGTGATGTTAAATAGATCTCAAATACCTCTGCTGGCATACAGCATTGGGTAGCATTATGGTCTAGTTGGCACCATGGATGGTCTCCGCACTGATACAAGAACGGCAGTGGCTCAGCAAAGTGACCAATGTAGCGTCTAGGTTGAGCACCAAGCTATCCATAGAGATGTTGACCCAAGCCAAATGAAAAATCACAGCCGTAAAAAGTCAGCCAAAAGAGATGAATAAAGGTTAAAGCCCCAGTGATTGTCATATCCCGAAGGATGTGAAATTTGAGTGTCGAGGAGTGAGGCGATGGGTACCATTTTTACAGTGTTTGGTTTGAGGGATTAAATCCACAACCTACCAGTCTCGGGGCAGACACTCTACCACTAGACCACTGAGCTGGTAATAAGGGAAACAAACGTCTGTGGTCCCAACCGGAACAACTTTTCCTGTTTTGCTGGCTTGCACCTGTTGTTTATTTCATGAACAAGAAAGCAGTTGAAACTGATAAACAACTCCCTCCGCTACTTAACTGACCAGATCAATATCCCACAAGTTTGACTCGTAGGTTGCTACACTCTGATCAAAAAGTGTTCCTCTATTTTTATTTTTTTTAGCAGTGTATAATATTTGTAGTTGACTTTTGCATTGTGTATTGTGCTCACAACATTCTATTCTCATCAACCACTCTTGGGTTGCATGTATTTAGGGTTTGCTTTAACCATCTGTGAAGGGAACAAGCTCTGGTGGAGCTTCAGTCGGTCTTCTTTATTGTTTTGATTTTTCAAATAAATCCTTTGGACTTGTTAAAAGCAAAAGTAAAGTTTATAGTAGCCTAAGTCTGTCAACCCCATGCACCATCTCTGAAAATATAATTTGTCACTGAAAAAGTTGACATTAAGAAAGTTTCCTACCAGAGCAAAATATCCAAAACACTAAGCGGATGTGGATGTGCATTGCTTCAGAGTTATGCAGAGAAAGCCTCTGCTTGACCCGTGAGTTATTTTGGAACAATACTACGAGCTAATTCCTCCTAATACTTTCCTGTTAAGTAATCAGTTGAAACTGAATGGGGAACTTTTTTTCATGGAACAAAAAAATGATATATATATATATATATATAGACACATAAAGCTGTATGTCACAATCGTTAACGTCTTGTTGACTTTAAAAAGCAAATCTAGCATATTTAGCAAATGTAAGTGTATAGCAAGTAGTGTATAATGGAGAAGATATGTTAGGTAGGTATGTTAGAGGCTAATGGTCTCCTGCTAGTTTTATTTCTGCTTCAACAATTATTGCCATTATTAGGCTTTTTAAAGAAACTTTGGACAACTTTGTTGCTGGAGCATAGATAAAAACATCAAGACATCAAGACAAGACTTGTCATTCGTCCGTCTATTTGTTATTTATTTTTACAATTACCGCTCTATATCTCACTGCTGCTTGGGTGCAAAAGTTGTTGTGGTGAAGGCGAGGTGTACCCTGGACAAGTAGACTCTAAATAGAAACACCTGCAAACCAAGTGGGCACGGGTGTGAATCAAAATTTGTCAGACATGATGAGTAGCCTGGTGCAGCCAGAGTAATTAACAATTCTTAGAACTTAGAATTAGCCTGGTGTCTTTGAGTAGTAACAGGCATTTTATTTCTGGAACTCATGCCAAACAGCATCAGCCAAAACTCCTCTGAATGCACTTGGATAAACATGCAACCAATCAGGAACGAAGGTGCGCTCGTTGGTTTTCCGTGGTTGCTGCTGCTCAATGAGGTGTCGACTAAAGCCTGTGTATCCGTCTGTGGGATGTCGTTTTCGTCTGATTCGGTGTATTCGGTCTGCTCCTGGCCAACACGACGTACAGCTGCTGCACAGAACGTCTGTGAAGAACAGCAGTGGGTGGAAGGAGACGGAGACAAAACAGTATTTAAAAAATTATGGCCTGTCAGTTTCTTTTAGGTCACACGCGTTCGACTCAGCATTGTGAACAGCCTCACTCACAGCACCACCTGCTGACGCTACATTTTGCATATAGACAGCTGTTAGGTTGCACCAGTCTGCGTGTGTTGTGATTTTTCCACCATGATTTATTGTCTCCAGGCTCTACTTTCAGTGCTGTAACGCACCCGTGAACATTTAGTTTACATGTGAACCTATTTGAACCAGTTTGAATCTCTACATACAAATATATATATAAATATATAAATTCCAAAGTGGTTTCTTAGAGTGCCCCCTAACCCTAAACCTAAAATGGGAAGAAGAAAAATGTGTCTGTCATCCAAAGCAAGGATGCTGATGTGTCATATTTTCCTTTTCTGTGTCTCCTCAAGGACATTGAATTGATTTGCTGTGTGCTGTTTGGAGGAGGAACCAATCAGCGTCAATATACCAAAGGTAAAGAGCTTAAAGGCACCGTTACTGCTCCAAGATATCATGGTTGCATGGAAAATGCATTACAGTCAATCCAAAAGTAATCTCAGTGGGTTTTCTGTGCATGTCAAACAGCGTGTGGACACTCCACTCTGGTCTGAGGGAGTCTTAACGGGACACATTTCAACCTAAGAGTGTTGGTAATTAACGCTTTTAGTATCGGCGGATATTTACCTGCTAGTCGGTTATCTATCGAACCTATCTAATAATATTTTTAGGTCTAGAAATGAAAGTTTATATACGTAGCAAAACCTCAACGTGATAATGAGCTTTACCTTGTTGCACAGTCATTGTGGATTCTTGTGGATCATTATATAATATAATATAATAAAAAATATTATAATATAAGAAAGCTGTTAGCAACAATTTCAACCACTCAGGTTTTTCGGAGGTTATAAAAAGATACTGGCTTTTTAGAGCTTGGTGAGTTAACTGTTGTGCAGTCTTTTGGCATGCAGCCCTCCCAGAACATCTGAGATGAACTATTAAATACACGGCTTTGTCAAACTGTTTTCTCCAAGCCGAGTAAACAATTTCCCTGACATACAGCTTCCCCCTTAACAACTTGTTTTTGAATCTGCCGTGGAGAAAAAAATACATACATCCATTCGGAGTTCCAAACACCATAAAAAAAATCCACTTCCTGCTGCCTTCATTTCCACTCGAAGCGAAAATAGAACTCATTTGTTCCGTCGCTAAATCTAAACTACACCATTGTGTGTGTGTGTGTGTGTGTGTGTGTGTGTGTGTGCGTGTGTGTGTGCGTGTGTGTGTGCGTGTGTGTGTGTGTGTGTGTGTGTGTGTGTCATCTGACACCGTGACAGCTGAATCCCCCTGGGGTTTGCCGGGTTCACCCGTAAAGATCAGACCGGCAATGGAGGTGCAGCAGGTAGCAGCAGCAGATTAAAGCTCCACGCAGCAGTCGCGCGGGGGGGAAAAGTGAGGCGCGGAGTCGCTCTCTGCCTGCCCGCCCGCCTCCCACACTCGCTCTGTGTTTGTCTTCCTCGCCGTTATTTGGAGGCCTGGACAGATGTTGACGGGAGGCAGGAAGCCGAAAAGAAAGTGACGTAATGCTCTGGGGAAGTGACATTGTTGCTGGATCAGCAGGCAGCTTCTCCCTGGTCCCAAGCTTCCTCCACCTCGCTCTTCTCCCCTTCCTGTGTGCCGGAGCTGAAACATTTTGTTCCGTTAGCTGGAACAAGAACATTAACCAGTTGGCCGTCCCACGGCTCTTTTTTTTTCGTTTTGTTTTTCGATTCCCTAGTGTTTGGTGAAATGGGATTCGTCCAAATTGTTTTCAGTCACTCAATTAAGATTCTAGTAAACGGTAAATCCTGTGGCACACCACCAAACCACAATGTTGCAAGATGACGCTCCGTCGCCCAGTTCAGTCTATTTAATGACAATGCAGTATCTCCATTTATTTATACTCACTCAGAGTGAAACGTGGTCCTGTTGGGATGAACTGAAGCCAACATCCTGGTGCTAACTGAAGAAAGGACAAGTTTAACCTGTTTATTCTGTCATGTTCGTAAGATCACATGTACATAGACCCTGAGCCGCCTTGGTTGACTGGATCACCTCTTCACCTATAATTATATTTCACTGTTGCACCATATGTTCAACACTCACAGACAAATTATGTGGAAGATAAATGAAACTACTGCACAATTCGCAGTCTGTCTCCCTGCAAGGATGCGCTGTTATGAATTTTGGTGACAATGACCTTTCAGCCTTCGGAACAAAAGAAGAATTCTAGGGCAGGTCTTTTTGCCAGGAGTTAAACAAGAAGCAGGTCTTCTGTAGCATCTTGCAACTGTTTTCAATTCTTAGAGCAGCGAGGCATATTTGAAGGCATCATGAAGAGAGATTGAGGTAACTTGCTTGTTGAAAAATGTTTGTAATGTGGATGTCCTTCCAAAAAGTTGCTTAAAGGAGAATGGATGAGCTTCATGTCTGTCATTCAAAGCAGGTTAGTCAGATGTCTCCTCAGTAAGAGGTTTTGGGCAGTTGTTAACATCTCTCATTGTTGAAACGGACCACCTCTGACTCGCAACACCATCTGGTGGCCAGATGAAATGTGTGAGGAAAGACTTTGCCTTTCGACGCTGGTCCTGTAATGCGGTTACAAGTGAAACTGCTGCCATTACAGTGTCCTTGTTGCCGTTGTTTTCAAGCTTGTGGTCACTGTGGCGCAGTTAGCAGAGCTGGGCGGAACAATGATGGAAGAGTCCGAGTGGTTCGAGTCCTGACTCTGACTGTCCCAAGTGTCTTTGGGCAAGTCCCCGTACCTCTACATTGCTCCCATTGGTCCTGGCAGCACCTGGGCATGGCAAGTTTGGCAACCGCTGCCCATCAGTATGTGTATGAGAGGGTTATCGAGAGACTTTGGTCTTTATGCTAAAAACCCAACCCTGGTCGTGTGCTTCTCACAGAATCATGATGGTAGGATTGAAATGATTCAGATTCCAAATACATTATTCCATTTTTTTTGTTTGTTTGTTTTAAAGGGGCCCTCTTATGGCCATTTCCAGGTTTAAGAAATTCATTTTTCGTGGATCTAACCATGAATCATGTTTGTTTGGTAAAAAAACAAAAAAAATAAAAAATAAAAATCTTAATTTGAGCCGTCAGGCCTTACAAAACAAGCATGTCTCTTGCCCAGCCCCGCTGCCAAATGATGCCTTGCCCACATTAAACATTTTTAAAGAAAAAGGAGTCTGTAGAGGTGTTACTATCAGCTACCAGCTCAACGCGTAGGTGTAGATGTTGATGTAGGAAGTTGTGCAAAAAATGGCTAATTTCAGCACAGTAACACAGATAAAGCCTTCCCAGCTAGAAATGCGCAAGTACTGGTAGTTATTTTTTGTGCTTGGTGTTTTATTTGGCATGTCAGTAACGCAAAAAGGCTTGAAAACGTTTTTCATAATAAAAAATCTTTTCAGCGGACAAAATAATTCTCCAGATTTATGTTTTCCGATTGTACAAAGGCCTCAAAGAATTTGTTCTTTCTGCGCTATATGAACTGCACTGCATTCAGAGATGGTAAGGAGCGTAATGCGGGGAACACAAGACAAAATGTGGTGCTACTCGAAAATGTAGGAAGAATGAGTGACGGGAGGATGATTACATGGTTCCAGCCCAACAGATGGGAGGAGTGTGGCTGCAGCGTAATTACTGTTTACTTTGGGCACACATTCATCTTTACGTCTTACGTTTCGACTCTGTCTGAGACTGCAGCTTTGCAAGTTTAAGTTCCATGGGGTCATGCAAAAACAGCGCAGCGTATATTAAACCATTCCCGTGCATGCACGAACCTTCAAAAACCTCACGGGAGTCCCGTTTCTGTAGCCTCTGTCAGTTTTTGTAATTATCTGTACTCCCAATCTTTGTTGTCCTGTTTTGGACTCTCTGTTTACAGTGTGCCGGTTGGAATGAAAAATCAGATGTTCCTTCAAAGCTTGTTCGTTTTCAGATTATTTTTTTTGTTGTTGTCATTTTCGAATACTAAAACATCCTCTAGTTAAAGAGATAATTCAGGGTAAATCATGCTATGAAATGATAGTTGTTGTTTTGTTTTGTTCTCAAGGAAAATGCATAGCTGGAACTACATTTCACACAGACCATGGTCAACTTTGTAGTGGATAGCAATGATATATATATATATATATGTGTATATATTTTTTTACTACCCATGACCCAGAACCTTATTTATGTAAAGATTAAGTGTGTAATATTTGGAGATTAAGGAAGAAACAGCGACATCAAGTGGTGACATCTTAGATTGCTGCGTCTTTCATTCTCTCTCCCCCTCCTGACCTTGCCAGCGAGCTACGGTGGCCTGTGCCCACAAACCTGGATATCTTGCACATCTTCTTCTTCGCTGGTTTATTTGAGGACTCCAGCGTTCACCCTGATTATAAAACGCGCTGCCATGCAGCTGGATTGTCCACACCAGGCTTCCTTAGAAATATGGTGGTGCAAGATGGCAGCTAACTGAGAGCAAGACTCTTCTTCTATGTATATCCTTCTATATATATATGTATATATATATATATTTATATATATATATATACATATATGTATATATATATATATATATATGTATATATATATATATATATATATGTATATATATATATATATATATATATATATATATATATGAGAGCCGTCCTTAGAGTAGGAAAACCAAATTACTTTTATTGTACTGTGATTATACACTTTTATTAATGTATCTACGGCCAGTATATTAGGTTTCTACCAATATTAAAATCATAAATTAGGCCAAATATTACACACTGGACTACTGTAAGCCTGCACCCCATTGGTTTCCTCAAGAAAGTAGTTTTCAGTATTTGCTTCATGTGGTGTAATGTTACATGATTATTGAGCTAAACAAATGTTTGCCTTTAGACATGAGCCTTTATTTCAATTAAAAAAAATGCATGATGCATGATCTCATCCCCCCCACACTCAATTATATATGCGCACGTCGCTGTCGACTTGTTTGAAGATTCAGTACATTTAGTTTAGGTCGTTTGGATGGATCCTTCATTTGCCGATAGATTGTTGTAGTCCAGTGCAGCTGTGTTGTTTTTAGACCAGTCCTCTGGTCCCTTTGCAGTCCGACAACACACAAACACACACGCACGCACACACACACACACACACACACACACACACACACACAATCCTACAATTAGATCTCAGTGGTTAGCAATGTCTATCATTTAGAAGAGTGAGCGTGTATGTGTGTGTGTGTGTGTGAGAGAGAGAGAGAGAGAGAGAGAGAGAGAGAGAGAGAGAGAGAGAGAGAGAGAGAGAGAGAGAGTTTCCAACGTGTTTGAATGTAGGCATGTGGCGCGCTGCTCTCTAATCTTTCTTGGATGTCGGCTGGCTGTTTCTCCCCAGAGATTTGCCAAAGGGCTTGGCAACAAAACAGCCAAAACCCAGGAATAGCACTCTGCACCCTGGACAAATGTCTTTGATCAATGTTTGAGAGGAAGAAAGTTAACGCAGATAAAACAAGCCACCAAAATAGTGCTGGAGTAAAAAGGGGAGGCCAGGGTTCCCTCTGGGAGGATTATTGATATTTTACTATTTTCAGATTATCAATGAGATTATTTTCACTTGGAAGTTGTTTATCATGTGTGTATTGCTTACGCGCGAGTGTGCGTGCGTGTGTGTGATGCGATGTGTTCCTATTATAGCCATTTCAAAGTGTAATTAATCCATTAATAGTGGTTTACTTCCAACAACAAACAAGGTTTGTCCTAGTTTGAGATGTACAGGCCTCACAAAACAAGTGTTTCTCTCAGCCAGCCTGAAGAGGCTGTTTTGGCTCCTCTCCCCCTCTCCTACCTGCTCTGCCTTGGAACAGCTCACTCCCTTGTGACTGGCCTGCCATTCATTGCTGGTGCTAGCTAGCAGGAAAGATGGCTACTAGCGCTCATTCAGCGTCTATTTGTCTGGTTTTCTCACTCTGTTCTGATCTCCTAAAATGTCTCAAACTGATTTTTATTTTGTATGTTGACCTTTTGAAAGGAAAAAAATGACTCGAGATGAAAGTGTGACGCAGGCTGCTTCACTGCTAGTGCTAGCTAGCTGGAAAGATGGCTACTTGCTCTCATGCAGTGTCTATTTATCTGTTTTTTATTGCGTCCTTATCTCCTAAATTGTCTCAAACTGATCTTTTTTGTATGTTGACCTTTTAAAAGGAAAAATGACTGGAGATGAAGGTGTGACGCAGGCTTTTGGTCACTTGCTAGAACTGTGAAATCACTCCTTGCTCCTAAACCGCGAGGTGTGAAGTCATATTTCTGTCTGTGTCTCTCTTTGTGTGTCTCACTTTCAATTTTACTCTTCTCTCCTTTTTCCTCCTGGGTATCCTTCAGATGGAACAGCTTTCAGATGAAGAGGTGGAAGTCAGGGAGGAAGAGGAGGAGGAAGAGGATGACAGTGATAAGGAGGACCAAGACCTGGATAAAATGTTTGGAGCGTGGTTGGGAGAACTGGACAAACTCACACAGGTACACAGAGCAGTGAAGCTCATTATCTGTATAGATACTGAAGACATGCATGCTTTTATCAAATAAAAAAATAAAAAAATAATAAATCTCTAAATGTGTTGAACGTTACATTAAAAGTTAAGTGTGTAATATTTGCATATTTTTAATAAGAAACGGCGACATCAAGTGGTTATATTTTAGATTGCTGCATCTTTCACTCTCCCTCCCTCTCCTGAGTTTGCCAGTGAACTACGGTGGCCTGTGCACCCAAACTTGGATACCTCGTCCGCCTTCTCCTTTGCTGATTTATTTGAAGTCGCGAGTGTTCACCCTAACGACCAAACACACTGTCAGGCAGCTGGATTGTCCACATTGGGCTTCCTTAGAAATATGGCAATGTGTAATGGCAGCTAACTGGGAGCAAGGCTCTTGATCTATGTACATTATATATAAATTTGAGAAATATTCTAAGGTTAGCAAATCCAAATTACCCATATTGTACTGTGAATATACACTTTTATTAATGTATTTATGCGCAGTATATTAAGCTTTCACCAATATGAAAATCATAAATCAGTCCAAATTTTACACACTGGACCTTTAATGTAATCTACAAACTCTCAGATGTTGCATATTGATGGGGTTTTCCAATAGAGCCCGTTACTTTTCAGCAGCAAATATGACATCTATGACATGCTCAGTGTAAAACCACGCTCTTTCTGCTCATCTTCACTGTTCTTACAAGGAAAGGTTTAGCACCAATTAAAAACGAACCTGTTCTTCTTTCTGCTTACACATACAGAGTCTAGATGATGGACGTCCAGCACAGCCGCCTCAGCAGAAAGCTCCGCTCAGACAGGATACAAACATGGCCAACTTCTCCTACAGATTTTCCATCTACAACATCAACGGTCAGACACCAAGTCAAAGTTTGGCTTTGTTTCGATAGTTTTTTTTTTTTTTTTTTTTCATAGTGAGCAACAAGATGTCCTTTTTGATATTCCTTCTGTATTTTATTATTTTTTTTCTGTAAACTGCTGTTTTAGGCCAATATTTTATCAGGCCATGTTCAGGGTCAGCATCTCATGCTGATGTCTGTGTTTGTACAGAGGCACTGAACCAGGGGGAGAACGTGGACCTCGATGCTCTCATGGCCGACCTCTGCTCCATTGAACAGGAACTTGGCAGCGTTAACGCCAAACCCAACAGCGCCGGCTGCATGGCCCGACTGGGGCTGACTGACACCAAGGTGCACACTTGCATACTAAACACAGTTTGTCACCTTTTATTTCCCCCTTCTGTCAACACCTGACATTGTGAATGGCAATTGATGAAAAGAGTGAAGAATTTTGCAAGAGATCGGAGAAGCTCAGGTGGCTTATTTGATCCATTACAGCCATGATTTATATGTAAGAGGGTAAACCACAAAATTCATGTGGACTGGAAAAAATAGGAATTATGAATAAATAGCATAAATAGAAAATAAACAATTTGAAGACTAGACATTAATAAGATGCGTAGTATTTATCAGGGATGTAACAATAATCTGTATTGTTTATTAAAACGTTCAGTTCGCCTTGTTCGGTTCAATACACAGTTTGAACAACAGTATTTCTGGTACGTTTCAATTTGCATGTGCAAGTTTAAATTATTTTTACAAGACAATTTTGTTAGTCAGAGTAGTTTTATATTGAGATATCGAAACCGTACCGTTACCATGGCCCAAAAATTGTGATGCATACCGAACTGTGAGAAAACTGTACTGTTGCAATTGAATTGTTTCAATAGTGTTTGATACATGAAAAGAAAAAAAAATAAAATAAAAGTAAGTTTTATCTCAGATACTCATGTTTGAGTGGAAATTGATGTTACGTCTTCAATGAGATATTACATTGATATATCAAACTTTGAGGTGTAATGTCACCGTTATTCTGTCATGACCCTACCTAACAGTTTTTTCCACTCTTCCTCACATCACGCAGACTTACTTCTTTTTTTCTGTTAATTTCCAGGTCCGCCAGAAGCCTCCGGCAGGCCGCAGTAGCAGGCAGCAGCCAGCAGGGAGCAGCAGTGGTGCTGCTGCCGGTGGTGGTGGCAGTAGCGGCGCAAGCAGCAACAGCAGCAGCGCCAGAGCGTCACCGGCCGGCACTATGAGAGCCCCCTCTGGCCAACACGGGAGACCACCGCTGGCCTCCAACTTCAGTCTTGATGACATCACTGCCCAGATGGAGAAGGTGAAATATTTGATTGAAATAAAAAAAAAAAGTCAGTGGTTATAATGAGACGTTACATGTGGCTCTGTTCATGTGCTTGCAAAAAAGTTTTTGAAACAAAGCGTGTGAAATTCAGCCTTTCATATTATATATTGAATACTCACATTAAAATTAAGGTTGAGTCTTACTTTAGGATTTCCATCGTTAGTTACTGTAAACATGTACTCAAAGACGCTCAAAGTTATTTTTTTCCTCATTTCAATACATGCGTCTTCTATGTGGAAGATGCTCTTACTGATATTGTGACTGTGAAGCAACCTGTAAAGCTAAATTATGACCCTCTGTCCTCTCTGCCAGTAAAGCTGATTCATAGCAGATCACATATGGCTGCCATTTCTTTTCTCTCGCACCGTTGCAATGTCAATATGACTGCAGACTTGCAGGATGTGACCCAGCTAGCGATTTACCCCCACAGACTTAATATAAGACACTGTAGTATCGTCTCATCAGCCCCTGAAGAATGAGGAGGGATCAATTTGCGAGAACCTTCACAGTCTTCATTGAAATGCCCTCAGTCTGTGGTGAACACAGAGTCCCTCCACCGCACCTTTCAACACACAGTTCACCGTGTGCACATCTGCTGCGTCGCTTGCTCAACCGTGATCCTTTTGTCTTTCGACCGGTCGCCTCACCTGATCACCTCCTGCTGCCGCGCGCTCCCCTCCTCTCTCGCAAAGGCCTCGCTCAGTATGGACGAAGCTGCGCGCCAGACCTCCTCCCACTCTCTCTGCTCCGCCGCCTCGTCCTCTTCGGCCGCAGTTCGCCGACCCGGCTCGTCCCAGCGTCAGCACCGGCGTACCGGATCGGTGGGCACCGTCAGTGAGCACGAGGTAACAGAAGCTCTCGGGCTGGCTCAGAGTACGTGTGACTTGTGCAGCTCGTTAAGTGTTGCATATTATTGTCTGCATTTTCTGTTCGCTGCGATTGTGAGCCGAAAGCTTTGGAGCCACAATGCGTCTTACAGTTTTTATTAAAGCCCACGTATTTTCTGAGCTTTGTTTTTTGTTTCTTTCCCACGTCAGGTGCGCTCGGTCGTTCACTCCTCTCGCTCCTCCATCACGTCCGCTTCTGGGATTTCTGTCAACTCTGCTTCCTCCATGGACTCGCTGGACAGTGTCTCCAACCCAAGTGAATCAGATGCTCCGCAGCCCTCAGCCATCCAATCAGCTGGAGCCAGTCACTCTCATCACAGCACAGAGGTACGTGGAATGAATTCCAAGCTGGATGCGTCTTTTTAGTCCGTCTTGTTTATCCAGTCGCTGCTTCACAGGTTTGTTTCTCTGCCACTGGGCCCTGCATCACCGCACAGCTTCCTGCTGAAAAACAAAACAAAAAAACTGCCACTTTCACCTAATCAAAAGCAGAAGATTCACCAGACTTGCTGTTTCTCTCTATCTTTCTCTCTCTTCGCCGTCTGTGAAGCACTCCTACCTGGACAGAGAAACCTCTCTGATTCTGAAAAACATAGCAGGGAAACCCGTCCACCTGCTGACCAAGGTGACACACTGTTTATTCTCTCCTCCTTTCTCCTGCCTCTTCTCCCTGCATGAAATTCTCCTTTTTTTTCTCCATTGAATCGCAAAGCATGATTATTAAGTGGTTATTTTAGTAGTTCTTTTTTTTTTTCCGTTTGCGCTGCGCTTCATATAAATTCTTCTCAGGAGTGACTGAGTTTCCATGTGTGACAGTGAAGTGGAGCTCGTGTGCTACATACAGAAGAGCCTGTGTCGGGACTCAAAGCTATCTTTGAATCTTAGCTCTGCAGTTTAAAATCAATTCAGCTACGTTGTTTTGACACTGGGGTTGTGATGATATGGTAGTAAATTGGAAAAGCTCTGCAGGGCATTGCAGAAGTTTTTAATAATGATGCGATGTGACCGTGCCTGAGCTCGGCCCTGCCCACTTATTGCATGAAGTGCACCACCGAGGATGCTGCTCTCTACGAATGCATCCTCATGTAGTGACGCAACTCTGTTTTTCTGCTGCACTCTACCATGCAAGCGGGCTTTGAACTTGATATTTGCTCAAACACAATTGACGTTGTTTTTCAAAATTTGCAACGCGCGGCGTCTGAAAGCACGGTAACCAAAGAGTGCCAAACAACTTCCAAAGAGATTAGAGGTGAACTCCGAGGCACCTCAGGATCAGATTGCACCAGCCGCCGCTGCTTGAGCTAAAGTGGACTTAATAAAATAGAACACCACAGTTGAAAGCAAATTGGAAAAACATGAGACTGGGATTTACCAGATTGACAAGCCGCAAGGCTTCTGGGAGGATGTCCTTTGGACAGATGAGAAAACACTGGAGCGTTTTGGAAATCAGCTCAAATCAGCTCTGTGTTCACAGGTGCAAAAAATTAAGCATGTGTTCACTGTACACACTGTGAAACATGAAGGATTTATAATGCACAGGGTGTCTGGAATCTGTGCTGGGTACCATGAAATTTCAAAACCATCAAGGCATTCTGCAGCGAAATGTGCTGCCCAGTGTCAGGAAGCTTGGTCTCAGTCACAGGTCATTGGTCCTCCAACTGTGATAATGAGCCAAAACACTCAGGAAAGGCTAAGAGCAAAACATTGGACAACTTATGGTGCCATGATCTAAATCCTATTGAACATTTGGAAGGAGCTGAAGTATGCGGTGTGGAGAAGACGTCCTTCAAACCTGAGGCACCAGGAGCAGTTTGCTCATGAGGAGGACTGGGCCAAAATGGCTGTGGACAGGTGTAGAAATGGCCTGATTGCAGCAATTGCCTCAAAAGGTTGTGCAGCAAAATATTAAGTTAAAAGTACCGTCAATTTTTGTCCAAGCCAGTTTCATTATAATTACATTATTATCATTATTATATTTTTTTATGATTCTGTTGAACCACAATTCAAAAGCCATGTTCGATTTCAATAGGGTTAATTAATTGTAATTCATATATATATATGTATATATATGTATATGTATATGTATATATACGTGTGTGTGTATACATATGTATGTACAGTATATATGTGTATATATAATATTATATATTTACATATATATACATATATAATAGAAATATATATTTAGATATTTACTTATAGAAAGATATATATGTATGTATGTATATGTGTGTATATATATATATATATATATATATATATATGTATATATATATATATATATATATATATATACATATATATATATATATATATATATATATATATATATATATATATATATACGTGTGTGTGTATATATATGTATATATATACACTGAATACATACTCATACTCATACACACGCGCGCGCGCACACACACACATACACACACACACACACACATATGTCCCATCCATTGGCTGTCAGTGCAGTGTTGTCTGTTGGCGGTGCACGTGACATGCCTCTCAGTATGTTAGTGTGACACTGGCTCAGCAGTAACCGCATTCCGCCGCCCTCACGCTTCACTTTACACACTGCTGGCCTACTTCTGCTGCCTCTCTCTTCATTTATGGCTCGGCTCTGCTTTGAGCCCGCGCTCATCAGGGACGCGCCGGTTAAGAACTTCAAAGGCAGCGCAGTCTCTTCATTGACAGAAACTAATTTTAGTGGCTTTAGAATGTGGGTCATCTGGAAATCTGTGCAATAAGGAGAGTGCGTTGCGCTGCAAGCTTAAACGCACGGTGCCCGTAGCGAAAGGATGGGGGGGGGGGGCACAACCTGCTCCCTGTGCTTAATGCTGCATTCGAGTCGTGTTCAACAGGGGCAAATTTAGAATGAACAGATCAGAGAATTTTACAGGTTCTCAACTGCAATACAAGTGTCATGTGACCTGAGCCCTATTGCTGTTCATTTTTTCCTTCTAGTATTTAGTCCAACTAGTGTGGGATGTCAATGGAATTTTTCTGATCCAGCTTTACTGTAGACAGTTTCCCTTTTCCTTTGTTACTGGGATTGCTAGCCAGTATAGCCGGGCTAAAACTATGTCCAGGTGTCCTCATCCTTTCTGTTCTTGTTCGATTTGTGCATTGTGGTTGGCATCAGCGAATAGCAAAATGATAGCTTGGCCACGGGTCGTGCTTTATACGTTGACATTAATGCCCACACGCGTAATGAAGTGGTATCTCCTCAGTGCGCGACCAAAAATAAAGGCTCGTCTCACCTTATTTTACCTCATTCACAGTTTTGCCCACCAACATTTTCATATGCTATCGAGTACCAACAAGCTCACTATCCCTTGAGGACGGTGTCTCTTGAGTTTTTGACCAGATTCAACGTCAGAGGGACGTGAAAGAGTCCCTAAACATATGAGTCGTTGTAATAACAGGTGAGAGATGTGTAGCATTGATCGTAAAAAGGGGGAAAAAAAAGAGGGAGAGTGTGGAGGAGACATTAGTGCCTGGATAAAGAGATCAGCGCTCTGAAAAAAAAAAAAAAAAAAAAGGCACAGCAGCAGCAGCAGCGATGCCCCTCCCCCACACTGTCCATTTGTGCCTCCCTGGCTTTCGCTCTTACTCCCTCTGCTTGGCTCAGCCAGGAAGGATGTGAAGAGACAAGGTAGTGTTTTTCTCTGATGTTTTTGCCAGCTCGCAGGGCTTCCTCTGGGGGTGCTTTATGGGAGGTAGCCTCTTTTTTTCTGAATTGTCACGAGATAACGCACTGTTAAAATTGGTCGGCGAGTATCGCTGCCTGGCAGTGGCTTTGGAACGAGATTAATGAGAGCTCAGCCGGCGGGTTGGACTATCAGTGATGCACAATTTTGCACTGCAGGTTTTCCTTTCATTTCATTTCATGCTTGTGTCCTGTTCCTCCCTTTATTTTTTTGCTTGCAGATTTTGTGCTTGGCTATTCCGCCGCGTTCCCCTCTGCTGGAATTTAACCTGACCCAACTCAGGCAGCTTCTTCTTCTTCTTCTTCACCCGGCGTCTCATCCATTTGCTCTGCATAATTTGCTCAGTTTGGGTCCTGCGGGGATTATGTTGGAGGATACACTGGACCCTTGTGCTTTTTCGCATCCTGTTTTGTCCTTATATTTTTATTTCCAGTGTTGCTCAGCTGACTGTCTGTTTCCTGCGAAATAATCCCCCCCCCCCTCTGGAGAGACAATAACTACTATCCACTTCCATGTAGCATTTCAGCATCGGTGCAATCTCACCCACCATCTGTCACAGAGATTGATGGTCATGACGATAATGAAAAGACGGAAGAAGGGAAGTCAGCACAGCGAGGCGCATAGATCCCCGCTGTAACCGTGTGGTTTTGGACAAAGCTCCTTTCCGACTGCATCGATGAAATCATCAGTCTGCAGGGAATATTTGCATGATAAAACCCATGTGAACGAAGCGGAGAGAGGGGGAGGAATCTTTAAGGACAACGGCTGAACAGTCAGCTGGCAAAATCGAGAGCTCAGGGACGTTTTGCATCTTCGGAATTCTGTTGTTTTTCCTCGTGTGCGGAGCAGACAGCAGGGCTGCGCGTTGTTTTCCTTTAAAGAGGCTTCAGCTGAAAATAAACAATGAATTTGTGTTGGAGGAATCAGGTAGGTGACTGCTCATTGGGAACTTCAGCGGAGTCAGTCAGTGCTGTATTGATGTGTGCTGACAGTGTGTGTATGTGTGCGTGTGCGTGTGTGTTCTCGTGTGCAGGAGGAGCAGGCTGCTAAGCTGAAGGCAGACAATATCCGAGTTGCCCTGGAGAAGATCAAGGAGGCTCAGGTTAAAAAGGTGAGTGATGAAATGAAGAAGGAAGCTGCACAAACATTTGCTCTCCGTGAGGGCTGTCAGTCGATTCAAATTTTTAATCGCGATTAATCGCATACTGTCCCGAGATTAACTTGCGATTAGTCGCAAAATAACTGCTTTTTTTTTTTTTAAACCCTGCTCTATATGTAACTCAACAAGATGTTTATTGTGTTTCTTATACTCGAGGAAAAACTGGAGAGAACAATAATAATTCCTTTGTGGAAATTTTTTTTCATTGGAACATTCCAAAATGATTACATTGTTATACCATCCGAATACTCTCCAAAAAGAAATCTCAAACCTTGAAGTATTCTCAAGCCATGATCGCATTCGTCAACCGCGATATTTTATTTTGTAAATTAACCGGCTTTTCTCGTGTTTCTTTGAGTGACTTCCTGTCCAGCTTGACGCGGATCGCTCGCGGATCGCGCACAGAGTAGACCAGGCGCCGAAACGATCGCTGCACGGCGCGAGCCGGCCGCGGAGGCGCACGCTGCTTTGAGTTTGGCGTGAACGACGCCACAACAACAACAACAACAAGGTTAACACGGGCGCCAAAAGGAAGCGGGCTCCGTCCCGCGGCTATTCGCTGCGCTTCCGCGGCCGGTGTGAACCCGGCCTGAACAGGAGGGCTGCGGCTCGCGCTCCATCTTCGCGGTGCTTCCGTGTACGGTGTGAACCAGGCGTTAATCGCGCGTTAAAAATAAATTAGTGCCGTTTAAAGGAGTTTAGTTAACGCGTTAATAACGCGTTAACTAAACTCCTTAACTTTGACAGCCCTACTCTGCACACAGTATATCTTCACTTTTCAAGTATTATGATTTTATTTTATTTATTTTTTTCACTATGTGCACTTACTATTTCACGTGGCTGTCTGTGTGTCACGTTTCCGCCAGACTTAGTTTTCTGGGTCAGGTCAGTGTAACTCCACATTGAAAGCTCTGGTCAATAACAGCTGGGGTCATCATTATCACCGAGCACTCAACATAATGACCACTGCAAGTTAAATCCCTATTCCGCACAGGGACTGGATTAGCGGCCTGGATTTATCAAACACACACACACACACACACACACACACACACACACACACAGGGCACACACAGGGCACACGGGGCACACAGAGAGACGGACGGTACTCTAGCTACCTGCTTGCCCCTGGTCTAATCTCATTGTTAAGCCTGAGATTATAGACATTAGACCTAAACTGGTGTTCCCAATTGTTTCCTTGGCTACAGTCACTTGTTGACTGCAGCACGCACAGTAGTGCAGATGAGCTCTACAGGAACCAGGGGGCCAGGTCACACAGCAACTGACTAGCCATCAGGACCAACATAAGACTCTGGAACATGCGGAGGCAGGAAACAGCCGGGCCACGTTCCAGCTAGTGGCTGGTTTTAAAGCATTGTTCATTAGATTAGTGAAAGTGAAAAGCACTTTTATTTTAAAATTTGAAGAATGAAAAGGCCATAATTATCACTAGCATGTGGTTCCCTGGGCATGTTCCTGGATAAACTGAATACTCTTTCTGGTCTGCTCCTGGACTTAAGGACTAATGGACTCCTGCAGCATCAGCCATTTTCATCAGTCCTTGTCTGTATATGTAACACTTATTGCATGTCTACCGATTATTATATTGTTTTTCCACACCTAGCACACCTAGTTTGACTTGTGTGTATATGTGTGTGTGTGTGTGTGTGTGTGTGTGTGTGTGTGTGTGTGTGTGTGTGTGTGTGTGTGTATGTGTGTGTGTATGCGTATGTATATACTGTATGTGTACGTACATAAAAATATATACATTATATATACACACATTTTATGCTGGTCTGTTGCTCAGTCAGAAATTTCAAATTCAGGTCAGGTGAACTCCGTAATGTAATCCATGTTGCTCCAGTTGTTCTTCAGTAGTTCTTCTTTTGTGGTGCACATGGTTTTTTGCATTTCCACGGAAATACATAAACCATAGTGGTCTCAAGGTGACTCAGGAAAAGAGGCTACATTATAAATGGTCATTACCTCGTAATCATAATCCCGACTCTTTCTCCTCCTAGCTGGTGATTCGCGTCCATTTGTCAGATGAGAGCTCCAAAACCATGATGGTGGATGAGAGGCAGACTGTCAGACAGGTAGGTGAAATGTACATGTTATTCATAGAACGTAGAACATTACTTTTAGGAGCAGCAGTGGTAGGAATTTAAATAATGAAGCTAGCAGCTGTGTGACATAATTACCTGGAATCACTTTTACTGTCTATAGCTGGTCCATTAGACTGGGGAAACGCAATATATTATGCAATTGTTTTTCATCAGAATTTATCTGCAATTAATAGTTGGACCTAGTCTGCTCTAGTTAGTGTAAAAGAAAAGACACAGTAGCTCTAGCTGTACTACTGTCACAGCTAATCAAACATGTTGACATGCTAGCTATTGAAGCAGTCGGGTTTGTGTGTAACGCTCACCGGCTGATGTTGTGCTAACGGCATTTCCTGTTCTGCCAGGTCCTGGACAGCCTACTGGAAAAATCCCACAGTGGTTACTGCCCAGACTGGTCGCTGGTCGAAACCATCAGTGAGCTGCAGATGGGTGAGCAGAAAACACACACATAGACATACACACTGAGAATGAAGCTTTCATTAGCTGATACCCTGTGTTTGGTGGCCGATTAAGGGGAACTGGTATGTTCAGCTCAGCAGAGCGCTTACATTAAAACTGCTTAAGTTGAAAAATATTAATGCTTTGGCAATCATTTGGAACATCAGACAAAACTCATCTTGCTGAAAAATCTGGAGAAAAAAAAAAAATCACTTAATAATATCCGCTACCATAAAACCTGCGACAAATGACCGAAAATCAGAGAAACCTCAACAGAAGGTGGATTCACGGACAATTCAAGTTCCCCACTAGAAAGCCCCCATCTTGATTTTTTTTTTTATGTAGACGCTGGTTTGCTTTGGAGTCGGCATAACATGGTGCCCAGCAGCAGCTAACGCACACACGCAGACAATCAGCCACAAAGAGGTCACGCACAAATACACCTGCCTTGGGGATGAAAATATGTGTACCGGCAACCGCTGGACGAGCTTCATCTCCCCATAACAGTCTTTGACAACAGTGTGTGCGCACGCACACACACACACACACACACACACACACACACACACACACACTGTGTTTATGTAGGTCTAGTGCACTGATGCGTGTGATATAACCTACATCTTCAGGCCCCCTCTTGGAAACTGTGGTTATAAAAGAGGGGGAAGGAGGGGGAGGAGGGGAAGTGAGGCTTGCTGAACTGCTCAGGCATTTATTTAATTCAGAAAACCGAACCTTTATAAAAAGGATCGAGTTTAATTAGCCTGCGTTTTGAAGGCGATGCGTTGTTTTCCGTTTTTTTTATTACAATATAAATATGCTAATATTTAATGAGTATATGTTATATGTTGTGATTAGGTCGCTAATATAATTGTCTTCATCAAGAGCAAATGCATCATGGCCAACCCAGAACTCAGACTCAGTAAAGAACCTTATTAAAAATGGTTTCTTTCTTTGAGTGGAAGAATCAGGTTGTTTAATTATAGAAGTTGTTGATTGCGCTACGTACTACTTATACACTTTCAGACACTTTTTACAATACATATATATGTGTATATATGTATGTATGTATATACTGTATATATTTGTATATACTATATATATACACATACATACATATATATGTGTATATATGTATGTATGTGTATATATGTCTACATATATGTGTATATATGTGTGTGTGTATATGTATGTATGTATATGTGTATATATGTCTACATATATGTGTATATATGTGTGTGTGTGTATATGTATGTATGTATGTATGTATATGTGTATATATGTATGTATATATGAACATATATATACATATGTATTCATATATGTATGTACACACGCACATATGATGTGTATAATTGATTATACAGGAATGTATTTATATGCTGGCCAGGATGGCCTTGCTGACTTGCATACAATTTAAAAGTAACAAACAGGGCTTATCGCCAAAACACTGAAGAGAATATTGTCTGTGGACAGAGCGCATCTTTGAGGACCACGAGAACCTGGTGGAGAACCTGCTCAACTGGACGAGGGACAGTCAGAACCGCCTGATGTTCACAGAACGCATTGAAAAGTACGCGCTGTTCAAAAATCCACAGGTGAGACGAACGCGCTCGCACTTTGAGAGGCTCGGCAGGGGCACGGCTTGAACGTGTCACACAGTGTAGTCGACGTATCCAAGTTGCTGACCAAATGTCTGTCTTTGACTCGCGGCCTGCACGCCGAGACAGAACTACTTGCTGGGGCGAAAGGAGACATCGGAGATGAACGAAAGAAACAAAGAGGCTCTGTTGGAGGTGAGTTTGCTTCTCTCGCACAGCTGCTGCCTTCAATACAAGTCTGTGACATTCTGAAAGGTGTCGACAGCATCAGCGTCTCTGTGGTCCGGACACTGCTGGCTGTCTTTGCAGCGTCTGTGTGTTCACTTTCTCCTCTTTAAACGTTCAGTGCGTAAAATTGGGCACAGTTTATTGGCGAAGGCTTAATTCACTACCTGCAAATGTGTTTGTGTAAGTGTGAAATAAAATGACGGTAAAATAATAGCAGTGGGTACAGATAATGCAGTCTGAGACATTGTAGCAACCAGTGCTATAACAAATTATGATTCGTTGTCACTGAAATGTTTTTTTTTGTACAAATTGGCCATAACACTGTATTGACTAAAAATAATAAATATACTGTATATCAGACAGTCATATCAGAGATATGGTTCAGTTTAACTCAACTATACAAGGCTGGTGTGAACCCTGAAGCTCACTCTGCTTACTGTCATCGGGGAAAAATACAGTCAGGCTTAGCCTCTTTCAACTACTTTACAACGTCTGTGACATTTCAGCGCACATCAGCACTTATATTAGTCATTTCAATTAGACCAAGGCACTTTCAGACATTTAAAATATGAAAAAAGAATATATATAATATATATATATATAATAAAAAAATATTTGTTTGTTTGTGATTTTGTATCGAATTTTGTTTGTGTTTCCGTCTGTGGCAGGAATGTTTCGGCGGCAACTCGGTGTCTGTCCCGGAGATGGAGGGAGTGCTGTGGCTGAAAGAGGATGGGAAGAAGTCTTGGAAGAAACGCTACTTTCTGTTAAGGGCCTCTGGCATCTACTATGTCCCTAAAGGAAAGGCCAAGGTGTGTGTTCGAAAAGGGAATCCAGTGAGACAAATTTAATTGGCTATGAGACCTAAATGTTATTTAAAAAAAAAAAAAAAAAAATCCCTTTTTGTGTTTGTTCAGGCATCCAGAGACCTGGTGTGTTTTCTCCAGTTGGATCATGCTAATGTCTACTATGGTCAGGACTACAAAAGCAAGTACAAGGCTCCGACTGACTACTGCATGGTGCTGAAGGTACATTCATATACATACACTATTTACCTGTACATTTAGGCTGCAATGTTCATTTATTTTTACTTTTACGTGCGTGCCAATGAGTTATAATGAGTTGAAACTGCTGTGTCGTTTGGTTCGACGTACTGAACTCATAACGTCTGACAGTGGTGAAGAAAGGGAAGGCCTGTTAAAATTAAGACCAATAATCTATCAAATATTCTCAAATTGCCATCATTTTGAAGACTGCTGTCAAAATTGAGCGGTAGTGTCGAGAATTTCATTGTCATTGACTGTGTGTGTGTGTGTGTGTGTGTGTCTTTGTAGCATCCTCAGATCCAGAAAAAGTCCCAGTACATCAAGTATCTTTGCTGTGACGATATCAGAACCCTCCAACGATGGGTCAACAGTATTCGCATCGCCAAGGTAGTGTCTTATCCTGCGCTTCAGACAGCCAAACTCTTGCTATTACGCTATTATTAATGTTTATTATTCATTTTCTCCGTTTGCAGCTTTGACTCCCAATGTGACCCTCTTAACATGCTCCAAAACGCACCACATTTTCCACAAACGTCAACACAGCTAAAAGTAGAAATCTGGTGAAAAAAAAAAAAAAATCATCCCTCTGCTCTGTAGCGCCCCTAGAAACACAGAAACGCTGAACAGCTCTCGTGGCCACTAGGAGGCTCGTGGAGACGGACGTGTGTAGTTTGAACAATAGGCATAATCATCCTCTCCTAGTACACACTTGACCCACCAAACTTGCTCCAAATCTTACCAAATTTGACACACATGAATTCAGGTTCTTAACTTCCTTTGCGATTATGAAAAATGAACTCGATAGGCCCAACAGTGCCACCTATCGAAATAAAAGCAAACTGCTGTGTGCAAACCTTTTTCAGAGCAATGTTTTAATCCCTCTCACTCCAAAGCTCTTTACTCAATCTCAGTCAACTAACTTGCAGTGTATGACAGAAAACTCTTAGATCAGGGGTGGCCAAAACTTTATTTGCAATGGGCCAGATGACAGAACGACAGAACTGCATTGTGTCGGTGGGCCACAACAGTTTTGTTGGGGGGTGTTGGTTGGAAGTAGCGCGAACATCCTGGCATTTTTTTTATCATTGACGGGGGGGGGGGGTTCTGACTGCCTTCACGCGGGCCGGACAGAGACACGCCGCGGGCCGGATGTGGCCTGTGGGCCGTAGATTGGACATGCCTGTCTGAGATGAACAAAACTCGCATGTGGGTCATTTCCTGAAAAAACTCACCGTTTTCATTTTACACCTCTTCAGAGACCGGAAAGACAAATCTGAGGCCTTTTAAAAGAAAGATCTCTGCATTACTAGCTGCGTTTCCATTGCCCCTAGAATGGCGCAAAAACTAAATATCGCAATAAAAGAAACGGTGAAGGAAACACCTAAACTTCGAAAAAACTTCTAAAATATGGCTGAAAGGTTTTTACGCTCTCGTGAGGTGGATTTTCAAGCGTATCGATGTAGAGATACAGCGCAAAAGTGTCATGGCAACACTTTCGCATTGACACGTCGCCAGACGTATGGGCTGTATGGGGTCACGTGACCCGTTCGCTTCAAGTGAAAATGGAGCGTTCTGTTTGGACAGAGGAGGAGACGGAATATATATTTTTTTTTACGAGTAATCAAAGAGAAAAATAGAACAACCATCTTGACAGCAAATAAACATAAACAAGCAAAAGCAAAGGTAATTCTCTTTATTTACGAGAATTAGGTCCCGCAGGACGGGTTTTCACGAGAATTATGGCTGATGCGCTTCACACCAATCAATGGAAACACCATTGATTGTATTGTATACACCAAACACAATTGTATTCTGTGGAAATTTTAGAAATATCGCTTTTATTTTGTGGAAAAACCGTCATGGAAACGCAGCAAGAGTCCCTTGATTTGTGCACCCGCCGTGCCTACACCATTATTCTGTGAAAATGTTACATCGTTCGATTCCCCCGCAACCTCAAATAAGAGACAATGTCGATATGATTCGTTTTGACCCAGAAATGGCCGTGTTAGAAGCGTTTGTTTCCCAGGTTTCAAAACGAAACCGGAAAGCCGCAGCTATTGATCCGGGGGCGGGGGGGGGGGCGGCAAAGCAGCTGCAGGTCCTGCCTGCAGCATGCACATTAAACGGCTGGTATTTTCCATGAGGAAGGTCCGAGAGCGGGGGTGGGCAGACTTTTTGACTGGTGAGGCCACAATGGGTTGTAGAATGTGACGGAGGGGCTGGAGCAGCAGCAGATGGATGAAGTGCTTTGGTGACCCACCTCATAGGAGGAAAAAACACATCATGGGATGTGCAGAAAACATGTGCTCTATTGTCAATTGAAAATGAGAAAAGTGTGACAACTAAATATGTGTCTTTGAAGCCCCACGGGATTTAGCTCTTTATTGAAAAAACACTGAAAAAAATGGATGAAATACAGCCATTTTATTACCTTTTATTAATAGATTTTTTTTTTTGATGTATTATTTACTGGACTTGATTACTTAAATTCAATTTCTTTCATGTCATTTTCCTGTTTTGTCTGTTTCTCAGTATGGCAAGCAGCTGTACATCAACTTTCAGGAGGCGATGAGAAGAACAGAGGCTTCGTATGATTGGTCTTCGCTCTCTTCTTCCTCCATGAAGTCAGGGTCCAGTTCCTCCAGCCTTCCAGGTCTGTCCAGCTACTTTTACGTATTTTTGTAAAATAAATAAATAAATAAATAGAAAACAACAAAGGAAAAATGAATGCTTTTTGGGCCTTGTTTAACCATCACCCAGAGTCGCAGTCCAATCACTCCAGCCAATCAGACAGTGGCGTCTCGGAAATGGCCACGTCAGGCCACGCCCGCTCCCAGAGCATCGTCAGCTCCGTCTTCTCTGATGCCTGGAGGAGAGGGACACAAGGAGAGGTGCAACCAACCACACTCTTGACACGCTTGACACTCAATTTAAAGTTGTGGACAGCATCTGCCATAATGCCACCTGATTTTTCTGACAGAGGTCAAAGGTAAAGCGGCGCGTGCCCGTTCCTCTCTGTGCGGGAGGAGGAGGAGGTAGTGAAGGTCACACAGAGTGCAGTGGAATGGGCATGATTACAGTGCAAGAGTATTAACCAGTTTGTGTTCACTCGCTGTTTAAGACGTTTGCCTGACATGGCAGTAACTGAGTGATGAATATGGGCACAAAAAAAACTGTTCAATTGATCGTTCATAATTACACGTCTACAGGCATAAATACAGGTAAACACATTTTTACAACTTATTTTTACCACAGACTTGCATCCAATAGAGACAACTTTTGTAATTACAATAGCTCATTATTCCTACAATTATGCCAAATTTTACATTCATGGGTGTACAGGAGGTTAATCTAGTTAGCAGACATTGGAATTATTTATGTTTTCCTTCAATACAACATTACACTGTATTTAAGCCATAGCCTTGTATATCAAGTCTATAAAATGTGAATATATGTTTCATTCAATTTATTTTATTTTATTATTTTCAAACTTCATAATACAGATTGATTATTTGTAATTACTTTAACCTGAAATTAATACAATGAAGGCGGCAAAATGTTGAATTAGCTTAGCGTAGCAATTTGGAGAAAAGAAAACCAGAACTTTTTATTTATTTTCTTCCAGATGGTAATCAGCTGAGCTATTGATTGACTTGACTTGAGTGATGAGCTGATAAGAGTCATCCAGTATTTTCTTTTTGAATCAATCAATCAATCGGCTTTTATTTGTACAGCGCTAAATCGCATCCAAAGTCGTCTAAAAGCGCTTTGCACGATCAGAGAGAAAAAAACAACTGGGCCCCCAGGGCAAGCAAAGTGCGACAGTGGCCAGGAAAAAAACTTACCTGTGGGAAGAAACCTAGAGCAGATCCAACCTCCAGGGTGCCGTCATCTGCCTATGACCAGTTGGGGTGTAAAGGAAATATAAAAAATGGAGGGAGGGAGGGAGAGAGAGACAGAGAGACAGAGAAGTATAGAAGAATGTGTCCCGCTAAGACATATTCTTAGCGGGAAAGATAACAACAAAGTCTCCATGTTTGAGGTTTCTGCTAACTCTGTGTTTTGTTCTAACCTCAGGGTGTGGTGGTGATGAAGTGTTTTGTCTTTACCCAATACAAAATAATATAAACTCAATTGTGCATCTTTTATATGGCCGATTTGCAACCCTATTACAACCTGATTAAAGCTGGCAAACACCTGGTTTTAAAGGTCTTATATGAAATGATTGCCATATTTTTTTGTATTCATGTTGCATAACGTGGGAATCTTGAACATTTTTGGTTAGAGGTCGGAGAGTTTAGTAATAATTGTGTCACCGGGGCTGTTGTATTGGAACTTCGGTCAAAGTAACCCACCATACTTTCTTGTTCCACAGCCAACAGATCCGTTTTTTTTTTTGTTCACAAGCAGAGTGTTTGAATTGATTCTCGTGAGTGAGCAGAATACTGTCAGGTTTTATCAGGTTGGGAAAAGGGTTCGGATTGCTATTGAAAGTGTATGTCGATGATCATAATGGCCCCCAGACACATGGACGGGATGAAGCTGTTTTTCAGCTCACCTGCTCCTGGTTCTCTCCCTAATTCTATACTCTTCTGTCTTTCTCTTCCTCATTCTCCTCCTTTCCTCCATCTCGTCGTGTCTCCGCCCCCTCAGATGATGAAGATCGACCCTATCAGTAGGCCTATACCCCTCCAGATCCCCTCTGTCCCCTCCCAAGCCATCCATCTGTCTCAGTCCCACAACAACCCGCCCTCCCGCAACAGCTACACCGACGGCCTGGTCCCGTCCGAGGAGCTCTGCCACCCGCTGCCTTCCCCTCCTCTGTCTCCCTCTTCGGCGAGCGTGGCCCACCAGACAGCACCTACCTCCTCATACATCAAGTACAGCACGCTGGCACGCCTGCAGAGCCAGAACCAGTCCAGGCCGCCGCTGGGAGCAGCCCTCGCGCCCGCGCCTCCCGCGGCCCAGACGAACAAGTCCAACTACAACACCCTTCCGGCTTCCTACTGCACCTCGGATCTCTTACCGCCGTCTCCGCCGCCGCCGCCTCCGCCCGCCGAGCCGGCCCCCGGCTCCGCGATGGCCGCGCTAAAATTTGGCGCGCTGAGCCCCTCGGCTCTCCTGCCGCCGCCGCCCCCCCCAGCAGAGGAGGACACGCAGGAGTCCTACTACCCGCCTCCCCCTCCCCCAGAGAACTTAGAGTCCAACGGCTTGCCCCTGCCCCCACCGCCCGAACCCTCGTCCAACTCTTGCTCTCAGCTCTCCAACGCCAGCCTCCATCAGTTCCTCACGCAGAAGTTCCCCAATATGGTTTATGACTTTGGCCACCACGCGGACGAGGACGGCTCCCCGCCGCCGCCGCCGCCTCCAGCCGATGTTTCTCCTCCTGCCTCCCTTCAGTCTCTTCAACCCGTGTCTCCCAACGCTCCCCCACCCGCGCCTCCCAAGACCTTCACTGGTGGTTTCCCTCCCCAGACCGCCCCCAAACCTTCAGGTCCTTCCTCGCTCCCGATTGCGCTCTCCCCTGTGTCCCCAACGCAGCCCACTGGCGGCCACATGCCGGTGAAGAAGCAGCAGAGTTTCTCGACGGGACACTCCCCCAACCAGCCGCCGCCGACCTTGCCAAAGCAGCACAGTCTCTCGTCCAGGAGTCTCGCCCTGTCGCCCTCTCCTTCCTCCTCTTCAAGTTCTCTCGCAGCAGCTACCTCCTCTCTGGTCAAACAAATTGTGAATCAGTTCCCGGGAAATGCTACGCCACCTTCTCTGCCCACCTCCAGCTCCATGGAAGGATCTAAATTCAGCACCCCTCAGTCGCCTCCGGCGGTCAAAGCCAAGCCCAAGTGGCAGCCGGGAGTCGCAGTGGCCCCACAGTCGCCCGAATTTCCGCCGCCTCCTCCGGACGGCTCCGAGGGAGACTTCCCTCCCCCGCCCTCGTCGTCCTCGGCCAAGCCGGGTTCCCCCATCAAGAAATCGCCCTCCACCTCGTCCACTGGATCCAACAAGCGGGGGCCTCCGCCGGCCCCGCAGAGAGCCTCGTCCATCCGCAGCGGCTCGTCCACTGAGTCGGACGAGAAGCCCAAGAAGGTGGAGAGCTTGGTCAGCAAGTTTGGCCAAGTTCCGCCAACCTCCTCCAGCTCCTCGTCGGTGACCGGCTCTCCATCCAAGGATTCGTCCGCGCTTCCTGCTCCACTGCCCAAGCCAGGGAAGCTGAACCTGGCAAACCTCCCGCTGGCACTCCAGGGGCTGCAAACAGGCCAACAGCATCAGCCTGAGTTCCCCTCCCCTCCCCCACCACCGCCCTCCCAGCAGTCTCACCTCGACTCCTTGCCAGACTACTTCCCTCCTCCGCCCAGCGACTTGGAACTGTTTCCCCCTCCCCCGCACATGTCGGAGTTCCATCATCCTCCAAAGGTTGCAGTGGTGAACCCCCAGCCGCAGTTGCAACAGTCGCACCCGTCGTCCGTGTCCTCGTCATGGAAGCAAGGTTCAATGAAGAAGGGGGCCGTCCCTCCTCCGGCACTGAACCGACGGAGTAGCAACACAGCCAAGTACGACAACACGACTTCCAAGCCCCTCTCGCCTCCGCCACTGTCGCAGACCCCGCCTCCCTCGCTGTCCTCCTACTCCTCCTCCTCCTCCTCCTCCTCTCCTGTGCCGCCCACCTCCCCAAAAGCAGTTGGGGCGGGCTCGCTGGCACTGAAGCCTCTCTTCCTGGAAGATCTCAACCGCACCCTGAAGAGGAAGTCGGTGTCGCGCCACGGTTCGCTCATCTCGTCCCACCTCATTCCCACCTCCAAAATGGAACCGGTGGGCACCATGGACGACATGGCCATCCTCCCGCCTCCTCCCCCTGAACTCCTGCAGCAGGGCGTTCGAGGACACTCCCAAACTTTGTCGCGCCACCACGGACACTCCCAGTCTACCAAACACGCCAACATCTCAGGCTATGCAACGCTGCGCCGGGGGCCACCTCCCGCTCCCCCAAAGAGGGACCAAAGCACCAAACTGACGAGCGAGTGGTAGAGCCAATACCACAAGGTGGAACCTATAAACTGTAAAGACTTCTTTAGGTTTATCATTCTTAATCAAAAGCCTACTCCGTGTCCAGTTTGACTTTGACCGTCTTTCCTCATCCTTTACCGCCAGTCCTTGGATTCCGAGCTAATAGCAAGCCATCTTTAATGATTGTTCCTATTATTCTCATATTATCATTATCCTAATCCTGATCATTACCAAGTCATGTTTAATCCAATGAAATGAGTAAAGTGTGTGTGTATGCATGTGTGTGTGTGTGTACACGCATTTTATATGTTACATATATATGTCACATATATATGTATATATATGTGTGTGTATAAATATACAGTACATATACAAGTATAAATATACACATACATATATATATGATCTGTATACAAGCAAGCCAGAAAAAAAAAATGCTCTCTGTCCACCTTGTATTTTAAAATTGTCTGCGCAATTCTTGTCTTTTTCAAACAAGACAAGAATTGAGTGACAACAGCAACAGGTGAAGGTTGCTGCAAAACAACAGGTACTGCACGGAGCCGTGGCGATGCGAGAGGTGGGGTACTGACGGAGGCAAAGGAGATCAGTGGAAGGAACAAGACACACAACAGTCGAATGAGAACCATGGGTTGGCGCAATACCAATTACTTCAATTAACATTGTGTGTGTGTGTGTGTGTGTGTGTGTACGCGTGTGTGTGTGCGTGTGTGTGTATGCGTGCGAGCCTGCGTGTGTTTTTTATAGGATTATTTAATACTGGAAAGATATTATTATAATAATTTTATGTTTTAATATGTCAAAAAAAAGAATTAGAAGTTTGACTGAACATGTGACTGTAATGTCAATATATGTCAAAGTGTTGATCCCAGTAACTGAACTACAGCTTACAGCTCATTTTTGGTTGGTCTGAGATTATCATTTCATTAAATTAAGAGTTTCATGGCTGATTTGTTGGCGACTCCCAGTGAATATTTACTGAAACGCAACACGATCACAAATCATGTCTGGTATGTTGTGGTTTTAGCTTTTCTTAAGATTCTTAATGTGAAAAATGACCGTCTCATATCCGCCCATACGTTCTAGCTTTATTTAACAGAAACCTGCTACAAGTGTCAACCCCACAAGGCTGACTGTAATTTCACATCACTGGTCGTGCGGTAATGTGAAGACGTTGACCTCGAGGGAAGTCGCGGTTAGTGGTTTAAAGGTTCCATATGATGCCAAATTTACCAGTGTTAACTTTTTCAATCAGTAATCTGTCTCTGGCATTTGAACGAGCTTCGCAAAAATCAGAGAAATATCGATGGTGAGTAAGATTTGCTACAATATTAAGGAATTTAAAATCAGTTTCTCCACCTGCTCCTTTTTAGAGAAACAGTATATGGAGAAATATACGGATCCAATTCCATCACAGTTGGAAATCAGAACGTTCATATGTTCAGTCATGACATGGCACGATATGAGAAACGTATCATTGAAGTTGCTGCAGTTATGGCGTCTTTTTTTTTTTTTTTTAATTCAGCAATCCCAGCGCCATCTCAGCATAGGATTTTGTCGACATTGAAATCTCTAAAATTAAAAGCACTTATTTTAAAAAAAAAAAAAATGGTCATAAGTGATTTTGTGTTTAAATATCATTGTTTTAAAAAAATGCGTTACAACCCGCTCATCTCGAAGACATGTTGGCACCGAATGAGCTACTTTTCGCAGAATTTCAAAGCCGCGTTCAACAGTTTTTCATCGCATTGAAACGGTCGACGGACATTGAATAGATGCCGCGGCGCCAAGGGTCTCTGCGAATCAATTAAAAAAAGGCTGAATCCTTTTTTTTTTGATTACCATAGATGTTTACACAGTAGCAGCATTTTGATTTCCAAGTCATCACGGTTTTTTTTGTGTGTAAAAAGACAAACTGAAACCAATTTTGCAATTTGCACGGCCAAATTGCGAACAAATTCGATTTGTACATTTAAAGAAATAAAACCTATTATTTCTGTGGTTCAGTTAAAAGAAAAAGCAGTGATGTTGCTATGTGCGAGTCATGCGTCAATTCTTTCTTTTTTTTTTTACAATCAACCAGAGTGCATCAAGAGGACATGGCAAGTTCACTGCAACTCCTAAAATAAACTTCTTTTTGCATTAAATGTGTGTTTTATTGAAGAGTAAAAAGTTTTGAGATTTATAAACAAAACCAAAAATGTAATTGTTAATGTTACTAAGTTTTAAGTTTTTGTACACCAACATACTTTAATGAATGGTAATCTAAAAGCGAAAGCAGACCCTAAAATATTTTTTACACTTTTACCTATTAGAATAAGCGTAATGGCTCAACAACTAGTGGACAGATCCATGAGTGAAAGAAAGTTTGGTTGGTTTTTATTTTGTAAAACCACAAAAGTGCCATCTACTTTCTACCTAAAAGGGACTCCGAGCTGAGAAAAGCTGTTAAAAAGGGTTTGCAGGAACTACTACAAAAACAAAAGAAAAGAAGTAATGTGTGGTCTAATAAAAAAAAAAAAAAAAAAAAAGGCACGTCGGACAAAACATGACAATAAAGGAGAGCATTCACATGCTGAAGAAATCACGTTTTCTTACAACATCTTTTGAAATTGAAGAAGTCGGAATAAACCTTAAATAAAATATGTTGGGATGTTCACCTTTGAAAATGCTTTGTCTCTCAAGGGCCCAGTTTTATATAAGTGACTGTACTTTTCTAAGAGTCTCCTTAAGTTCGGAGAAATTTCAAAAAAAATATTGTAAACTTTTTTTTTTTTAATATTAAAAACAAAAATTGAAACAAGATGATAAAAGGTAAAACCACAAAATCGTCCTTTGTTCTACACTCACACTTTTGAGTACAACAGTCTTTGTGGCCAGTCTAATGGCTTGCGCTTTTAGGGTTCGGGGTCTGACTGACAGACGCGCGAGTGCAGTTGGGTCACCACCTGCCTCATCATGTCCCCCAGCTTGTGGTGCAACTGCACGAGCTGCTGCCCGGAGCAGCGGCCGAGTTCCGACGGCGTCATCCTGCAGCCCAGCCCCTCCAACTCCGTCAAAAGTCCTCCGGCGGCGTCTTGTCCGGCCGGTTGCGTCGCTGCTTCCTCCTTCTCCGGCTCCCCTTCGGCAAGGCGAGCAGGTTCGTCCACCAGCTGTGCAGCTTTGGAAGAAACAAAAGACGTGGTTTCAGGGAAAAAAAAAATGAAAGTTTGAAAACATTACGACATTTTATTGATTTGCAGTGACTGGAGAAGACGTACCAAGTGTTTCGCCTGAAGTCTTTTCCTCCTCCTGGTTTCGAGGACACGTCTCCTCCGGCTCAGACGTCATCATTTCCGTTTCGGCAAAACTCTTCAACTCGTCCCCACCTCGTCCTTTGCGCTGGAGACAATTTTTTATATTATGTATAAATATGTATATATCTATCTATATATATCTATATATCTATATCTATCTATCTATATATATATACATACATACACACACACGCACATATATAGTTACACATATATATATACATATGTGTATATATAAACACACATATATATATATATACAGTATATAGGTTCATCTTAACTTGTGTTCACAGTGTAATTTCAGTATTTCAGTGCGGACGCAGCAATCTCAATCCTGCGGCTTACCTGTTGCTCGTAGACTCTAAGTGCCTTTTTCACATTGGAGACTTTTGGAGAGCGAATTGGGAGAGTCTTGATCTCGCTGGGGGTCAGAGCGCTGAGGTCGCCCACCGTTTTCACGTTTCTTGCTCTAATAAGTTGCCCAAAACCACGGGACCTATGGAGACAGATTTTTAGCAAAAGTTCATCCTCAAAAGGTTTAATTTGTGAAAGAGAAAGTAGCGACAACAAACAAATATATTTCCCTCGACTCACCACATGTTGGAAGAAATCTGAGGCAGCACGACTTCGACGGGCGCGGAGCAGCCAACCAGGGCGGGGTAGATGCAGTCCTTGGAGACCGGCCGTGGCTCTTGGCTCATTTCAGAAATCTGGGAGGAGAAGTTACAACAACCATTGGCCCCGGTATATCTGAAGTATCTCCCACCGGGTGAAAAATGATATTAATTATATGTGTATCGAGTTAAAGGCTCCACGTGTCTACTAAAAATATAAATCCAAAGCCAAAACAGATTGTTATATTTTGGGGATAAACATAATGCAAAAGTTGCACCTGCCCCTCATCAAAAACACAAGCGTTATCCAAGTCAATGTGACAACCAGGACTTCAAAACAAGCCAAGATTATCAGGAACCCATTTACCGCAATTCCTTCGGCAACATTCCTCATGAGTTTACTTCCACCAAACACTTTCAACAACGTCCTCAGAGAGAAGAGAGAGGTTCATACCAGACATTTCTTGGAGCTTCTGTGTCCTGGACTGTGCAAACTCTTTGGACTCATGAACACATGGCCCTTGGTTGGAGTTGTAATGTACTGGAAGAAGCAGGGAATCAACGTTGGAGTCAAACGAGGAGGATTTTAAGCAGATTTTAAATGGGCCGGGTCAGAGTAGTACCTTAGGCAGAGGGATACTGCAGTTTTTGGTTCTTCTGGGAGAACTGGTTCTGACAGCAGGGCTACGACGGTCAATGTCATCTGCAGTTTCCTGTTGCTGGATTGGATCAGCAAAAGACACGCGCCTGGACTAAAGAGTCAAAAGCCAAACGAAAAAATAAGGTTACTTTCATGAAAGTGTACGAGTTTAAATATAATGCCAAAATTGTCGTCCTTTATTTACTTTGACAAGAGGAGAGGGTGTTTGATCTTCAAGCGGTCTCTTCTGGCCCTTTTTGAGAATACTGGTGGATGGCGAGGCAGAGGGCGACCAGGTCCCTCTGATCCTGCTGCTGGGGCTTTGGCCAAGATCCTGTCCCATCAAACCATCAATGTCCTTTTGCTTCAGGGGAGAGTCGAGGAAGACGTCTTCGCCCGCCGTTCCCGACGCGAGCGCCGATGCAGCGCGCGCTTCTCCAGATGCTACGTCGCAATCTTTCTCGGTGTCGTCGGTCTTCGTTTCCTCCTCGTCCCGGCACTCCGACGTCTCGGTTCCGACGTCCCGGTTGACTTGAGATGCGACGTCTGTGGCATCCGCGTTCCGGCTTGGGGACGTACCTTCTGCGACGCAGGCAAGTTGCTCTTCTTCCTTCGAGTCGCTGTTCATGACACTGGAGCCATCCATTAGGTTCCCTTCGTAAGCAGGGCAGGGAGGGACTCCAGTCAGGTCTGTGGCTTTAAGTTCCTGGTCCTCCGGGCGGTGGACTGGTTTCTGTTCCACGGCATCACACGGGGAAGAACTTTCTTTGGTTTCTTCCACCGACTCCTCTGCGTCCGGCATCATCTCGACACCAGGTGACAGTTTGTCTTTGTCAGATGACAGAGATACCGCACGCGACACCTCTTCCTGGCCGGCATCCGTTTCGTGTCTTTCTGGAGTCTGAAGGCCTGTGGCGTCATTATCTTGTGAAATCGCAATGCCACTGTTGGAGTCATTCGGTGTCTGCTTGTCCATGTGGGGTGATACACTTGGTGATTCACAGTCCATCTCCGTCTGTGATTCTCCATTGTCTGTCATTGTTGCACGTGTCTCCTCGAGCGAGTCAGAACCTTGAAAATCCTGCTTTGTCTGTAGATCATCCAAATTAGATTCCGGAACCGGATTACCCTCCACTGACTTTAAATCATCCAAATAAGATTCCAGAACCGGATTACCCTCCACTGACTTTAGATCATCCAAATTAGATTCCAGAACTGGATTACCCTCCACTGACTTTAAATCATCCAAATTAGATTCCAGAACCGGATTACCCTCCACTGACTTTAAATCATCCAAATTAGATTCTGGAACTGGATTCCCCTCCACTGATTTTAAATCATCCAAATGAGATTCCAGAACCGGATTACCCTCCACTGATTTTAAATCATCCAAATTAGATTCTGGAACCGGATTATTCTGCGTCAACCGTGGATCTTCCGTACTAGATTCTGGGAGAGGATTATCCTGCTTTGACTGTGAATCATCTAAATTCGACTCTGGAGTCTGATAATCCTGCATTGACTCGGAATTATTTAAACTAGATTGATCGATGTCTTGCATACTCAGATTGGATTCAGGGCTGAGAGGATTCTGCGTGCAAACTTTGGGTTTCCGCCCTCTCTTTTTCGGCACTGGGAGGTTCGCTCTTGGCTCTGAAGATTCCACCACAGAAGAGTTTATTTTAGATTGGGATGCCTGAGAGGATCTTCTGCTTGAGTATCGGCCCGTTTCATTGGAGGACTCTGCTGATCCTGCAACGTTTGCTGACTGAGAGTTCTCCGGAGTTGACAAAGGGCTCGATTTTGTCTGCAGCTGAAGCTGAGTGCTCCTCCTGCCCCGGCCTTCAGCTGTAGTCTTAGTTTGACTGTTAGCTGGTGAGGATACCTGGGAACAGGACCTACTTGGTCTTGTAGATTTATTATTTTTCCTTTTCTCTTCCGACTCCTCGGTCTCAGAAGATACCTTGCTTCTTCTTGACCTACGCAAGGACTGACCATCTTGAGATAAAAGTACATTCCCTTTTGAATCCTCTTGGCTCAGGATTTCATCTGAGCTTTCCATCGTGTTGGGTATGTCTGTTGGAGAGACTGGAATGGTTGGAGAATCTCTTTTTGCTTCAATTGTTCCACTGGACACAAGCTCTTGCGACTGGGTGCCTGGTTTAGTTGTAGTGTTTTGCGAGTCTTCCTTTGCATCTTCATCCTTTTTAGACAATTCTCCAACCTTACCCTCTTGTGTAATGTCACTTTTTTCAAGCGCGGGAGTAATTGTTTGAGAAGCTCCCTTTGGTTCATCCTCTTTTTGAAGGTTTTCAGCCAGTTGTAGTGATTCTGTTTGGGTGGACTCCTTACCGTCTTGCGAAACCTTTGTCTCAGTTTCATTCTCTTCTTTAGTTGGCAGTGATGTTTTGCTCTTTCGACCGCTTCTACCCTGTGATTGACTTTTACCATCCACGGGCATTTCTGGCTGCAGGTCACTCTGACTAGACTCTCTGGTGCTTCTTCTTTTGGGTTCCACTGCATCAAGGAAATCTTGGGAGCTGCTGTACAGTTTTACCCTCTTGGGAGTTCTGCCTTGCGAGTTGGTTTGGCTCGACTCTGTCTGCCCAGTCTGAGCCCTTGTTCTTAACCTTTCTTTGCCATTGTCCTCCTCACTGGTTGGCCTTTTTCTCGTGTTTGGTTTACTTTGTGCCAAGCTTAGCTTTTGAGAACCACCTTTAAGTGCTTCCTGAGAACGGGTTCTTTTCGGGAGCACAGGTTTCTCCTCTGGCTCCTTGGGATCTTCGCCAGGCCGAGAGGGTCTGACTCTGTGACGTCCGGAACGCCTGGGTTCGCCTGATGAAGTGTTGGTCACAGATGATTGAGAATCATCCAGCTTTTCTTCCTGGCTCAATGATTCGTCCTCCAATGTGGAGGCCATTTCTTCATTTTCCTTTTCCTCAGTTTCAATCTGGGTATCAGGCTCAACATCATCATGATCATCATCTTTAGCTTTGCTGGACAATCTCTCAATCAGTCTTGTCGGCTCACATGTGGTTCCACATTCTCGGGGTCTGACAGGGGACTCGGATGCATCATTTCTAAAAGACTGGTTGGCATTCCTTTTTTTCGGTGTGGCCGAGGAATCCTGAGAATCTGGACCAGTTGATGCGTGGGTGGCCAAAGGCGACACAGCACCGGAGGTGTTACACCTCTCTTGGCTATCAGTGGCTTTAATGAGGGGACCTGAGAATGTGGTCGCAATGTCTGGACAGGGGGACTTTCCTCCAGAGTATTTCTCGAGGGTTATAAAGGGTTGCCGGCGACTGTTGGTTTTTTGGGGAGTGCCACAGAACAAATCGGAAGAGGTGTTAGGACTTGTGCTGTCTTTCGACTGCGATTCTAAATCCTTCGATTCGTCGTCACTTTTGGCATTGTCCTCCCCATCTGATTCAGGGACCACTACATTTTGATGTTCCTGAGCGTTCGGACTGAAATAGTCCTGGGTGTCTTTTGTAAGAACGCTGGTGGGGTCTTCCTCATTTTCCGCATCCTGAGGAACCTACAAGAAATGAATGGAACAGCCTTTATGTACAACTTTCACTTTCTCAACTTTTAACAGCATAGAAATGTTAGTGATGGTACTTTTGGTCATTTAAGTGATCTGAGAAGGCAACATTGAACTACAAACTAGGAGAGTGACACTGTATTTTCTTCATTGCATTTCATCTGAGCACCACCTGATGATATTCGTCAGACATAACGGCGCCAAAAAAGCACAACTCTAACTTTTTCTTTAATTTTCTTTTTCCTTTAATTTGTTTAGTCTATAAATGAGGAATTACATTAAAATGGCAGATTTCAACATCAAAGAAAAAACATGTACAATTCAAATGATGGGGTGCTATTTGTTAGTGAATACAATATCATTTTAGATGAAATAAAACTCTGATGAGGTTCTTCGTTTCACCAACTTTTTTTTTTTTTAAACGTTTCCCTCATTATTAGCACGTAGTTTAAATGCATGGTTCATTACCTCGTCATCAGCACCAATGGCAGCCTGGGACGGCTCCGTTTCCATTGTGTCCCTAAAAACACAGATTTTTGTTGTGTGTGAATCAAAACATCTAATAAAAACACAGACATTCATTGTTTGCAGATGTTAAAAACTTACGTTTCTTCTTGACTCTGTGTGTACTGAGTAAAAACTGTTGTATCCAAAGAAGCATCCAGGTTGTTGTACATTGCAGGAATGTCAACTCTGTGCAAAATTGGGGGAAAAATAAATAAATCCGATAAGACTGTTCATCGTGGGCTAAAAAAAAAAAAAAAAAAAGAGTTGTGGAGAGACGATCTAACCTTTTAGTCCTTTTCACCTCCTTCTGGTGCTCTGTTAGAACTCGCTCCTTCGTCTCAGGAGGAATAAAGACAAAATCAATGGAGGCTTCTTCCTCCAATATTTCCCTGCGGGAAGGCTTTGGGGAACCGAAGTCTAACTTGGCCTAATGAGGAAAGTCACATTGTGTTATTGAAAGTGTCATGTGGTATTGAAAGTGTCATGGAAACGAGTTGGAAACAGGGGTAAAAGACAACTAAAAAAAAAAAAAAAGAACAAGAACAAGATGTAGAACGAGGACAAATTACATGCAATAAAAATACCATATGCTTGATTTATTATCAAATTCCTGTGAACCCACATCATAATAACAGTCAAGCAAGACGTGTAAACGACCATCTTTAGGCCAGCCAGTATTATCATGCTATCTTTTGTGCAACCACTGTGTAATAGATGCAAGTTGAAGCTTAAAGCTGTTGAAATCCCAGCGTAATTTTGCTTATTTTATGCAATGCTAATCAAAAACGTCCATAGCAGTGTTTTTCTAACCCTCACTACACCACTCACTGATAGGTCTGCATTAGGGCACCGTCCTATCAGACTTCATAAAAGAGCTTAATATTGCACCACCTGCTGATCAACAGAGGTACCATTTCCAAATCATCAGGAATTTTGAAAGTAAAGCGTGAACAAAACTAACTTACAGAAACAGTTTTGGATGATTTCGAGGCGCTATTGTCCTTCAGCTCAGCGGCGTTCCCAAACAACGAGTCTTTCTTCCCCGTCGACAGTGGAATCCCACTGATCCTGGTCTCCAATTGGGAACTTTCGCTCTAAACATAACGAGATGAGCCATAAGTACAAAGAGCAGCAGGTAGCGAGCGGCGCTTGATCGCCAACTTACTGAATACTGTGCACTGAGCTCATCAGACACACTGACGGACTCGAAGCCGGGGAGAATAATTGGAGTCTTCTGCTTTACGAGGCTTAAAACTGGCCTGTTAAAAAAGACAAAGGAAGAAATAGCTGACTTTCATTTATACATACATACTACTACGACTACTAACAATGACAATAATAATAAAGTCAAAGAAGAAGAATGTTTTTAATGATTCATTTATCAACATTTATTGTATGGAAGAATTGTATTGGAAGTGTCAATTATCTCTGTGAAAAACACAAATTTAGCAAGAAATCGAAATAAATTTAGAAAATGACTTTTTTTTTTTTTTTACCTGATTTCATCGGGGTAAGTCAGGCTGACAGAATTTGCAAACGTGGAGTTCCAGAACTGAGCGACTGAGGTGCGAAGCTGCTTGCTCTTGTGAGGAAACAACACGCAAAGAAGAGGCGAGAGCAGATCCAGCAGTTCACTGTCGAAGGCCAAAGCCGAACAGCTCTGCAGGCAGCCAAGCACCTCAGCGGCAAGCTTTTCCAGCTGCAATGGAAATGAAAGGAAATTCACCACATTTTTTGTTAAAAATAGTCGAAATAATGACAACAATAATAATAATTGGAACGTTTAGAAAAGGTCTGCGTCAGACAGAAGCACACCTTTCCAAGAAGCTGCTGGCTGAACATCGGTGCTTCACTGGCTGCGTGTTTGAAGAGCCGGCTGACGGGTTGAACCAGCAAAGTCAGGGCTGCCTTGCCAGTGTTCGTGAGAGCCGGGTTGGTGAACACCACATTCAGGATGGCCACCAGGGCCAGTCCCGTAGCTTCTGCAGCGGCATCGCCGGCCTCCAGGTAAACCTCCAGACACTTCACCACCAGGGACAGGAAGGTCGACAGGTTTCCCAGAACCTTGTTCCTCTTCTTGGTCCAGTTGACCGGGGTGTGAGGAGCTGAAAGCAACACGCGAGGACAGCGTTAGGGCGCCCTCTAGCGCTTAAAATGAGGGCCGACGCTGAACTGTTTGAGGGGAGGTCGTCTTACACTTGAGCCTCTGCTGGAACTGGGCAGTGTACGGCGAGAAGTCGAAACATTCCAACATGACTTGGAGGATGCTGGTAACGCTATTTAACGTTGAGGGGACCTGGAACACATACGGGCAACATTAATTCATCGTTATTAAGCGTTTTCACAGGAACAACTTTGTCATTTCACATTTAAACTCACAGGGAGCATGGGAAAAAAAAAAAAAAAGACAGATATGCAACGGATGCAGGTCGTAAAATCACTTTTCTTTACAATGCGCTGTAGCAGACTCCATCAACCCGTCATCACTTTTAAGATTGAAGACTGGCCTTTATTAAATTCATTGAAAATTCATAATTGAATCAATCAATTCATTAATCAACTGACAATATTCAAGATAAAACTTGGGTCAACAATGTCAGAGCCTTTTTTTTCCATTATGCAATAATGGAAAAAAAAAAGGACCAACAAATGTACGGCAGATGTCATTTCGTCCACTCACCTTCAGGTCCATTCTGTCCACCGCGGGCGTCATCTTGACGCACAGCTCCTCGCAGCAGATGTTCTCCTCGGCTGTGATCACCAGCGCGGAGCAGCGGGCAAACACCTTGTACAATTTGGACCAGGTGCAAAGCATCGACTTCTGGGTCGCCTGGACGGGACGGAGGTCGGGAGTCAGATCGGAGCGCTCCCCTTTCAACCGGAACAACGCTCCGGGCGGGAACACCACTGACCTGCTGAAGGGGCGTGCCGTGCAACAGGTGGGTGACGGGCAACAGCAAGGCGGCGTGGATGGCGCTGAAGTTGTGCTCCAGAGCATCGCCCTGGTTCACTTCATTCGTCTGGGAAAGGTAGAAATGAGAGAATTTAGTGTTCGTGTGTGGAATTTAAAGAATTCCTACCACAAAGTCGCCAGGTCCACAATCTTTGGTGGCCTTATTGCAATTTTGACAACACAAAATATACCCTGTCGTATTCCTATACTCTATGACAGGGGTGTCAAATACATACACACCAAAATTTAAAATTTGGACAAAGTCCAAAGGGCCAACATTGATATTTATTGGACACCTGTGCTCTATGGCCTAAAATATGAATAGCTTTATCGACACATGGACATGAGTCCATGTGAAAAACCCTGGCTCTCTAGATCTAATATCACTACAGAAAGAGTCAACATGAGAGCAACAGTAAAACTTTGAGTCAGTGGCAGTGCATCAGTACCAACTTGTGGACATTTCATACTGCAGTACCTCAGTAGAACCACAGACTAAATAGCCAAGTTCAAACAAAAGAAATTCAAAAGCCACACTTTGCATTTGACTATTAACAAAATCAAAGAGCAAAACCATGTATCAGCTCATCATCATGTTATATAATTGCACTGTTTATATTATCGTTTATATTACCACAACATAACTGCAATAAGCTGGTGCAGTTCAATACATATATACATACTACCGTGTGATTTGCATTGGAAATTAATTGAATCAACATTTTTAAGGTGCTAAAAAAAAAAAAAAAACACGAAAACTACCTGCAACGAGAAGCCTTGACGAGAAACTAGAAGTGATGTTCCAGAACTTTATTTATTAATTTTTTTTAATGAGTGACAAACAGCGACAGCATTTGCCATACAGTAGAGCTCCTGTTCTTACCTGCGTGATGGTGTCCGTCAGCGGACTGACCACTGCGCTCCACACCATCCACAGTTGCTCCTTGTTCTGCAGGGACTCGGCGTTGTGGCTGATCGCCCCGAGCACTGCCTCCCCGAACGCCAGCGGAGAGGTCGGGCCGGACAAACCGCAGCCCACCAGAGTCTGAAGGCACGGCAAGAACCTGTCGACAAGCATCAGCAACCTTAGGATTATATAGGAAATGTGTAACGTCAAAAGACTGACAAATAAAGATAGCTTTTTTTTACCCCATTGACATGTTGGGAAATAAAGATGCGGCTGGTTAAAGATTTACTTAATGTTCAGATGCTCATTTGTTAATTTCAGTCTTGTGCAGGCCTGCTTCAATCAAAAGTAGGGATGTTAACAATGAATCGATGAATTGTCGATTAAGAATTTAATCGATCAAATTAAATTAGTCGCAATTAATTGGACATTTTTTTTAGAAATTTAAAATGACTGTTGGCACTTTGGAGATCTCAGTGATCTGGATAGTAACTATTTACTACATAACAATGTAGTGAAAGTAATGTAATGGCAATTCAATCATCAGGAGAACACTGGCGCGCACAAAAAATGGTGAAACCCTGCACTGCAAATTGAAGGAAATTTTTCAAACATCTTGGTGTATGTGGCTCTTATCCCTACACCTTAGGATGCAGTATTAGTATAATGTTATCATTCATTAAAAGCAGTCAGCTGTTAAACCAACATACTGTCGATGCATCGTTGGGTCACAAGATGCTTTTGCACTTTGTTCTAGACAATCAGTGAAATCAGATTCCATCTCTGAGCTGGACATAGACTGGACTCAAACGTTCAACAGACCTCTTGTCCTCAACGTAGGCCACGAGCATGCCGTCGTTTAAGAGCAGGAGAATGAGGAACAGGGCAGGAGTTCCCTGGGGAGAGAATATACACAAGTTCACAACTTCCAGGACGCTCTGAGCAAAAGCCAACACGCATGCAGGGATGTGTTCATCGAAAAAGACGAGTACTCACATTTAGGACATCCAACTTGCCGACTTGGTAAGAGGCCGAGCCCAGAACTCGTGGGGAAATCCCTTTCACTGTTGCCTCAAACAGAATCTGAGTTGGAACAAAAAAAAAAAAAACTGTTTATAGAAGGACACTGTTATCGGGATTTTGTGATCAATAATGAATGATACGGCTTTTGAAGCAACAGCAGTAACACACAAAGGACCTGGAGCCTGGGAGGCTGTGTGGTTGCACCACACGTCTGATTTTTTTGTTTTTTTCAATCTACTTCAATTAGCAGCACAAAAAAATTAAAAAAAAAAAAAACCTATGGAAGCGCATCGCTGCCATCCTAGGAAAAAAAAAACAGGGTTCAGTATCGCATTATAACGTGATAATTTTCACGTTATAACGTGATACTGAGGGAGTATTTAAAAACATTAAAAAAAAAGAAGCTTAACGTAGCTTAATGTCTGAAAACAGCGGTCAACTATCACCAAATTTCACCAAATTTCACATGGGCATCTACACGAAATGTCGATGCTTGACCGCCGTTTTCAGTCATTAAGCTATTTTTAAGCATTTTTGAATGCATCCCCTCAGTATCACGTTAGAAAGTGAAAATCCTCACGCAAAAACAATATAGCTTCACGGTATTTTGTGATAATTTCACGTTATAATGTGAAAATCATCATGTAAAAATGGGACAGCTTCACATTATAACGTGAAACTGAGCCCTGTTTTTTTTTTTCTAGGGTGGCAGCAATGCGCTCCTGTATTCCACAACACAGTATTGCCAGGACCTTATACCCAAATGTTTTTCCTCTCCCTGTCGACAAAACACACGTTCATCTCAGATCTCTGGTCTTTAACAGCAGTGAAAACCAAATGAGCTTTAGCAAACCTGCAGGGGTTATTTGTGCTTATTTAGCTGTCGCAGTCATCACCCAAACCACCACCACACGACGGCATGTGTACATCACGTTTGCAGACATTTGACATGAAACTGTCGAGCGGTCTTGCTCATGAATATGCTCCGAGTGTGAGGCAAGAGACGGCGCAGGTTTCACAAGGCAACTTACCAGAATTTTGTCCGCAGGCAGAGCCTCCGAGGCCACGATGCTCTGCAGCGCTTGAAGCATCAGCGTCAGGACTTCACAGCCGTGACGATCCTTCTTACTGCCGACTGCCGACGAGGGACAACAGTGGTCTCAAAAATAGATCTCCTTATAATTTTTATATACATCCATATGTGTATTTTTTTGTTTATGCATCAAATATACATATATATATATATAAAAGAAAATAGTCATCATTGGGGCCCCATTTGGCCCCTCAGTGTTGGTTCTCATCACAGCGGTCCAAACACATGCAAGGGTCTGGACACTCAGTCTTAAACTGATGACAGTGTGATTGAGTCAAACAGGAGGCGAAGGAGGAGACTCAACGTTTCCTTCGCCCATGTGATAGTCACAACCCAATCAGAGTGCTCTATGTGGCGCTGCAAGGCGGGAACCACAACTTAAAGAAGCCGCCATGCTGAGCAGCAACCACAACGGTACTGTGTCACTTTATTACGACTTGAAACACACACGTCACTCACCGGACTCAATAGTCGAGTTAACAAAGTGCACAAGTCTCGTCCATATGGCAGCCAAAAGTGACTCTGGAAGAGAAAGCGAGAAAACAGGTTATATGTAAATTGCTTAAACTAGGGCCGTCAACGCATTAATCAACGCATTAATCGCGATTAATTCAATGCGATTCATAAAGTGTTAATTTATTTTTAAATCGCATTTCAAATGTTAGGCTGGGTTCACACCGGAAGCGGAAGTGCTACAAATTAGTCATTGCCAACTTGGTGCTGTAACATAAGATACTTTTTCAGGTGTTTTCAAGTGTTTCAGAAACTTTCCATTTTGGTAGTGCTGTCCCTCCGACAGCCAATTTTAAGCGCTTTAAAAATCCCCTCTAAATGAAACACAGGACTACTACTTTGAAACCCGTCGCAACCCGTCCTTTCATCTCTTTCTATATCCACCATCTGTCTCTTCAGCGATTACCTGGGGCATGTCGGCCAATGTTGATGAAGCCATCTCGAACACTGGCAGTGAGCACAGCAGCGAGTTTGGTGAAAGAGGAGGCACTGGAAAGGAGGGCGTGGCTCAGCGGTTCTAAGGAGGAAGGAATATGAATTGGTTACATCGATTCAAGAGAAGATGCTGCATGAGAGTCATCGACTGTATGTTAAAATTAAGTTTTGTTTTAAACAATGCATTTTTTTTTTTTTTTATGTTTCCTCCTAAAATGACAAACACACTAAGCAACACCAAGTGAGATACATCAGCATTGAAGCATTGAAGTTGATCAGGCCCCGTCCATGTTACTGGATTAGGGATCGACTGTTTTTATGTTGCTCAGTCTCTTACCAAGACTCAGAATGAGTTTGTTCTTGGCCACCATGGTGACAACTTCTGGTCCTTGGAAATAGTGAAGCAACATTTCCAGGCCGAGCAGTTGGATGGAGGGGAAGGAGGTTGGCACCTGGACGCTGGAGTTCAGACTCACCCGAGACGTACTGGCCGGGCTGCTAAATCCTGGGGTGCCTGGAGATGCCAGACACGACACGTGAGCTCATTTGTGCTGATGTGTGTAAATGCAGATCTGGCATCCAGATCAAGAAGTCAAGAGACGCATTTGAAATTTTGAAAATCCAAAATGCTTTTGCTCTCATTTTATCACTGTATCCGTTACATTACGGCACTACATGGCACGCCAACATTAGATAAATGCACTGCATGATCAAATACCTTGAAAGACCTAAAACAGTAATAAGTGCCTTAATGCAGTGAAATGCAGTGTTAATCTCGTTAGCAACCTTTTTTTCTGTCTAAAACGAGACAATAAGTAAATAAAAATTCATTCACAAGGACGAAGACGATGACGAGGTGTATTGACATTTTCGTCAACGAATAAAAACGAGACGAAAATGTCTAAATCTACTGTCATTTTAGTCGACTAAAATGATTATGACATTTCGTCAACTAAAACTAGACTGAAACAAATTAGTCGATTAAATTATGACTAAAATTAAATAACATTTTCGTCCAAAGACTATGACTAAAACTAAATCGAATTTTTGCCGTCAAAATGCGGATAAAAAGCCATCCGGTCAATGCTCTCAGAGGCAGGTAGGCGTACCAGGTGCCATGGTGCCGTTTTGACTGACAGCCCTCGAAGGGGTCCCTGAAACGGACGAGGAATCAGATCCGATGGCGCTCTGGAGCAGGGGAACGGCCACCTGAGGAGAGACAACACTGTTCATTCATGTCCTTGGATATCGTAGTCATCATCAAGTTCAAAAATATCAAACTACATATGAAGGTTGATGCTATTGAGAAATTGATTTGTTCGCTCAAACATATTTTTAAGAACTCAATACATGTAATTTACACAGGGATTTAGAGACGTTGAGCAGAATGAGACATTTTTTCAATGACTGCACAGGTGCCTCTTTGAGTTTTTGAAAGAAATATGACAAAAAGAAAAAAAAACAATCCTAATTGAGAGGTCAAAGAAACAGAGGAGGGTTTTACCTGATCAAAGTTACAAGACAGATTTGGGCCGAGTTTGACCACGAGGTACCACCAGACCTCCACCTTTGTAAGAAGCAAGGCCTCAGTCCTGACATGGATCGATGTGAGGGGCTGCATGAGGAGTTTTATGCGTTTGCCGCTGCAGAGAATGTCTAAAAGGAGAGGAGATATTCAACCTCAGAAAGTTAGACAACGGGGTTCATTTCATGGAGGACTATTCACACAGGGTCGGTGGACAACCTGGATTAAGGGCAAAGTTGTCTATGAGGCTCTTCCAGGCAATGAAGGCGATTTTCTTGATGGTGGGAGACGAACTGCGGAAACCCAGTTCCTCCAGGTGCAGGAGGGAATTTATAAACGGGCCGCCTTTGTGCAGCAACTGTTGGGATAACGCACATACATCATGAGCGCGACTGAAAATAGGATGGATTATGTCTAAAGCAAATTTGGAAGCCACAGTCGACTTTAAGGTCAGATATTCGTAAACATAAAGGTTTACCTTCCCAAGCAGTTTCACGAATAAAGGCCACAGCTTCAAAACATTAGTTTCATTCTTGGAGACAAAAAGTTTCTGGAGTTCTGGAATCAGCTTCTTTAAAAAGGTAGAAAAGAGAGAAAAGAGCAGGTTGAGCTGATGTCAGTCAGGCAAAGACCAGGGTTAAAATCTAAATGTATAAAAGCACCCAACAATATCCCCAAAAAACAAATATATATATATGACCATGTATGAAGTTTATGCTCAGGAAAATATGAAAGAAATTAATATTTCAACCTCCCTCACCCACCTACATTTCAGGGGGAAATGTTGGATTGTTAAATATTCAATGTTCAAACTTTCATTTTGAAAGCGCAACACAGCGGCGTCACTGTCCCTGCCTTTGAAATGATGTGGAACGACTGATGTCACAGGGATAACATTACATGCTGACATCAGTGAGTTACAGATGGTGGAGAAAGAAGTAGTCAGACGCTTTCATTGAAGCGAAACAACACAGTGAACAAATTGAAAAGTCCTGAACCCGAACACTTTGAGTTGCGATTTTTGCTGTTAACCTTGTTAGCTTAGCTTAGCGAAGGTCAAAATAAATTCACTTCTAAAAGGTTTTGATAGGGATGTTAACAATTAATAGATTTTTGACTAATTGTCGATTAAGAATTTAATCATTTAAATTAAATTAGCAATCAATTGAACATTTTTTTTACACGGATAGTTCATATCATTATAGCAATGTAGTGGCAGGAAAGAGCAATTCACCTGTAGATACTGTGATGGTCATAATATACCTAGAATAAGTTACTTTTAAACAACTTTTTTTTGTTTTAAAGAAAGATCTTTAAATGTGACCCATTAGAAGTCCACTTAGAGTCAGAGGATAAATGTTTAGGGTGTTTTTACTGTTCTCTAAAGTAAGAATAGGTCACATTGGACCCTCAACACTATTTAAGGGTTAAATAATGGGTTCCTTACACATTTTTCATTGTGAAATTTAGGTTCTCAGGAAAAATAGCCAATTATCAATTAATCGTAAACCGATCGATGAGGTCAGTCAACTAACGATTAATGAATTAATCAATAATTTGCATCCCTAGTTATGACGCATTTTAGCTGCATTCTACACCTTCATCTTAGAGCCAAATATTGCTTTAATATAGCTTTGTTGATGAGTATATGAATTCAAAATAATGTTTCTGTGTACCGCACAGAACCTGCAGGACCGCTGCTCTCTCTAGGATCATTCTGTTCTCGTTGTGAAACAGACTTTTTCCAACTGTGGTCTAAAGTCTAAAAGCAGTCAAAGACCCAGGACTTGTGCTCGGTACAGGGATCGCCTTCCTAGATGAGCTTTGTCTACCATTTGTCCGACTATTCTGCATTGTTGGTAAATCACTTTACGGAGGAAAATTAAAAGTTAATGAAAAAAATATGGAGACACTCACCGTGGACATCATTGGCTCAATGATGGCAGCCACGTCTGCCTGCTTTTCCAGGAGCAGCAGCATGCCCAGTTCCATGGCGGCGGCAGCGCGGAGGCGAACCTTGGAGGCCGAGTGCACCACCAGAGGGATGATCAGCTTTGCCCAGCGCACGGCTGCATCGCCCATCCTGGCTGGCACCTGCTCCAGCATCCTGCAAAACAGAATGAAGTGAGAGGACATGTGGAGTGGGTCGTTTTAGTGATAGGTAGTATTGTTTGTGGTGTTCCTAGCCAGTTTGTAGTCTATTAAAAAATAAAATAAAATTACACTTACATTTTAGCAATGCAACTCAATGAATTCGATCAACATTCTTTGCTATTCAGATTTCAGGTCCAGTTTGTAATATTTGGTCTGATTCATGATTTTGACATTGGTAAAAGCTGAACATACTTCATGCATTAAATGCATTAATGAAAGTGTATGCTCACAGTAAAATAAAAGTAATTTGGTTTTCCCACCCTTAGAACGGTTCTTCTATATTTATTAGAATATACATAGATCAAGAAGAGTCTTGCTCCCAGTTAGCTGCCATCTTGAACCACCATATTTCTAAGGAAGCCTGGTGTGGACAATCCAGCTGCCTGACAGCACGTTTCATATTTAGGGTGAACGCTCACATCCTTAATATGAACCAACAAAGAAGAAAGTGGACAAGGTATCCAGGTTTGGGTGTGCAGGCCACTGTAGCCCATTGGCAAACTCAGGAGGGGGAGGGAGTGTAAAAGAGCGCTGCAAACTACTATGTAACCACTTGATGTCACTTCATATTTAGGGTGAACGCTCACATCCTCAAATGAACCAACAAAGAAGAAGGTGGACAAGGTATCCAGGTTTGGGTGTGCAGGCCACTGTAGCCCACTGGCAAACTCAGGAGGGGGAGGGAGTGTAAAAGAGCACCACAAACTAAAATATAACCACTTGATGTCGCCGTTTCTTCTCAAAATCTCCACATTGGACCTTTAGAGTCGTCACAGAGAGGCTTGCAACACTATTTTATAGAGCGATGCCTCTCAAAACACTGCATGTAAGCGAAAGACCACTAATACTCCTGTGCGTGTGGACAAGGGCCAAACCCTCCTTTACCTGATGACAACATTCAGGGCCTCGTGTTCCATGACGACTGACTGGATGTCCTCTCGACGCCACACACTCTCCAGCGTGTCCAGCACAGTCGACACCTGAGCGGGTGGAGCAACACAGATAAACACACCGGCACCGCGACGCCTTTCAGCCAACCACAACCGCAGTCGCTCTCAGATTTGACCGCTCAAACATCGAACCCGATGCCTACTTTTTTGGCGACGACATCTTGTGGAAAGCTCTGCTTGGAGATGACCCACAGCGCTCTGGTGCAGGTGTTCTTATCTGCCGAGTTCACCACAAGGGAGCAAAGCGACGACAGGATCTCTGATGCAAAGCTTTCTAAAAGACAAAACAGAGACCATGATTTAAAGACAAACAAACAAACACATTTGTCCCACAGAATTCACTACAAAATAAAATAAAGTGCGAGTGTCATTTAAACATACCAGGTATTCCTGAGACAACACGAGAATAGTACACGCAGAACCCTAAAGACTGAAGAGCAGCTTGGCTGAGCTCCACGTGTGGACTGGTGATGTGGGCCTGGAGTCAAAATAGCACAAGTTTTGTGTTGTTAGGGTTAATGAATGAATGAATGACAGTATTGACCTATAATAAAGTGGGTTCTTCACACTCACCAAAGTGACTTTACCCAAACGAGAAAAGTTCTGTTCGACTGCAGGGATGAACTGTCGGCCTTCCTCTCCACTCAGACGACTGCAAAACAAGCAAGTGCATATTCAGGCAGGGGATTACTCTGCAAGTGTTGGCAAGTAATCTATTACTAAGGAATACACTACCATAAGTAACTATGTTACTTTTCCGAAATTATTTTAGCAATATGGGCTGTGCAAATGGCACCAGTGCTGTACATGAGCTTGTTCCGTGAAACGTGCAGTATGTGTTCAGACAACATTCATTTATTCATTCATGTTAAGAGGACAGAGGCAATATTTGGAATTGCAAAATTTGCACTTTAATAAAATTCATTCCAAGGCACTGAGAAACTGTTTGTTTTTTACTAAAGTAATTAGTAATTGATTACTTATGGAACAAAGTAGTTAAAGAAAGTAATTAGATTACTTTATTAAGGCATAATCAGTAATGAGCAGTTGCATTACTCTTATGGAGTAATCCCAACAACACTGCTCTGGAATACAGTTGCTTTTCACATGTTTTTTTTTTTTTTGTCTTTTTCAAGGAGACCCTAGGACCGTACTTGGCGATGGTTAGGTAGGCGTCCGTCTGCTCGGATGGCCCGGCAGCGCTGTCCTCCAGTGACTCGAGCAGGGGGAGGAAGCTGGAGCCGCTCGGCGGAGCTGCAGTCGCCATCATTGTTGCTTACCTCCTTTCCCACCTTTAAAACAAACAAACAAACAAATAAACACCCAAAGGGGATAAAATATACTGTGACACATAACACTGACTCAAAAAAAAATAAAAAATGACACTTGCCCAACATGTAGTTGTTACTAGGAGTTTTTTCTCTCACTGAGCACTTTCTAAAAGTTCTACAATACTTTTACAAGTTGACTGCAGACACGGACAATGGTGTCAGAACACTGTTCTAATCTGGTTTCAGCAGGTCATGGCTGTGATATGTCACATCAATGTAACGGTTTAATGCAGCACATCATAAAGATGGGTTAAAATACGAAGGCGTAGTAATTTAAGAGAAGAAGAAGAAGTAATTGGTATAGCGCCACACGATATATAGCATTAGCATAGCCAACTTGGACGGACCAGTAGAGGAGAAAATTGAGGATACCATTGATTGCTTTTTGACTCGGTGCACTGACTATGCGCTATATATGCAAAATCCAGCTTCCACCCGCCACTCTTCACGGGCTGTGAAAACGGTGGGAAAACACAGTTTGCTCGGTTTAGCCTTAGCGGCTACTGAAAACAAGCGTCTTCGCGACAACCCCGAGCAAACTGAGCTGTTGGTGTTCTATACTGCTTTTTATGAGGCCATCGGGTTTATTGAATACCCATGACAATTTTTATTTTTTATTTTTAAATGCTTCGAACACCAATCCGCCCTGCTGTCATTATGTAGTGTTAGGTAGCAGTTGCGCTAGCAGGCTGACTAGTTTAAAGTCTGAGTTTTCGTGTTCATACGAGGGGGGGGGGGGGGGTCGGCTTTAAACACCACCAACTGCTCCGTTAATGATAATGTACTTAACACGTGTAGGCAGGTAAATCAAGTTGACGGTGAATTAATATCACCTCTTGGCTCAACAAAACACGCACGCACAAGCTTGCAAGTGCTGGGCACACTGTTGCTCACCTCAAGGACCAGGACGATATGCAACAATACGTTGAGATGACAGCATTGAGAGCGGCGATTCTTCGGTTTTCTGCCGTCGGAACGCCACGGACTTCTTAAAACAAAAGGTGGATATTTTGAGGCCGACCTTCCTCCTGTCACACTGTGCTTTCTGCCTGTGAAGCTGATGCCCCGCGAATTTGCTGGCGCCAAACAACCACGCATACGTACAGATTTACCTTTGACCCTAAACGTCACTATTGGAACCTCCCATTTGACCGTATAAGGAAAACTGTCACGCGGTTGTTCTTCCGGCTTACACAATAAGACGGGATACGGAATAATAATAATAATAATAATAATAATAATAATAATAATAATAATAATAATAATAAGAAGAAGAAGAAGAAGAAGAAGAAGAAGAAGAAGAAGAAGAAGAAGAAGAGAAATGTTAGAAATCATACTTTGATGATATTTAAAGGGAGTGGCCCTGTTTATAATCAGCGTGATTGATTCAGGGTGAATTGTTTCTTGCTCTTCAGTTTGCATGTTATTTCAAAACCGACTCCTCCGTAGACAGCTGGAAAATTTGGTCTTTGTCTTGGTCTAGTCTCGGTCTCGAGGCTCTCAAGTCTTGATGATGTCATGGTCTAGGCTGGTGTGGTCTTTGCTACAACACATCAATCAATATCAATCACTAAGACCTCAAAAATTCCAAAAACTGTGCAACACTTCAAACCATTTTGTAAGGCTTCCTGTATGGAACAAAAAAGGAACTCCTCTTAGTGTAGTGGCTCATTTGTAGATAAAAAATTAAACAATGTGTTCACATTACATTTGCTATCATAGTAAGTAAATACACCCCTGTGTCTAATTAAAAAAGAAAACATACATCATATGCTGCATCATGCTCTCTTTCCAGTGTAACTCTACAGCTAATCAATTTCATGTTGTTTTTGTTGCAATGCGGACAATAACGCATGAGATTAAATTCAGGGCTTAATTCTCCTCTGACATGAAATATATTGCTTAATGCCTGATAACCCTGTATACAGGGAAATGGCCTAGGATGGATGGGTGATCGGAAGGTGCTTTTACAATCAATTAATATGAATATTTTGCAAAGTAGTGTCAATTAGCTGTTGAATGACTTACTCTACACTTTTTTGTCATCCAATAGGTGTCGCTACATCCATGCAATTACAAGTGACATATTACATCCGTTATGTTTGGGTATGCACTTGTGTCCATAGGGCACACTCCAAATTCCTTGACCAACATTCCAGACCATATCTGTGTAAAGCAGGCTGCACAAATATATCACTTTCCAGTAACATCTTAATTAAGGATTAATTGTTTTTATTTAAATTAAATTCAACAAACAACAACAAAAGCTCACACAACACAGAAATGCATTTTTCTTAATATTTATGTGAGCTCAACTGTGAAAAAAAAATTACAATGATTAAAAATGTACAATAATGCTAATACATTTTGTTACTTTTTTTTAAGCTTTGTGAATAAGCTTAAAAATGCAAACAAATATGCAATACACATCAAGAATGCTTTGGTGTGCTCGAATGAGCTCAGTTAAAATAGCGGGTGTGATTCTGTGGGACTTCTGATGCATCAATTGCGCTATACTTTAGCTGGAAGCCTCCAGCTGTGACCGAGGCATCCGAGAGGAACTTGAGCGTCATCACGTTTCCTGCGAGACAATGAAAATACACATTTCCATTAACGATAAAACCTGCTTCCTTGTTGTGACGTCATCAGAGAATGGCAGAACAACTTTTCACCTGTGCTGACGATGTCATCTGGTAAATAATCACCGCAGTATCTGTGAACAAATATCACAGTTTTGGATTTCAGAATGATTGAATGCACTGATATATCACCTATTCACATACACATTCAATTACTACTCCACAGTGTCCTTAAAAGCATATTCACTTAGGCACTGTTGTCTAGTTGGAGTTGGAGCAGTTTTGTTTTGTGACACCATCCCTTATTAGTATATAAATACGTTAATAATCACGTTTGAGAATTGCTTACATGGCCAAACAAATGTTATGCACTGATTCTATTCATCGGGGGAATTTGGGGCACATAATGTCATTGCTGCACCTGGTCAAAAGTGATGACTGATGCATCTAAAGAGTAATAAAGGATCGTGTACGAAAACAAAATGATTCCACTCCAAGTTGAAGCATTTGAGGCCAACTTGGTGATGCATTGTTTTACAACAAGAGGGTTGCATTTTGGGCCGTGTTTAATGTGTGAGCGCGAGAGCGGGTGCAAATGATTGCTGTTTGCCTCTATGTGGCTCTTCGCTGAACTAGCAATTATCCCGGGCTTTGCCCAAGACAGCTGGCTATAGATTCTGACAACTCCAGCGACCCTGGGTGCAGAAAAAGCGTTGGATAGAAAATATACTGGTGGAAAAACATTTGTTAAATCCAATCCGTGAACAGACTGTAACAGATGGATGGAGTATGTTGGGGAAAAAGCTGCTGGGCTTCACGACACCACTCAAATCAATCATTACTTGTACTGTATATGTGTCTAATTGTGTTGTATGTCTGTTGTCGTTGCCACAGTTTTGGGAAATGTCCGTGTTTTTTCCTGAGTGATTCTCACCTCCCTGCAAAGCCTGAGACGTCATCATAGCTGTCGTACACTTCCAGATAATCTGCGAGGCACGACGTGTCATCTTCGACGTCAAACTCCAGAAACTGAAGGCGGATCTTCTGGCCCAGGCGCACGCGGATGTGCCAGGTGCAGATCTGTTCGTCCTGATACTCTTCAGGGAACCCAGGAGACTGAATGATCTTTTCTTTATCTGTCAGAACCCCACCGCATTCTTTGGCTGAAAAAAAAAAAAACAATGGGAAAAAAATACAATAAATGTCGGGAATAAATAGATGTTAAAGTTACAGAAAACTTTTCAATTGTAATAAAACACTTTACCAATCTAATGATGTATTATATTATTCATTATGTTAGTTATAACTGCAGATAAGAGCCAAACCGAGTGAATCAAGTATTGAAATATTGTGTTTTTATGAAATAAATACTAAAGCATTGGAAATTATTGGACAGTTTCTGCAACTATAGCACCACCTCTGGACAAAAGTAGTAATGCCATCAGCGCCACAGTGTAGGTTTGAAACTGTGTAAGACCCCTACAGCAATACAGAGATGTTAAGTACTTTCTGTAGAGAAATCTCTCTTGTCATTGCAGTGAAATGTTTAATTAGCATCCTCTAATTAAAAATGCACTTGTGGCCGCGGGGCGCAGCCACTATCAACGTTGTAGCTGAAACGTAAATATCCTCAGCTTGTTATCAATGTAAGCAGATTTAAAGTCCATTTAAAGCCCATGAGGAGTCCAAGATAGGAGACTGGCACAACTAGGGATCCTTGTCAACATGTGGCTCTGCTGTGTGTCGGTTGACACGTCAGTTAGTTGGTCAGCATCTTATCCACACTGATATGATCCTCTTCCCGATGTTGTGACTTAAAGCCAAGGCCATACAAGGGTCTCACGTCACCATTATGATCCCATCCTGCACTCGTCATTTTCTATTGCACATTACTGGGAGTAGTTAAAATGATGCCATGGCGAGTAACTAAGTCTCAGACTGAAGTCTGTGTGTGATTTTTGCCTCATTAGACACCTCAAAATGATTCTTCTCAATTCATATTTCTGTTAGTGAATTTACTTGGAGGCCTTCTGGACAACTACTGTCAATTACTCTTGGTGTGTCGCTGTATAATAAGACATTGCAATCAATGATTAAGAATATACACATTTTCTCTCTAAAACTGCAGAGCGTAATGTCTGTAGATAATCCTATTAAACATAGTAAATGAAAAAAATCAATTGTGAATCTGAGAGCAACTTTTAGTGGACAAGGTAAAATGGCATTCAATTGAAATAAATTAGTGGAAGCCAGACATTATCTCAAATCAATCTCTATGCATTTCTATAATATAGCCCCATAAATATGGGGGCACAATTTTCCTGTATTTTCAGTATTTTATTGACACTGCACAAAACAAATCAGTTTCCTCCTCAGAAAAAGAAAAATCCACACTCACAGTTTGGGTTGTAGCAGTACGAGTCCCATCGCTCACTTTTGTTCAGCCGATATCCATAGTCAATGATGCCAACCTTTCCAAAACCACAATGAACACCAGCTTTGACGATGGGGTAGCCGACGCGGCCGTTGAAAAGCCATCCGGCTGCACAAACATGAAAACCTGAGCAGAGCAGGAGAAGTTTCAGCACTTGGAGCCTGGTAGCAGTTCTTCTAAGTCCTGCTTCTAAGTCCTTCTAAGTCCTGCTTAGAAGCAGGACTTAGAAGAACTGCTCCCCCCCAGTCAAAGAGAAGAAGAGTCCACAGAAGACGAGCAGGGCAGCCGCGTGGCTTTGAGCTATCTCTGCTGAATTTGAAGACCCCTCGTGAAAGATTGTACTCTACATGAATTCATGCTGTTTTAACGATGGCCTGACCTTTTAAAGGGAAACAGCTGGTAGCTGCAGTCAAAGTTTACCAGCAACAACAAAAAAAGGAGCCGTAGCAGCCTTGTAGACTATCACAGCCAAAGAGTTTCCGGTGTAGTGGCAGCATGACAAGTTAGGGCTAACCTCCAAAAAATGAAAAACAAATACTCTGTTAATTAAAAAGGAGAAAAGAGTTGTTTGTGATAATTTTCCCCTGTGGACAGGAACGTGAGTTTTTCCTCAGAGTTCCAATCAGTAGATGTTTCTCAGTTGAACGCAGATAAAAGCCGAGCACCACAGGTTAGGGTTTTGCATTCTGTCACGTGATGTTCATCAGAAATGACAAAGCACACGAAAATGAAAATGCGTCTTTTTCTTAACATTCAGAAATCCATAAGCGTAAGTGACCCGGTCGAAATGTGCTTCTCATTGCTTCCTAAAACCTTCAAACGTGTACAACACAGCCCTACTGTGCATTCAGAGAGGGGAAGAGTCAATCCTGTACCAAAGTACTATAAAACAAAATCTATTATCCGAAATGAGAGAACAGATGTTTGGCGCAAACGCTGAATGAAAAGCAAACAGTGGCTTAAGATGGTGAAAGAAAGTGGAATTGAGCCAAAGTATGGAAAGGCCAATGCGCTCCATGAGAGCTGTAATTTGGAAAAGCAGATAAATTATGTCGTGGGAAAGACCTTTGGCAGGAGGTCCGCATGACGAGTTTGTGTTGCGAGCCACAGACCTATTTGACGCGCTGCCTCCAGCTGCTTATAAGAGGCCAGCTTTCCACCCTCAAATTTGCAAAGCTCCTTGGCCTCTTTATACGTCAGCTGGTATCTCCCTTTGCGAGACTCCCGATGGTAGACTCCAGCTGCTTGCTCTGTAGGAAGAAGAAGGAGAAGAAGGAGTGAAAAAAAAAGGGAGCGTCACTGGCAGAGCGCAGCTCCGGGAAGGCCACCGACAATTATTCAGAGCCAGAAAGACGGAACTTCGGCCAGGCGACAGCGTTTGAGTGGATAAGGTGACTTAAGTTGAACAGAAAGACAACAGAGTGATTATCCTCACTCTTGGCAGTTCACCAACAATTAGCTCACTTGCTCCCTGCTTGGTTCTCCTGCGAGGGAGTCCTGTGCTGAGGCTGTTTGGATTTAACGCATGCATAACCACATCATCCGGCAGAATATTGCAAAATTATCCATTTTCGGGTGGATATTTACAAGTTTTCAAAAGTTTGCGTGAACGGGACCATGTTGTCGTAGGTAGCAGTTTTGAATCCTCATAATCGTTCAAGAGAAATGCTGACAAATCCGATCTATAAAGTATGAAACCTGTATTTAAAATAAAGGAGAATGTTGTGTGTCCAAACTAAAGAAGAAAAACTCAATATGTTTTCTTACTTTGCATGAATACACATGGGCCGAGCTCTGAAGGTAAGACTCTGACTGGGACTCTGAATGAGGGACCGGGCTACAAAACTGCATGAAAGTTGATTATTTCGAAATGTAAAGAAATAGTTGAAGAAGTTGGTTCCTCCTGAACTCCGACTCCGACCTGTTTGCATTCTGGAACGCGCACGGACGGATGAGGTCATTTTCCTGTGGCTAAAACTCCACCAGACTGTAAACACGCAGACTGGCTGCAGTGTGGTCTGTTACACTTCACTGCTCCGTTCAACATGCTTCTCTTTTAGATTTTTTTTTTTTTTCCAAAGCAGTCTCATATGAAATAAGTGATTGAACTGTCGTTGGTTTAAAAAAAAAAAAAAATAATAAATATATATATGTCACCACAACAACAAACCTCGGACAGTTTTGAATATTATAAATCAAAATGTTTGACATGGAGAACAATTTCTTATTTTATTTGTCTACAAGGTCAGGGTGAAATCCTGCATTAGCATATGTAGCAATATAGCACATGTAAGCAGTAATTACAGCGATATTGTTTGGATTTTATTTATTTATTTGTTTATTTATTTTATTTATTTTTTAAAACCATTTTTACCCTAACCCTTGCTAGAAAGTTCTCACATTTTTTTAAAAAAAAAAAAATTCACTTTGTTAGTCTTTTGACGTCATCTGCAGACATAGTTCAGTTTCCCGAGTGCTTTTGTAAACTAGAATTAGGCGAAATTCGAGCTGGGCGGAGCTACGCGAACAGAACCTTGGGTCCGAGATCCGGACGTTGCTCCTTCACGTAAAAGAAAACTGCGACAAAAAGCAAAAAAAAATTAAAATAAAAAATAAATAAAAGCAAAATAAGATTTACCGAGCCATATGGAATTATGAAATATTCCGTTTTTGAAGCCCCACGCCTGCGCCTCTTTCAGCAGAAACCCGAAGGTCCAGAGGAGGATCGAGACGCGCATCTTGCCGCCGCCGGTGCGCCTCTGACGTCCGCCCAAGTTTCCAGGAGCTGAGCGCTCTGCCGGAGGGAGATGTTGCTGCTGCGCTGCCACCTTTTTATAAGCCAACTCCTGGAGAGCAACGATTGCTCAGGCCAGCAAACATACTCGCGCGCGCGCGCGTGCGCGCGCTGTCGGAGGGGGGTTTACCTCACGATGACTCAGGGTGCTTGACTCCGCTATGATTGATGCGTTCGAGCTTTACGATCCTTCGTACGAATGAATGAATGAAATACATACATACATACATACATACATACATACATGGAGCAAATGCTGTATGTAGATTCGCATGACAAAAAAGAGCTTCAATTCCTCACCATGATAAAAGTTAAACTTCACACACGATGGAAAACAAAGTTGGATATACACGTTTCATACTTGTTCTCCTTTTTTTCTTTTTTCTTTTTTTTTTTTAAATTATAAACTAATGCAAGAGTCTTAATGTGAAAGCGTACACATGAGGCGTGGTAGACCATTGTTACTCACACTTGTTCGTCATCAGAAAAATAAATCATTGGGTTTGTCTATACTGCGGTTAATAGGGGCTCACAGCACTCTTGAAATGAGCATTTGCAATAAACGATTCACCCTTACGGCATATTCACAGGCAGAATTACTGGTTTAACATGGATGAAGTCGGTTGTTTTTTTTTTTTCCAAGGATGAAATTATTTTCAATATTTTTTTATTTCCTTTCTAGAAGTATAAAACAAGATTAAAAACAAACAAACAAACAAACAAACAAACAAAACCTTTTTAGATTTCCATGATTTTTTAGATAAATTGTATATTATGTGGGCTGTTGTCCATTGTCTGTCTGGTCTGTTTCACGTCTTGACACATTTAGTCGACAAAAGCAGTCGAGCCAGCAGACTCTCGCTTTTTCATGGCTCCGTGTACACCAGGTATTACGGTAATCCCAGAGCACTATGGGGGAACTACATAGAATGGCCTTTCTCTGTACTTGGTTTCAGATTAATCATTTTGTAAAAATTCTTTGTCGTCAGTTCACTCTTGCATGTCTGCCTGCTAGTACACCATCCAAAGAAACCCCCCCTACTGAATTTCAGAAAATTCCGATGTAGCATTTCAAGATAAAGCTCCTCCAAAAATTAAGATGCATCTGTTTTAATATTCTAGATTGCAGATTAAAGTTTTGGGGAAATTCCTGATTGTCAGTCCATCGATCCACTTCAGGCGGGAGGTGCATCGCCCTTGCAGATGCTGGTGATCTTCTTCAGGTCCACGTATCGAGGCTTCTGCTCCATCGAGTTCCATATCTTCTAGGCTTGTAGATATTCACCTGGAAAAGGCCATCATGCATGAGGCCATGATGGCTCGCGGGTCTCTGACCAGGTGGATGATCTTCAGGTCCATTCGTGGATCCTCCATCAGGGACCTCAAATCTTTGACCTGGGGGATCCGTACCGTTTTTATCGCAACGTGTCCCTTCGACAGACATGACATGGAGGGGCACGCACTTTTCAGGCCACCAGGTTCCATCGGGCGACTCGGGTCCCACTTTGTCTCCACCTTTTGAGCACACTGGAGGGGAACAGATGGCATGGGTGGACCACCAGCAGAAGCAGGAGCTGGTGATGTGGTCCCGGGGCTCTGGGCTGATGTTTCGCTCCACGACGGAGTTCATCTCAAATTTTTTGAAGAGTTTTTAAATATCTAGAAACCATGCACAGTACAACAACAAAGTGTACATTTTTGGATGAACTTTATTTTGAAATGCTACGTCAGAATTTTCTGAAAATTAGTGTGGAGCATCCTGGGGTGGTCCACTACCAGCCTGCAGTGGAATCATGGAGTGACAATTAGGAATTTCTCAGGAATATCAATCAGAAATCCAGTACAGAGACGCGCTTCTCTCTTACTCGCTCTCCTTTTGCCACTGTGCGAGGCAGTTACCGTAATACTCAGTGTACACAGAGCAAGCAGAAATCGAGTGCCTGCCGGCTCGACCGCTTTTGTCAATTTGCTGGTTGGCTTGACCGCAGTCACATTTACTCCTTTAACATATGGCAAAAAAAGTTAACACACACTCTTTCCTCAATACCGTAAAACTCAATTTGGAACTTAACTGTGTCAACTTCTCAGTGGGGATGACAAGCTCTTTGAAAATGTTCCATGCTCACAGGGTGTGTATTGGGTAATTGTGTTCCAAGCCCAACTTATTAAAATATTATTGTTATCCCCTGGAGGTCTCTTTCTGTGTGTAGGTCCCTGTCAAAAACGTCCCATTGTCAAAAAGAACTAGCCTACTGTGTTACTCTCATAGCAAATTGATTTCCTAGAAAACAATGGGTTTTTTTTTTTCTTTCTTTCTCACTCTACCCTCTTCCTTTTGACTCCGGCTCTTTTGCAACAGCTGCTGGGGACCCCACACCCCACCTCTGCTTGCTGCTTTATTCCAGATGTTTTAAATCTGAAACCTGGTCCTTCAAGAGCGCCAGCCTCCTCCATGGCCTCACGTCTGTGGCCTTTCCAGACGTGTGTTTATTGTGTGTTTTACTTTACAAGTCGGCTGGCTTGCTGAGATTTGAAGCCTGACATCTCAGTGATCAAGTGAGCCATGTCCCAATAAAGGTGGGACACTTATTAAACGCCCTGCTTTTTGTGTTTACTGGGTCTTTTACAATGACCTCGATTGCAGCAGAATCTCAGCTTCTGTGACCGAGGTTCTATTTAAAAAAGTAAAAGAAAAAGAAGAAGAAGAAGAAGAAGAAAAAAGCAACCCTGCAAATCTTTAAATGGTTTCATTGTTGTTTTTTTTTTTTTTTTTTTGTTTCTTTGGTGGAACTGAGGAAACTGAGGCAGCTGGGGGCCTTCTGAGAATCTCCCTCACGGATTCCTTTCAGCATTCAGCACTGTTGCGCAGCCGGGTCATAAATACACGCAAGCTGCTCAGAAAACAGATGCAGATTTAGTTGAGGCAAGATACCTCGTATTGTGCTTCATTGTTAGGAAAATCCTCGATTGCTTTTACACGGGATGGCCTTGTTGACGCAACCCTTTGCATTTATCAGCGTGGCACCGGCATTACGAGGACCCAGACATTGAGTAATATGGCATTTGATACTTAGTCCTTGAAAATAATATGTTCAAAATTACAGACGAGATGTTTAGAGCTGTTACAGTAGATTTTAAACGCCCCAATCTTGGCGAACTACTGCGTTAACTAGGTGAAGAATATACATGCACATGATTTCATCAATGGTTGCCAGGTCAAATTGTCCTGAGTTGCTTCCAGATGTGTATGGAAATAATCTGGAACTGCTTAAACCTCCGTTTCAAAGGCAGGTCTGGAAAGTCCATCTCAGATGCATGCGGTAATGAGCAATGACCTGACTCACTGTACCTTAACGGGCGAATCATCATGACTCCCAGATCCGTCATCATGACCAGTCTGTGGCTTTGTGACACTTAAATCAACACTTGGTACAAATCTTGAAAAAAAAAAAAGAGGAAGAAAATTCATACAATCTAACCAAAAGATATTGCAACAGAAAAGTACATATGTTAGACTTCAGAAGAATTTGTTTTGTTGTTGTTGTTGTGTTTCAGTGTTTAAGTACATCAAATTATTATATTATGGTACACTGGCACTTGTAACTTTTAAAATATTGCCAAGGTGTAGGTTTGTTCAAGTGGTCTTGCTGACTTTCAAGGAGGAGAAACATGAACGCTTCTATGGGCCCAGCAGTCATGGATGTCCCAGAGGATACCGTCATTAATATGGAACCCTCAGGGACTTCTACACCTTCAGATGACGCCTACAAAGGTTATCGACCCCAAAAAAATGGAAATCATTAATCTCATTTAATATATTTTCTCTCCTCTACTTGAGCCCATGGTGAAGCTCATGGTTCGCCACTGTTAACACACTGCGTATGGACGGGTCATAGGGCCCTAAATGAGCAAACTTTTGTTCATCACATTAGAATGGATTCACAGTGGCACAGGCATAGCACCAGAAAGAAAAGTATCTATTCAAACTACAGTCAAAACATTATTTAGCAAAACCCAAAAGAAATTGTACTGTAATTGCCTGTAATTGTACACAGATGAGTTATTTGATCTGCTTGTATGTCTTTTTCTTTTTTTTTTTTTTTTTGAAAGAAGTAACTGGAACACTTTAGTTGCAGTAACAGGAACTGAAAGTAATAACCGCTGTTCACACCCAGAGTCTTCATGACAAATATACTTATGGAGCAGGCTAGTGCGAACGTTGAGGCTAAACATTAAGTAAATCCGATTGCAACCCAACTTCCATGAGTGCAGTTAGCGTGAAGTAATTAAGATAAACATCCCCGAAAAAAAATTGGTTCATTGTTTTACAGGCATTTAATATAATTTAACTTCCACAGCTGTGTTGCCCAACTGAGGTGATGTAACTTCTTGGCAGCAGAGTAAGTAAGTCAGAGTGAAGGGGAGTTGGGATTTTCCTCACTCTGGTGGTCTATGACACATGCAATTAAATTACACCCATTCCATAAAACTCACTTTACTCGCCCTCCCCCCACCACCCACCAAACGCTCCTTGACTGTGCATGATGCTTCCAAATCTCTTCTGTTGATCTCTCCAAGTTGAGCAGGGGCCCATTTCAGAAAGTGTTTTGGCGAAAACTACATTTAATATTAAATGTCCATTTTGTCATATTTGGCTTAAATAATGATTTTTAGATATATATTGCCCATAAATACATTAATAAAAGTGTATACTCGGAGTACAATAAAAGTAATTTGGTTTTTCCGAACCGTAGAACCAGTTCTTATACAGTACATATAAGAATACACACACAGATCAAGGGTCTTGCTCCCATTTAGCTGCCGTCTTGCGCTACCATATTTCTAAGGAAGCCCGGTGTGGACAATCCTGCCCATCTGACAGTGCGTTTCATTATTAGGGTGACTGGTTGCGTCTCCGAATGAAGAAGAAAGAACGTGGATTCGTTATCCAGGTTTTGGAGAGTGAAAGACGCAGCAATCTGAAATGGAAGCACTCGATGTCGCTGTTTCTTCTTCAAAGTCTCCAAATATTACACACTTAACCTTCGAACTATGGCCACTTTTAGTGCCAAACATTGTGTTGCACAATCAGACAAGAAACACGAAAACCAAAGCGCTTGTCGTAGATTCCGGGACGACAAAAGTGGATCACCGGCCTCCAATTATTTCAATCAATCACAACCAAAGGCGTCTTAAAGAGCCTTGAACAATCCACAGAAAACCAACTGAAACTGAGATTTAAGGGGCGAGGTGGGGAGAGGGTGTCAACACCTATCTCAGAGGACATTGCAGCTCTCTAGACTAGAAGGTAAAGGAAGCTATCACAAAATGCCTGTTTTTCTATTGCATCTCCTTTGCGAGAGCCCTGCTATAGCGGCGCAGCAGCGAAACCGCACAGAACACACACTTACAGCTGTGTTGGAAGACATGTTCACCTTCCACTGGTGATCCTCAAACTGACCCCCCCCCCGCATGTCCTTTTCATCCTCTATCTCTCTCCACAGCCAACCATCTCTCCCTCTTTACAGTCCAACCTAGCATACAAATGATTATGCACATTTATTTTGGCCTTCACCACCGCCCACCTTAACCTCATGATGCATCTCAGTGGTCTCCTGCCTGCTCCCTGCAGTCTTTTCATTGGCCCACATCTTCTTAGCTAACCCGTTTCCCTGTATACACTCCTGTACTTCCTCATTCAATCACCAAGTGTCCGTATCTGCTTTCCACTTCACCATCTGGAAGTACCTCCTGACCACCCAGAACTTGTCTGAACTCCTCCTTGAAAAGCACATGGCACACTTCCTTTTTCAGCTTTCACCTCCTTTAGCTTGTCCTCTTCATCTTCCTCACCACCCGCCATCCCACACAACACCTTCCTATGTTGTCTGGCTCGCCTCTCGCAAACCTTGCACTCCCTGATCTTTCTTTCATGCAGGAATGACATGAATTTTTTTACGACAAATAGCAAAGTAAAAAAAAAGTGCCTTGGATCTTGAATCTTGCTCTCTTTTAGATTGCATTGCTTGTGGTCCACCTGTATTCTCCTACCTGCACTCTTATGAAATCAATAAATCAATCAATCAATCAATCAATCAACTTTTAATTTGTTGCAGCCCTAAATCACATCCAAAGGCATCTCAAAGCACTTTGCACACCCAGGAAAAAAACAACACACACACACACATATGGAAATAATCTGGAACTGCTTAAACCTCCGTTTCAAAGGCAGGTCTGGAAAGTCCATCTCAGATGCATGCGGTAATGAGCAATGACCTGACACACACATATATATATATATATATATATATATATATATATATATATATATATATATATATATATATATATATATATACATACGTATGTACATATATATATATATATATATATATATATATATACATACATACGTATGTACATATATACGTATGTATATATGCACATATATACATACGTATATATATGTATACATATATATATATATATATATATATATATATATATATATATATATATATACATATACATATATATATATATATATATATATATATATATATATATATATACATGTGTGTGTGTGTGGGTGTGTATGTATGAAATCATCCCAAGAATTATTTAACATTTAAATAGACTTAAAAGTATAATTGTGGACTTTTTTTTTTTTTTGCTGCTGTCCATATAGAAATTAATAGTCCAGTCCTTTTAAAAGCCCTATCAATTTCGGCTCATCTAATACTCGATGTCTGTCTTTGAAGTAAGACTTCACTCCAAAAGTAACATTGCAATTAGGTTGCTAAAAGTTACAGCTGCAGTGGCTGCATCCATCGTCCAAGCACAGGAAGATGCATATTCCTAACGCTGATATTCTGGCGCCACCCAATGTGAGTAAACTGAAGCACAAACCTCGGTATCGCAATTGAATGATCGATGCAACAACAAAGGGGGTGCTGTTGGGTTCTTTGGGGCATAGTAAACAAGAACAAACACGATAAGCATGCAAATTGAGTAGTGAAAACAAACTTTCTGTCCATCCATTTTCTATGCCCGACTTCTGCTGTTGTAAAATCTAAAACAGTAGGTCGGAGGAAATGTTAACATTATTAGAAAGATCAGTGTAGACAGACAAAATGTACGTCTTACTTTTGTTCACTGGGTGATTTTAAACACTGCTGATGTCAAAGTCAAACAACCCATTGCAGCATTTTCCTGCTTTTTACGCTTTTACCAAGAATATGCCCTGGGGTGCGTGAAAGCGGTGCACGCCATTTGCTGCCACTAGATGGCAGCAGAAAACAGCTGTTGAAATATCGCGGAAAAACCTTGGCGGCAATAATTTGCACTTCTTAACGGTGTGCCGTGCTCTGCTGTTGTCTCACAGATGAGAGCTGTTGGACTCAGCGAGAAACTGGGCGAAATGCACTGAAAATGACAACAGGAAAAAGACACGGCAGGAAGCAATACCTGCCAGTTAAATATATAATGCAGCAGACACAGGCGGGGAGGGGAACTACAATGCAAAGGCATGTTTGTAATTGCCTTTCAGACCCTAACCTGTCCCTTCAAGAATGTGTGTCAAAAAGATCAAGTGTAAGTAGGTTCTTGTACATACAAGTCTGTCTCCATGCACAATACTAACTGTAAACTAGGTCCATTCACTCAATCCATCACTGATAATCAGTTATCACGCACAAGGTCATTGTGCGGTTAAGAGTATTACGACTTAAAAAAAAATAAAAATCCAACAACAACCTCAAGGTGAAGGAGAACCTCAGGCTTACCCCTTATTAATAACAGTTTTATGGCGTCTTCCTAAATTATGATCAATTCCCCATAAACACAGACGACCTTTGGGAAAATCCTTTTGGCCTTGAGGCCTGTGTACTTCAAACATGTCAGACTTTCACCCTATTCATCATGAGACTGTGGACCCACTGGGGAAATTTCTCCATCAAAGGATATGAACGAAAAGCATTCGAACAGAACATCCCGGTGTCATCACCGAAAGGGCGCCGTCATGTTGTCACATGCGGCCAATTGGCGCATGGCATGTTTACAGTGGCCAGCGACCCCTCCCATAATAAAATGACGACAGCCATTCAATTTGTGTTTGCCTGCGCTGTCTGCACAACGCCAGAACTGACTGGCAGCTAGCAAGAAGAAAGACGCAAAATGCAGGTTTTAGAAATGATGTGAAGAACTCCATGTTCGTCGGCCAATACCTTCTAAACGTTTCATAAATCATTATAAACTTCAAAATTAAAGCCTCTGTGTAAAAAAAAACAAAACAATTAAAACAGCAAAGATCGTTGCACTCATCAATCTGCTTAAAACTCACAGAGTTCTGAATGTAGCATGGGCTTTGCACTTGCACAGCTTAACACCCAACACCTTTACTTTGGGATTGAAGATTCTCCAGTAATATGAAATCACACCTTGCCAATAGTGAAAAGTAGTCTGGCCAACTTTATCCACAATTGTGAGCATTATACCGTGTTTGACACATTGAAAAGCACAGAACAAAGTCAAAACCTTGTTTGGAGTTACCCAACTTTCTATCACACTCAGTATGAATTGTTAAGATATGTTACAAACAGCCATTTATTTTTTTACTACTTAAAAGGTGAGGGCATTTATCTTTGCATGTGGTATTATAACATCGACACAACTTCAGTCTGAAAGTCTGCGCAAACACGGCACAAAAAAAAAAAAATGTTTGTCCTCAGAATTTTGGCTTTCATCTCTTTTTTCCTCAGAAGTTGGGATAATTGTCCCCACCTTCTCTTCTGTTGTCTGCCAGAAGGAGGAGGTGGACCACAGCGCACCGAACGGTGAGCCATGGGAATATGTGACAGCTGCATGTTATTATTGCTCCATTACACACCCATGCACACGTCATATGACTAAATGATCAATGTAATAGGGCCTATATCCAATACTTTGCGTACACTCATTTTGCAGTAGGCTGCCACTGTAGCTGTAAATGCTAGAAACAAAATCAAACACTTGGCCTGTGTACTTTCAAAAGGCTATTTTTCATGCATACATATACAGGTGGCGACACGGTGGCGCAGTGGTTAGCGCTGCCGCCTCACGGCAACAAGGTCGTGGGTTCAATTCCGGGCCTGGGACCTTTCTGTGTGGAGTTTGCATGTTCTCCCTGTGTCTGCGTGGGTTCTCTCCGGGTTCTCCGGCTTCCTCCAACAGTCCAAAAACATGCACGTGAGGTCAATTGAACACTCTAAATTGTCCTGAGGTGTGCTTGTGAGTGTGAATGGTTGTCTGTGTCTATGTGGCCCTGCGATGAACTGGCGGCTTGTCCAGGGTGTCACCCTGCCTTCGCCCTAAGACAGCTGGGAGAGGCTCCAGCAGACCCCTGTGACCCTGAGCTCGGGACTAAGTGCGGGTATGGAAAATGAATGAATGAATGAACATATACAGGTGAGCTTGAGAGATATATGGCCTTTGACTGACTTGTTAGCGTCTCATGGCGAGTGGGTCTCAGGGTTTTACCGTTTAATTCCATCATGTCTTTTTCTTCTTATTGTAGTGAACCTCCCGTGCACAAGTTTTTCACATGCACGCACCTCAACGGTGCATCTAAGTGGCAAATCAAAAGTGAATCTGAAGATCTGACCTCTCAGTCTCAGTGTCAGTGTGGTGGAGAAGGATCGCTTGGCTACCGTATTGGATGAAAAAATGAATCTGCTCAATCACTTTGACCACACAAAATATTTAGAACCTTGATGTGAAATGAACGCATAATGCACAAAACAGGCTGTGTCACTGCATGCAGGTCCTCAGTTATTACATATTTGGGAGAAGGTCTCACTTGGATGCAAATGACCTGCAGCCTTATTGCAAATATAAGATCAGTGTTGGAGAATTTCAACTGTGTACACACCCACACTTAAGACACACACTCACACAATAAAGAAGGAATACGCGACAAAGCCAAAGTCAACTCACCCGGCGCCTTTGACACAAGCATATTTATAAAGTTTGCACTAAGTGCAGGATGACAGATACAGAGCAGCGTGAGTCCATGTGTGAGTAATTCACCAATGTAAAAAATATCCACAACTTGCTTTTAGATGACACTTTGATAGAAAAAAAACGTGTGAGTTTCTTTAAAATTGCAGCAAAACCTGCAGCCGAAGAGTCAAAACAGCCTCGGGTCTTTTCGCACCGTATGTAGAACTCGAGTCATATTGTTTACATGCACAACACCACCCCGGAGTTCAAAGCACTGACACCATCATTGTTACGAAAAAAAAAAAAGGCCACAAACACACAGAGACCATCACAGTTTTCAGCGGAACGTATCACAACTGATAAGAATACCGGATAAACTACTGCAATGACTGGATGAACTAAGGTGTCTTAGAATGTCAAGCGATTCAATTCTCACGGTTGGTTGGTAGACCAACCGTCAGAATTGAATTGCTCGAAAATAAACTATGAAGTAAAAAAAAAAAAAAAAAAACAGGAAATCTCCAGACCATTGTTTGCAATTTAAAAAAAGTTGAGTTTTTGGGGGGCAGAAAGATCAAACATTAACTTCAGCAAACCACCTCCCATAAGTATGATTGAATGAGGGGAGACAACAGACAGTTACTCCACCTCGGCACAGAGTCAAACTTAAAGCCGTGTTTTTTTTTCAGTTTCGTATGTTGCTGTCAATTACGTTCCACAAAAAAAAAAAAAAACTGAACGAATGTCAAAGGTATCTTTTAAATAGAGCTTGGCGACAAAACTATTTATAATTTGGCACATCGAGAAGTCGTCCGCTTGTGTAATTCAACCCAACTATAAATAAGATGATGGTGACGTAAAATTGAACTGGGGTGTATTTCAGTCATCTATGAGAGGTACACACTTTTTGATACGTCGCTGAAGTTTGAAGGTTGATGAACACAGCAAATAATCATTTCAATCAGACAAAGCAATATCATTGATTGTTATTATTATTATTGTTAAAAAAAAAAAAAAAGAAAAAAAAAAAGAAAATGATGAGCACTACAATCGGCAACGTTAACAATGAACGTCTGCCACTCCTCCTAGAATCCCTTACTTCGGTCCCTGACGTCCTTTTCCTCAGACAAGCTTTCATTAAAATGGAATCAAGTGAAAAATCAGTTGATTTAATAGTCATTAACAGATTTAATAATCATTGAAATAACACAGCCCGGGATTGCACTCTGCCTTATATGACTCGTGGAGTGCTCGGATGAATAATGCCAGCAAACAATCGATCCTGCGCACAAATTTGGAGTTGAACAAGTTGCGGTTTCTCTCGGAAAGTGCTTCCAAACAGTTCACACAAATGGCACAGATTCACTGAACAATGTTTTTGTTTGTATATTCATTTCTACAAGGATGCGTGGGAGCACGTGTGACTGAATCACTTGACCCTGTGAAAAAAAAAAAAAAAATTATTGCTCCAACCGCTTTGTACTGTAAAATCTCGGTCTGTTATCATACCTCCTTTTGAAATCAACCACAATCTCCATTGCGCTGCTGATGACGTTATTACATTATTATCATTATTATTATTATTGTTTGTGCGCACGCATATAAAAAAAAAGAAGTCAGGATTGAAGTTATAAATGTACCTCTCGAACTAGCACCTCAAAAAGTCTGGTTATAAATTCTGCGAATTCCAAAACCGGGCTCAAAGTTTGAATGCGCTTCTTGATTGCAGTACCACAAAACGCTTTATTAGAAATTCTGTAAATTCCCCCCCAAAAAAATGACTATTTGTCAACACTTCTCCTGTGTGCAGTGACATAAAAAAAAAAAGGTCAGGCAGTTTTAAGTGTTTATAAAAAATATACAAATATAGGCTACAAATCTGCCTGTGCAAAAAGGAACGCGCTGGAAATGTTTTCTTATGAAAGTGTTTTTTTTTGTGTGCAGATAACTCACTCCTAACTCTACGCTAACCATCTAATCAAGACCAGGAAGTCCATGCTTTGCTGACCGTCACCGCTTACACCGAACCAAAAGGAAAGAAAGACAACAACAACAACAACAAAATACTAAACAGATCAGGCGTGGGGGCGTCACCGGCAGACTGGAAACTCCTGCGTTAAGCGATAAAGGTCAAGGATTCTCTCCTGAGACGCGGTCTGCCGTAGACTCGCGTCCGTTCTGTTCTTCAGTGCCCCCCCCCCACACACACACACACACCCCCCCACACCCCCGCGCTGCTCTCGCCCTCGTGGGATGCGACGTGCTAGCTGGACCGGTCCCGCCGTGTCCGGTTGCGGTGGGATCAGTGCAACCCCCCGTTGTAGGACTTCCCGAACATGTCGAAATCTGTCTCCGAGTCGTGGGTGGAGACGGGCTGCTTGTACAGGGGGTTGGAGGCCTGCGGGCGACGTGAAGGGGAGGAGAGAAAAAGGGCACAGGAGGATTAGTGACTAATTCAGTTCTTCCATCCATCAATTTGACTCATCGTTAATGAACTGGCTTGTCAAAAAGCTGACAAAAAAAACAAAACAATGAGCAGTAATAAAAATCTAATTGAAAAACGTTCATCATGAGTCAGCATTTTACCATTTAAACCTTTGCAACGACGCTCCCAAAACCACCTGAGACCAGTGGTTCTCTACTGGTGGGGTCTCAGGAAACACATTTTTTTTTTTCCCTTATAATGAAGTCGCGACCCAAATTTATTCCACAAAAATTAAAACACTTTCTGTCATGTCTAGTGAATCAATAATTGAAATTATTGAATTGAAGGGAAGGGAAGTCGGTGGGAACTCTCGCGTGTCAGTGAAGTGCTCCGAAATGAGTAAAAACCCATGCTTTACTTGCTTGACTCAGTGGGAAATTAGCCCTTTGTGATGTCATAAAGCAAACTGATACTTCCATCTTAGCGGCGACACCCCTGCCAGGTGTTCAGTTCCGCCCTCTGGGGCAGTGGAGGACTGGGGGGGGGGGGCGAGGAGACCGCGTTATTGAACCCTTTGAAACAAATACGAGGTCCAGCAAAACACCTGTTCTTGGAGATAAACTTAGGACTTTTCGCAGTTGGCCCTAAACAGAGGGCTAGAAATGCTTACTGGAGATACACAGAGTTTACTGGACGATGAATTTCTCCAGTGAAAAAAGATGTGAAAAACATGACATGGGTACGGATCCCTTAAAGCTGACTGAAGATTTTGATTTCTTGGCATTTGAGTGTGGTTTTTGGGTTGGAAGTCAACAATGTTTGGATCAGAGGAATTGGACTTGCACGTATTAGAAATGTGTAAACCTGTGAACATGGTGTGGATTGTGCTAAATAGAGGAAATACTTAACACAGTACCAGTAACTTTACTCTTTGGGTTTGCTGCTGATGTAGAGCCCACAGAGGGCTTAGTGGAATTATGCAGACATTAAAAAACACTCAAAAAGCTGTTTCCCCTGAAGCCCACTTCAAAACAGCTGATAGGCCGACAGCAAACTCAACTGCTAACTTAACATAACTTAACACTGTTATAAAATTCAATAGCACACATCTACTGCATACGTGAGCGAAAAGCATCTTTCGTTTCATTCAACCATCATTGACTTTCTACTTTGTTCATCCGATGGCACCTCAGCCATAAAAGTTAGCTTTTCAAAGTAAAGGTAAACCCCCTGCTCATCTTCGCACGATGTCTGAATAAATTTAGTGTTTAAGATATTTACATTGTAAATGTAATATATGTAATATAGTATCGTTTACTTAAAAAACGCTAACACTATCATTTTGTTGCAGTTATGTGCTAAGGGGACAAAAAAAAACATTGAGTTGGAGATTCAGCAATTCTCGCTACTCAGCTGAACATGTTCATATTTTAAATTTTAAATTGCATATATTTTCTGTTGTACTTTTGCTATTTAACAACTCACACATACTTTATATACAGTATTACTTGTTTGCGGTCCACTTTTTGCTGCTGTAATGCTGGAAATTTCCCCCCTGTGGGACTAATAAAGGATTATCTTATCTTATCTCATCAAATCAACTGCACTCTTCTTGGCCATGCCACTTTGAATTAAAAAAAAAATAAAAATAAAAAATAAAAAATATATGTATATATATATATATATATATATATATATGTATATATATATATATATATATATATATATATATATATATATATATATATATATATATACACACACATTTCTTGCTGGACTTACCATCTCATATCGAGCTCGTGTGCGTGCACTCTGGAAGCGTGCAAACTCCCGCCGGTCATGAACGGTGATGACCATCTTCCAGACAGCGAGCAACACGACGCCAATGAGCAGGATGCTGCCAACCACTGCCAGCAGCACCGTGCGAGTGTCGGGCCCACCGCCTCCGCACTCTGGAACGTTGGAGAGGGCAAGAACGCTCAGTTAGAAATGCTGGTTTGGACAGGGCGTCTTCGTAGTAAAAAATAGCAGCCAAGATGAGGAAGTGGGGGGGGGGGGGGGGGCAAAAAAAACTTCAGTTGAGAACAATATGGGTGCAACATGAAAAGGTTGGTTGCCCACTGACCTGGTTCTTTAAGAGCGGTGAGGACTGATTTTCCGCTGGCGTGCTCGGAGTACGTGAACTTCATGAAACAATCATTGTCCGTCTTATAGAGACAAAGCACGGCACCGGGGACATCGGTTTCTGAGAGTAAATTGGCGGAATTGGGGAAAAAAAAAAGAGAGGAACAGAAAGAAAGAGAGAGCGAGCGCATCAAGAATTCAGTCGGAGAAACAGGAACATCCCAAATAAGGCATCGCAATGCTTTGGCTTTTTAACCAGACGCTGGTATGATTAGAATTATCACGGGCAATGTGCCGCAGGAACATCATCATCTTCATCATCATCATCATCGTCCACATAATCCATTAAGTAACTAAATCACAGTCCAAATAAAGGGGCGGCCACCAAGGACAAAGCAAAAAACAAACATATTTACGATAAAGACATAAATGAAGACTTTTTTTTTATTAATTTTTTTTTACTTTCATCACCTAAATATGTTAAAAATTTAACGAGGGTTAGAATGAGGTCACAAGCCACACTCATCCGCCCCCTCTTCTTCTGCTTCCTGCACAAATGACCTGGAATGCACATGTGGTCTCCATTACGGCCAGTCAGATGGTGCTACTATTAGGCAACGCTATGAAACATGTAATGTCTGGGGCGGCAGCCATGTGGGTCAGGACTCGACGCTCCTGACAGTCCGTCAGGCCAACTGTCACTTTTGTCCGAGCAATAAAGACGTCCACCGACTCTCCAGACTTCCAGTCATTCTCCAGTCCAACCAACGTTCACCTCTTCAACTGAACTGCGAGACCTTTTACTGTGATGCCTCCGACGTCCAAAGGTGGAATGAAGGTTGCCGCTTTGCTAATGTTGTCGAGATCTGAATAGAAAGACTAATCAGATCTTAGTTACCCTAGAAATGAACAATGCAGAACTGTGACCAAGACACAGAGTTTTACAGCGAGTGTCTGCAATATAGAGTGGATATGTTATTCCAATCAGATTTGGCACATGGGGAAAAAGTAACTACATCACAACAGCAATTTGCCAAACCAACATTGGCGCACGGAGGGAGCTTAAGAAGTACTATTCTCACCTTATTTCCTGATCATTTTCACCTTATAACTCGAAACTATCACGTTTTTTTTTTTACGTGATAATGTGGTGTCTGCAGCTTTGGCCCCACTCCTACAGGCCTCTTGCCTGACGAGGCAAACAGACCCCTCTCGTTAGCGCAGTTTCCGTATCAGGCTACTTTCATCTCAACTCCCGAGGAAGAGCGTTTAGACAACAATCCCAACTCTGTTCTCTAACTTTGCCGTCCCTTCGCCTCCCGTTTCACGTTTATCTCTTTGTCCTCCTTACATGGAAAATGTGCTCTACGTAAAAAAGCTTAACTCAGCTTAATGACTGAAAAACAGCCATCGATCTTTGCCAAATTTCGTGCCGACGTCTCTATTCATGCCCACTTCCACCACTCCGAAATCCACTTCCTGTCTTAAGGATACTGTCCATGTTGAGCCTTTCCCTCTCCATAGGCGCTCATTATGAAGAAAAGACTTGGTAAGCTTAATGTGGGAAAACAGCGATCAACGATCACCAAATTTCACGTGGACATCTGTAGCCGTGCCCAGCTTGAATCTTAAATTCCTCTACTGCCCACGTGAAATGCTGCCACGCTAGATAAAAACAGGGCTTAGTATCACGGTAGAAGGTGAAAATGATCACGAAATAACGGGATAGTTTAATGTTATAACAGGAAAACGATCACGTTATAATGTGATACCGAGCCCTGTTCTTTTTCTAGGGTGGCAGCAATGCGCTTCCTTACTGTCCGCATTACCTCTCCTATGTCCCCTTTCCTCTCTTCTATTGCTTCCTGTCCCTCCGTCTGGTCCACCCACCCAAAGATCCTGTGTCATTAATTTAAAAAAAAAAAAAAACATTCGCTCAACATCCTAAACTGAGCTGTCTGGTCTCAAGCTCTGCCTTGCCAAAGATATTCAGAGGTTTCACATTGTTATTAAGTCTCCCTAACGAGCAGCGGGAGCAACAGTGGGCTCCTTGACGGCCCCGAGCCTCCTTGGCTGCAGCCAAAGGAGGAAACATTCACACCTCCGTGTGCAGACTGCAAATGAATTACATAAGCGTGAATGCAAATGAGTTGCGCTCAAAACCACTGCTGGCTGATGCACAAAAAAAAACCCCGAAAAGAAACCCCCACAAGCTTAGGAAAAATAAACTGAAATAATGAAAAAAAACAAACTATCTAACTCTTCCAATAACAGTTAATTACAAGTAAATGAACTCTGCGTGCATATACATAATATACATAAGACCAATTATACAAGTTAAAGAATGACAATTTATCGACGTCTAGACTTTAAGGACAACCAATAGTCGGACGCCAAGCTTTGGTTGGAGTCTGACAGGCATTACAACTTCACCAATAAAGGACAAGTGGTCAATTCATCGATGATAAAAACCAACGGGGACTCCTAACTGTGAGGCTGCCCTAGACTGGAAAGACTATCAGCCGATCCAGGATTCTGCTGCTGATGTTCTGACTGAAACAAGAAGAAGAGACCATATTTCTCCTGTCCTAGTTTTGCTACACTGGCTCTCAGGGAAAGACGAGTACCTTATCCTACTCACCGCTGCGCATTATCACTCAAATGCAGGCTTGCTGGTGGCAGTCCCGAGAGTTGCTAAGGGCAGTTTGGGAGCCAGTGCCTTCCCTCTGTTGTGGGAGCAGCTACCAATTCTCATCCACGGGGAAAACACCCTCCTCCGCACTGAAGAGGAGATTTAAAACCTTCACTTCTGATAACAGCTTCCAGTCATTGCTAGCACAGGCTGGCCCACAGTTGAGTTAAACTGCTAGGTCTAAGCTGCTGCGGCCACACCAGGCTTCATTAGAAATATGGCGGTGTGAGATGGCAGCGAACTGGGAGCAAAAACCCTTGTCTATGTATATTCTAATATATAAATAAGAACCGTTCTAAGTGTACGAAAACCAAATTACTTTAATTGTATTGTGATTCCACACTTTTATCAATGTTTTTACGGGCAGTATGTCCAGCTTTTACCAACATAAAAATCAGAAATCAACTCATATGTTTCACACTGGACCTTTAGCTCCGACTCTTCTTGCTACTTGGACAGCGACTGCACTCTGAGGGGTCCTCCTCCCTCCCTCCTCCCAGGAGTGTCTATGCTCTCCTTCTTTTTCGTACCTTCAGACAGCGGTGGAAATTCAGTGGAGCTTGAAGCAATCTCATCATCATTGTTCCTGAACCACGCTTGTAATACCGAGTCTACCTGCTGCGATGGAACCTCGTAATCAGCGTCTGCTTCCCTACACCTGTCTTGATAATTGGAGGACACTGGCTCTTTATGAGCCTGCACCTCGACTCGTAGCTCGCATGCCTCTGAACTTCAAGACTCAAACGTGGTTTGAGATCTACTCCTGCAGCATGACCACGACTTGTTCTGGTCTCTATGTGTGCGACACCTATTGAACGTCTACCTGCTTTGTCCTCAGCCAGTTCAAGGATCAGAGGGCAGCAGGTGTGACAGAATGCATTGCCCTTTGAGGCAAATTTATTGTCTTTTGGGAACTTCGGCTGTACAAAAATCTGAGGAAAAATGTGTTTTCCCGGTTCTGGGATGGATCTTCTAGCATGCAGCTAGTCAGTCTGTGACGCGTGCACTCGGTTGTTAACTTACTGAGGACCTCCAAAGTGATGATTTCATCCTTGCACAGCCGCTGGCAGGTCTCATTGTCCGCAAGCCGCCCGGAGTTGAACAGCCGACACTCGATACATTCCCTGAAGCACAGAGGGATGACATTAGCTGGGGTGACCTTTAGTTGCATGACTTGGGGACTTTTGAAGAGAAATACACACAAAGTATTCAGAATCTCAGATATATATTCCACTACTTTTAACAATCAAAAAGCTCTATAGAAATGACTGCCACTAGTTGAATGAGTAAGTGATGAATGCATTCTTTAGCAATGGATGATGTTGAAAATGTGTGCTGCAGACATCTAATGCGCGCGTGTGTGTGTGTGTGGCTAAGCATATCTTAAATAACATGTATAAGGTATTCAAAAATGCAAATTTCTCCAA